>NC_052253.1:9309299-9657688 GCF_013401445.1 Tripterygium wilfordii
TGGAAATTTTTACGTAATTTAATGTCCAACCTCGCTGGGCCATTTTGACAAATTCTGATTTAGGAAAATAGATGCGGCATCTATTCCTCAACCTCTTAAAACGAGCAATATAAGCATCGGTGGTTTCTCCTGCCATCTGCACCAATCTGGATAATTCAGGCACGGACACCTCTGGTTTAGCTCTAAAAAACTGAGTATGAAAGGATTGTTCCATCTCCCACTATGTGTTGATGGAATTCCTTGGTAATGTGGAATACCAAGTAAAGGCAGCTCCCGTCAAAGAGTTTGGAAACAACCTGAGATGAAGATCGTCAAAGTTATCATAGTTTGCCAATTCACCACATCGCACAATGAAACGACCGATATGCTCCATGGTAGACAACCCTTCTTCTCCAGAAAACAAAGTGAAATCAGGTACTCTAAATCCTCGGGGATAAGGATTCTCCCATCCACAATAGCTGGATAGGGTTTGTAATATTCTGGTTGACCAACCTACCTAAGGTCGTGGCCATATAACTCTTGAACTACCTGTCTGAGAGTATCCAGATCAACAGGTGGTATTTGTGGTGAACTGAAGGGCTAAACTCTGCGAGCAGCACCCATCCCTGCAGCGACGTTGCCTCCTAGTCCAACAGGGTCAGTACTTGCATATGCAGTTGGATTGTTCATAGGATTAGTATTTCCATATGTAATAGGCCTGAAATTCTGACCATTACCAGATGGAGAACGCATTGGAGGAGGAGTATACTTGCTGTAACCACCATCCGCCTGGTAGTTTGTTCCTTTCAGTGATGGGAATTGCCCCCCGTAGTCATATCTTCCAACTTCTGCTCAAACTTTTTTTCCACCTATTTTATGGCATCTTCAATTGTTTGGTTAGAACGTATCTCCGGATTTTTGATGGTTTTGACCAAATATTCAAACAAAATGGCAGCTTCATCAGATAAGCTAGCTAGTCGTTCAATGATCTCTTGCTTTTCTTCAGCACCATCATTGGCAGCCTCTTCTATTTCTACCAGTGGGTTTTTCTCCTGCAAATTCTTCCCAGCGATCGGTTCTTTCCCTGACAAGTGAGTGCGTGGTGCCATCGTAGTGTTCAGATTCTTCTTCGTCAGTCCCACCAGGTGTGCCAAAAAAAATTTTTGACACCAAAAAGTGGCCGAAGGTGGTAATGAGTTGCAGGTGTGCCAAGGCTTAATAGTTTCCTACACTAATTAAGGCTTCTATCTAGACGACTAAGAGAACTATCTTGGGCCCTCAATAGTTCTAGGTTCCCCAACTCCACTGTAGTGCGCTTTGTTGAGATTGGAATGAAGAAAAATAGATAGACACTAAGAACAATTTACACAACGATAGTTGGCATTGAAACTTGACAAGGAATTAATAAAAAGGAATTTGGAATGAACAACATGATATTTGCTTGAAATTTACAAGGATTTGGAAAGTAATTAGAATGCTAGAATGCTCAGAAGCTTGAAAGTGCCTTTGGGCTTGAGTTTTTTTGTCTGTCTGTCTAACTGTTTGTGTGTATTTCTTTTGTTGTCTGTCTACAAGCTTTTATACTTTCTCTCCTTTGCACGAAAATCTCCATGAAACTATGATCTTACTGCAGTTAACCTTGATTTGCTCCATGTTCTATCAGTTGGAAGTTAATACCACTTTCTCACAACAACGTCCCTCACTTTTCTCATATGCTGCCACCTGGACCACCTCCCTCTAACTGCCATAACCTCTTCCACTTTACACGGGTCACTCTCAACAAACCTACACTTCGGCATTTATCCTTAGCAATTTGGGCTTCTCTTTCTCAATAAAAGGGGCTCGTGGGTTGTGATTGATTCAAAACATGATAGACCGTATGAATTGCACCTTGGGCTTTGTACATGTACTAGGTCTATAAAGCCCATAATATTTTTGGTGCCAACTGGAATAGAAGAAAAAAGGGAGAGCAAGCATCGCACACATAGAGTGATTAGAGGAAAGAAAATGAAGGTTTGCATATGCTCTTGTAGTTCTTTCTCCCATTCTTTGCATTCCATTTAATTGATATGTGATTGTTGCTTAATCTGATTCATATTACTGGTTCGTGTTCTATTTTTTGTGGTTATTGGCTGTGAAATGAAGTGATTGAGAAATCCCAATTGATGAAAAACTACTGAGATTTTGCCTGTGGTTTGCTTTGGTTCATGGTATGTGTTTGCCTGTGTTTGAGGTTCTGCTTGCTGTATGTGGTTTATGGATATGTGTTTGATTTGAATGAAATGGGGTTTGTGTTGTTTTGCTTATGGTTGGTTTGATTGTGATCGGTCCTATATGTTTTGAATAGTTTGTTTGCTTTGCTTTGATTTGAGATTCTGATAATGATGAGGGATTGAGCGATTGATGATAAACTACTGAGATTCTGTTTATGTTTGCTTTGATTTTCTTGGCTAGAAGCTTTGATTTGCAATTTGTCCATATTTGCTTTGGTTCTGGTCTACTTCCGATCGATCGGATGGGTTTCCGATCGATCGGATCATGTTAAATGACTCGGGGCCATTTTGATCGATCGGCCCCCATCCCGATCGATCGGCCAAATCTGTATTGGAGTATGAATTTCGTATTTTGTGATGGTTCAGATCTGATTTGAAAAGTTATGTTTATATGTAACATGAAAAATTGTGTTTATATGTGTGAATCTTTTAATGTGAGTTTTATTTGATTTGAATCTTGATTTACATTCGAGTATCCAATTTTGACCTCTCCTTTTGTTTGATTTTGGACTTGAATCGGGTTGGACTTTATTTGGGGCTTGGGGCTGGAGTGTACATTTGGAAGTTGGGTCGGAGTTGAGCAATCGGCGTGCTCTGTGAGCAATATTTGTATTTTTTATGTACAATATTTGTTTATTTTTCCTTTTCTTGTATATTTTTAGATTTTTATAATTTGACATGTATATATCTTTATAAAATGTAAACCATGTAATAGGATAGTGGAAATTAGTGTATAGTAGCAATTTTATTTATGCATGATTAGTATGATTAGTATGCATGTTTAGGGGTTGTTAGTATAGAATATCAATATGTATAATTAGGAGTAGTTGATTAATTATTTTAGAATGCATGCTTAATTGTATATTAAATTGTATGTATAGATTATTTCTCTTGCAAATCCATCAATTCATCAACTACGTCATCACTAAATATATGTTTCAAGTGGACATTAGAAAGTTCTATGACATTGATTTTTCGAAATGTTCCACTTGAGAATATAGACTTCATTGAAACGAAAAAGCAATGGTAATTTAATTTAGAAAATACCTAAATTAAAGTCAATTAGGAGGAGGACTTGATGACATTCAGCTCCTGCCTAGGCTTTAATCATGTTATCTTCTCAAATTAAAGTATCACTTGTATTCATCAAATAAAATTAGACCATCTTTATTTTGTGATTATGTGATTGTGAGTTCTCTTTTGATATAAAACTCATTGTCCTTTTAGCAAATTCCACCCAATATTTTTCCAAATCAAACAAACATTTTTGGCCAAGCCGGGAATGGCCACAGTGATCTTGTGCATCCCTTTTTTAAATCTTCAAAACCCACTCCAAGTGGCATTTTTCATCAATTTCTAAAATATTTTGGCCAAGCCAGGAATGGCCGCAGTGATCCCGTGCATCCTTCTTTTAATCTTCAAAACCCACTATAAGTGGGATTTTTCGTTAATTCCTAAACATTTTTGGCCAAGTCGGGAATGACCACAGTGATCCCATGCATTATTCCTACATTTTCAACAAAACCCATCAAAATGGGATTTTCAAAATAAAGCTTTGGTCCAATATTAATGGAACACATTTCCACCCATTTGATAATATATGATTTTTCGGGTATATGGAAAATTCATTAAAACAAATTGGGACAAACAAAATATTTTCAGGAAGAAGCACATAGATCATCTAGCTAATCTTTTAGGGAGTTGTGGGGTGCCTAACACTTTCCCCACACTCAATAGACCCCCTTACCCATTTTCTGGTTTGTAGACCATATTTAGTGTCCAATTGCACTCATATCAATTGGTGGCAACTCTAAACATTTTTCATCCTTTTTCTACCCATCTCTTCTTAAATTCGCCCATCGCCAGTTCACATCGTGACTCCGGTTGCGACAACCACCATATGTTCCACCAATTCATTTCCCATAGCTTTGAGGAAAAATAAACTAGATAAGCAATTTTCTAAATTTCTTGATGTATTTAAAAAACTGCACATTAACATTCCTTTTGCAAATGCTTTAGAATACCAAGCTATGTCAGGTTTATGAAGGAGATCCTCTCCAACAAAAGAAAGCTTGAGGACAATGAAACTGTTATACTTACAGTAGAGTGTAGCGCAATTTTACAAAGAAAGCTTTCGCCAAAACTAAAAGATCCAGGGAGTTTCTCAATCCCTTGCACTATTGGAAATTCTTATTTTGAAAAATCTTTAAGTGATTTAGATGCAAGTGTAAATGTAATGCCTTTTTCAGTCTTTAGGAAACTTGGACTTGGTGAGCCGAAGGCAACTACAGTTTCTTTACAATTGGTAGATAGATCGATCGAGCACCCAAGAGGAGTTATTGAAGATGTGTTGGTGAAAGTCGACAAATTCTTCTTCCCGGCTGATTTCATTGTTTTGGACATGGAAGAAGATGATGAGATCCCACTCATACTTGGTCGACCATTCTTGGCTACAGGGAGGACATTGATCAATGTTCAACAAGGCAAATTGATTTTGAGAGTGCTAGACGAGTAAGTGACAGTCAATGTGTTCGAGCCAATTAAGTTCTCATCCGGATATGACTCATGCTTTCGAGTGGACATTAAAGACAAGTTGGTAGCTGACACTTTAAAAAAGAAAAAGCCAAAGCCACATGTTGAAGTGTGTCTCACCGACTCCCACTTCATTGAAGATGAGAAAATTTTGATTATGAAGTGCATTCAATATTTGAAAGGAAGGCTGGTGCAAATTGACCAAATGAGGTCAGATTTTGAGAATGATACTGGGTTAAATTGAGAGGAAGTCAAGCTAATGACTATAAACAAGCGCTTCATGGGAGACAACCCAAGTCTTCTATCGTCTTCTTCTTTTCTTTATTTTTTTATGTAGTAGCTTTGAGGAGTGTTGGAAAAAGTCCCACATCGGTTAAAAATAGCAACAATATTCAGTTTATAAGGGGCAAGCCTTCCTCCCCTTAAGAGGCCTTTTAGGGGGAGGGCCAAGGGCCCAAGTCTTCAAACACTTGCCTAGGTCTTTTCCTTATGGAGGGGCCTGGGAACTGCCACGGCCCAAAGGGCCGAGATGGTGGGGAGACCTGGGTTTGTGGTTGTGCCACTGACCCATTTATAAGATGGTATCGGAGCAGGCCATTGTGCACTCGTCCTCGATAAGTAGTCCACTCGTTGGTCTTGGGCAAAGCCCAGTCCACGAGTGCGGGGGAGTGTTAAGGGATTAAATCCCACATCGGTTATCGAGAGGCTTGGTGTCTAGCATATAAGCTGGCCCAAGTCTTCAAACACTTGCCTAGGTCTTTTCCTTATGGAGGGGCCTGGGAACTGCCACGGCCCAAAGGGCCGAGATGGTGGGGAGACCTGGGTTTGTGGTTGTGCCATTGACCCATTTATCAGATAGTATCGAAGCAGGTGTGCTCGTCCCCGATAAGAAGTCCACTCGTTGGTCTTGGGCAAAGCCCAGTCCACGAGTGCGGGGGAGTGTTAAGGGATTAAATCCCACATCGGTTATCGAGAGGCTTGGTGTCTAGCATATAAGCTGGCCCAAGTCTTCAAACACTTGCCTAGGTCTTTTCCTTATGGAGGGGCCTGGGAACTGCCACGGCCCAAAGGGTCGAGATGGTGGGGAGACCTGGGTTTGTGGTTGTGCCACTGACTCATTTATAAGATGGTATCGGAGCAGGCCGTTGTGCACTCGTCCTCGATAAGAAGTCCACTTGTTGGGCCTTGGGCAGAGATACCCAGTCCACGAGTGCGAGGGGGTGTTGGACAAAGTCCCACATCGGTTAAAAATAGCAACAATATTCAGTTTATAAGGGGCAAGCCTTCCTCCCCTTAATAGGCCTTTTAGGGGGAGGGCCAAGGGCCCAACTTTATAAGAAGGAGTATTATTTTTGATTGGGAAAACATTTTTGTACAGAAAATAGGAGCTGACAGATGGTGCTCGAGCGCCACTTTTGCCATTTGAGCGCCCATTCACGAAGCTGAATCTCATACCTATCGTGCTCAAACACCCGATCAAACACTCGCTCAAGCACCCGCTCAAGATGCTTAGGATTCCCATGATCAAAGGCTATACATGCTCAAGCACCTACTTGAGCACAGTAGCACCTCAGCACTCCCTAATTTTGTGGGTCCTTACTACCAGGTTGTATCGATCTTTCTTGTGTTTATTTATGTGTACGCCTGGTACATTGGGAACAATGCTATATTTAAGTTTGGCAAAAAGATACTTTTCGTCCCTCAACTATGGGGCAAGTTTCATTTTTGTCCCTAAGCTTTTTTTTCTCTCATTTATGTCCCTCAACTATTGAAAAGTATCATTTTTGTCCTTTCAAGTAATATTGAGGTTGGAAAAAACCTGATCTGACGAACAACATGATGCCACGTAGGATTTTTCAATGGCCGGATTTATTCGAGGGATAAACATGGTACTTTCCCATAGTTGGGGGACGAAAAAGGGAAGAAAAAAAGCTAAGGGACGAAAATGAAACCCGACCAATAGTTGAGGGATGAAAAGTACTCTTTTGCCATTTAAGTTTGGGGGTGGTGTATTAGTATTAGCACGTATCATATGTGTGTGAAAAACAATTTTGAAAAAATAAAAAA
The DNA here is from genome assembly GCF_013401445.1 of Tripterygium wilfordii. Classification (NCBI taxonomy): domain Eukaryota; kingdom Viridiplantae; phylum Streptophyta; class Magnoliopsida; order Celastrales; family Celastraceae; genus Tripterygium; species Tripterygium wilfordii. The sequence goes on from NC_052253.1 coordinate 9,316,151, forward strand.
ATTTTGAAAAAAAAAACCACAATGCCTTGTGATTTTCACGAATGAAGTATGATAAATATGTTGTTGTGATTAATTAAAGCACTAGTCAATCTTGCTAAGGACTTATGCCCAATTAAGTGTTTATATCATGGGTTTTGTTTTATCTGATGTGTTCACATACTTATATTAGTGGAATGACTTGCTGTTGTGGTGTTTCAAAATGTTTGTGGGTATCATTCTGGTAAAATCTCACGAGACTACTACTCGTCCACTAGGGACACTTAGGGGTTTAAAGGCTTGTTGCATATGCTAAATGCAACCGCAATTCCTGCTAGAGTGAGTTAGTTTTATTAGTGTGTTTTTATTTTCTTTTGCTCGAGAACTAGCAAAAACTTTAATTTTCGGGGAGTTTGATAGTATGTAATGTTTATGTATTTTATGCACTTCTAAGTTAGGTTTTTGTTGAGGTTTTTATGGAACTTGGTACATTTCATGCCCGTATATTGTGTTTTGCAGTGGATTGAGCTTTGTAGATGATTTTGGAGTAAACTAATGATATTTGTGCATTTTTTGGATCAAGAAAGGAAGAAACTAGCAATGTAGATTTCAACCGCTCAAACCAGCGCTTGAGCTGGAGTATGTAGACCGTTTGAGCAGGTGCTCAAGCTAAAAAGTTCTTTGAATTGAAGGTCGCTCAAGTTGGTGCTTGAGCAGTGACGTGGTAGACCCATGTTTTTAACCTAATTCCCTATTAATATAATAAGGGCCTTTGGGATGAAAATTAGATTATCTTTGAACGGCAGCCACTTTTGAGAGATTGAAGAGTTTGCAAAGGACGAAAGATCATGGGAGAATAAGCGAAGATTGGATTGAAACTCACCTTCAACTAGTCTTTCTTTCTTTCTCCTTTGTTTTATTTTTCCTTGCTAGTTTCTTATAGAATCTTTGAACATGATGGATTGTACCAAGTTTAGCATGAACTAAACCTTTTTGCTAAGGCTACGATGTAGCCTAACCATGATGATTCGGATTATTGATTTATGTTATTGAATTGATTATCAATCTTGTTGCGTATATATTAGTGTGTTTAATGCTTTTGAATGATTGATCACCATTCGACTGAATTGTTGTGCGTGTTGAATCGAGAGAAGATGCATGTTACAGGCTCTAGTGATATATGTCATGAATTAAATGAAAGACAGAGATGTGCCAACGTGATTTGTGCGGTTTTTCTACGAAATACCATAGACTTCATGTGCTCGCCTACTCACATAGAGATATTGTGGGTTATCATGTGTGGGTAATTTCAATTCTACTCAAGAGAGTGTTGGATTGGTTAGGGTATTTCACCGTTGATAAGGATTGATAATGATTTCATAGCGTGGTCTTGATATTCGAATTTGATTGGTTAGTTGAATCGTATGCCTTAGTGTTTCATACTCTGATTAAATCCTTGCTGTCTTGTTCTTATTAGTATAGTTTAGTTTAGTTTAATTTAATTTTAACAATACATTCACTTTCGACTTCTTCAAATAATTTAGGATTAAAACAAATTCAATATTCAATAGGTGAATAGTCCTTGTGGGTTCGACACTTTACTTTCACTATATTACTTGAGCGATTCGTATACTTACGAATTACATGACAATCGTTACATGACTTTTCATAGTTCTTAATGGCTTCTTCCTATCAATAGGGATTGATAGATAGAATACTTTTGATATTTATCAGACATGGAGTATTGAATAGGTTAGGAAAAATCGACTATCAATATGGATAATAATTAATATTAATATGCCAAAAGAATTGTGTAGGATTAATCATGGTGAAATTAGACGCTCTAGTGTTTTTTAACTATATTTTGAGTTATTGCTTTCGTTATTTTCTTGTTAGTTAGTTTAATCAACTTCCAAATATTCTACTGTTCAAATATAATTTAGGGTTAGTCATAATCAATACTTATCAAATTTTATATAATCCTCATGGGTTTGACAATCTATTCATTATATATTACTCGAGCGATTTGTATCTTGTGAATTTTGTACAACAAGTTTTTGTTACCGTTGCCGGGGATCATTTATATTTTTTGATATCAATATAGATCGGTTATTGTTCTATTTTGAATTTTATTTAAATTTTTTATCAATCCACGAATCATGGCTGAACCAAGAAGACTTGAAACTTGACTATGCAATTTCTGCGTTAATCACGCAACTTTCTACTTTCTCTAAAAACCTTGGTAATTTGAACGTTAAATACAATTCAACTTTCTATTTTCTCTAACAACTTTGGTAATTTGATATCGATATGGATGTTGGATCTATGAACTCATTGAACTACTGAAGTGCATGTTGAATTGCATCTGCGTTGGCCACAAACAATGGCCATTGGCCGGTGTACATTTTAGTCTTCGACATTTCTGATTTCTTATTTTGATAGTTAAAATTTTTGAGACTGATAGTTTACATTTTTTATATTTTTTTGATAGTCGATGAAAGTTGGCTATTATGGACCAATCAATCTAGTGAGCAACTGATAAAATTAGTTGTCAATCATTACCAAATCCACAAAGTCGGATCGGAATCAGAATGATTTTCAATTTGCCCCAATCCACAAAGTCAGATCAGTAATGATTTTCAATTTACAGCAAAGTCGATTAAGTTGGATCGGTAATGATTTTCAATTTACAGCAAAGTAGATTGGTCGGGTTGATTAATTTATGAGGCGCAGCCCTGGTTATAAGTCATAATAATTTGCCAAACCCATAAATGCTGACATGCACAACTGTATAACTTATACGGTGTTTGCACTTTATGTATGAAGACACAAACACTTGATTATGTGCGACTTTAAGCTGGTTTTGGGTTGTTGATTTTCACTTGATGCTATGGTCTGTCTTTAGCTTGGATTACTAAGATAAGAAAAACAACTTGACGTGAAGAACATCTTTTCTTCTTTTTCTTTACATGATTAATTCACTTGCAAGATTAACCTAAACATTTTTACTTTACGTTGTATTAAATCTGATTAATTATAAATATCAGAGACATCTTAATGAAAGGATGCAAGTTAACAATGGCATCAACAAACACAACCCTCTTCCTTACCCTTTTAACCATAATAATCATTTTTGTCAACAACAAATGCAATGTTGAAGCATTGCCCAAATTTCCTGCCATTCTCAGCTTTGGTGATTCGACTGTTGATTCTGGTAACAACAACTACATCGCAACTGCGGCCAAGGGCAATTTTCTTCCATATGGTCAGGACTTTCCAGGTCACAAGCCAACAGGGAGGTTCTCAAATGGAAAACTTGCCACTGACTTCATAACCTCTCATCTGGGGATCAAGGAGACTCTGCCACCCTTCTTGGATCCAAATTTATCAGACGAGGAACTCATTTCGGGTGTTAGTTTCGGATCAGGTGGGTCTGGGTATGATGATTTGACATCCTCTTTAGCCAGAGTGATTTCAATGCCCAGGCAAATTCAGCTTTTTGGAGAGTATGTTGAGAGGCTCAAGAGTACTGTTGGGGAACAAATGGGCAACAAGATATTGAGGGAGGTTCTGGTAATTGTTAGTTCTGGGACTAATGACTTCATTATCAATTTTTATGATATGCCCACAAGGAGGCTGAGGTACAACATTAGTGGGTACCAAGATTTTCTGCACTCTAAGCTACAAGATTTTGTTAAGGTAACAACACATTATCACTTCATTTCTTTGATTAATACTTAATTAACTTGGGTTGAGGGTTTAGTTATATTTGGTACTCACTTTGAAATATCCTTTGAGCTGATAGGAACTCTACAACATGGGATGCCGAAGAATTGTTGTGACGGGTCTTCCTCCAATTGGGTGCTTGCCAATTCAACTAACTGCAAAGTTTAAGAATCCTCTTGATCGTAGATGTTTGGAAGATCAGAATGCAGATGCTCAGTCCTATAATTACAAGCTTCAGAAGCTACTCCCCCAAATACAGAAAATCCTTCCAGGGAGTCTAATTCTACATGCAAATATCTATGATCCACTTTTTGATATGATCAATAACCCACAAAAATATGGTAAGCTTCATAAATCCATAGACAAAATAATGAATCTCAACTGCATTAAGCATCAATGACTGCATCAGAAAGGCTTATTACTTCGACTTCAAGTGGTATTGGAAGATTGAGAATTTCGCTAGACATCTAACTTCAACTGTCCATGAAATGAAATCATTCAATCAGTAGCTAGGTATTTGTCTCTATAAACTATAAGTTGCAAGGAATGCACTCGATTCTCATATAAGAGTAAAAGCACCTACTGTATCCTCATAGCAGGCTTTCAAGGACTTATATGGTTCTCACATGACAGGATTTGTGGAAACGACGAGAGGATGCTGTGGCACTGGACTCTTGGAAGTAGCATTTATTTGCAATCCTATCACTCCAACATGTGGAAAGGCATCCCAGTTCGTGTTCTGGGATTCAGTTCATCCCAGCCAAACCACCTACAAGTACCTTGCTATCTACCTGGAGAAGGAACTTCGTCCGAGTATTACATATCTCAATCATACATATTTAAATTGATGAAGATTCACATTTCCAGCTACCATTTTATAGTTGACTTTGTATATCCATATATGGATTCCATGAACTGTCTTTGCCTGCCTCTGTACAAGACTAGTTGTGAATGGCTGAAGGGGAACGTCCTAATTCCATGTAAATTAAATCAAGGCAATTGACAGGTATCTGATTATTGCACTTGCCCTGTTTACTTTACCAAACACGTCCCTTTCTTTTGCCTTTTGCAAATAGGGTATATCATAAGAACTTATAAGCATGGTTTCTACAAACTATCCCTCATCTCGTTATTGTCCTTGGTATCTAACAGAGGAAGAGGACCTTCATCATAATGAAAGCCAGTGTATTTTGGGCCCGGCAGCTTAAATCAAGAATTGCCAACACTTGATAGTAACTTTTGTAGTACCTTTCTTATGGTCATATCCTCAACCACAAGACTCTCCGTAACTTTTGTAGTACGGTCAGATCCTCAGCCACAAGACTCTCCTGTCTATGGATACACAGAATCCACATGTATGTCACTCAACCCTAACCCTGGATGCAAACATGTTCAGGACATATGTAACTTAACAGCTTCTACATCCGAGACTCATCCCAATGTCCAAGAAACAATTCTTCCATAGTTATCCGGTGAGGCTAAGGGAAGATGACAATACAGAATTATAAACTTCTCAGCAAGAGAGAGAAGAATAAACCGAACCTCATAAACAGCTATATCACTGTAAGAAGATATCACAGTAATACAATAAGAATTCAGCTACCCAACTATTGATTGAAAGGTTTCGCAGACTTCTAAGACTGTTTTGAGAAAGATGTGCATTAGCTCTAAAAGCAAAAACATCTAATGACATTGTCAAATAGATATGTCACAATATCTTCATTTAAAAGAAAATGATCCAACATTCAGAAAACAAAACATGATTGATCATATACAGAGACTACCCTTACACCTGCCCTCTCCAATTAATGTTGCTCCCCCGTCCATGATTTCCCTTCATCACAAGTGAGGGGGAGAAACAAAGGTGCTGAGCATACACATCCAGACATATATCACATAAGTACATAACCATAAATTATCAGCATTGCATTACACAAGCAACATCTAAACTACAAGAAAAGCATCTGGCACAAAGCAGTAGTGGCTTACCTCACCTCCTGTCACCAGCAGATCCACTAGTACCCCGGAACAAGTCATTAATTTGAGCATCAATGTCCTCCGCACTGTACTTAACATACTTCTGTTCATGCTTCCCAACCTCTGGAACATTCTGAAACCTTCCAATAAAGTTTCGATAGGCAGGCAATACCATTTTAGCCACTGAAACCCTTAACTCCTTTTTCAGCTGCTCATCAAAGACAACCCATGTAGATTGTGTTTTGCATATTTCATCAAACTGCAATTTGAACAGCTTGATTTTCTCTTTCATAGACTTTGCTACAACATTAGGAGCTGATGTTGTATTGTCTAGCTTCAGAACTCCTAATACCTTATTCCATGAACTCCTCTGATAGTTCACATGGTACTGTCTTATCTTTGCAATGTGTTTACGGATCCAATCATCCCCTAATAGAGACCCCAATTCGGTTCCCTCCACTTTCTGAAAGATGTACCTCCCATTATTCATCAAGAAAACAGAGCAAAGGGCAGGATCCCGATAAATCTTAGACTTCACTTCCAAATTACTCTCCAACAGCTCCATTATCCACGCCATTTGCAGAGATAACGAAGTGGAAGATGCCATTCTTTCAACGGCATTTACATTTTCCTCGAAAATCTGTTCCAGAGTCTGCCTTGACCGATATGCAGCCCGAAGATAATTCATCACGTAACGGCTAATAGGGTGGAGCCCACCACCAGGCACGGCGGCATTTGCCGGGTCGCGGCGAATCAAATTCTCTAATTCCATAAATATCCCTCTAATCGCTTCTGCCAACCGTTTCCATATTTTCATGGCCTCGTTTCTGAGGATTAGACAGTAATTATCAGAAAAAAGAGACTCAAACTCTGGCATCAGATCTCTCAATGTTTCGAACAAGTCTAAGACTTTGAAAAGTCTCTCCGGTGACCGGCTCCCAATAGCAACAGCATCGGCAAAAGTCAAAAGCCGAATCGTGGAGCCGCGGCAGACCTCCATGAAGGAGAGATCTGCTGCGGATGAGAGTCCGAAAAACACACGGTCGCAGAGTCGGCGTTCGCTGGGGAAGAGTATGCGTAGCGCCACATTCGCCGCCTTAATCCAGCGCTCAATCTCGTCTTCGAGGTCCTGCCATGGCATTCGATAGACTTCCTCGATGCTTAGCTCTTGTAGACCCAACCTGGACATGCTTTCTTCGAGAAACTCCCTCCTACAGCTACTGTACACATGCGAACACTCCTTGACAAACCCGGCGGCCACCATTCGCTTCGCCATCTCGTGCAGGTCCTTGATGGTCCCCGATGGGAGTGGATCGATGACGATGTCGTAGCCAGTGATGGGTTGAGCTACAGGGATCTCCTCGTCCTCATCGTTCGCAATGAGCCCTCCGTTTTCTTCCTCTTCGTCTTCCTCCGAGTCAAACGACACGGGGTTTCGAGTAGACTGGCTCAGTTCAAACGACTCGCCCCCACGTTCCATCAACGACCTGAACTCCTCCTCCAAGCGAAACATAGCCTGCTGTATCAAGTCCTCCGCACGTACTAAGCACGCGCTAACGCTCTTATCATTGGCCATCGGAGACCAGTCCCGGATGGTAGCAATCAACTCTTCGATAGCCTCGAGAAAAGCCGAAGAATCCGCTGAATCAGCCCAGATCGGATTATCGGCAGCGATGTAGTGAGAGATCTGCCGCTCCAGCGACTTAAGATTGTGTTCTAGCGCGGCACAGCCTCCTCGAGAATCGTCGTCACTCAACTTCTCGGACAAGTTCTCGCGAGAGAATCTGCCGTCAAAGTTGGAGAAGATCTGCAGAATATCGTCGGCCGTGGAATCATTATGGCCCAGCGTCTTGGCTATGTGCCGAGCGACTGCCAATAACTTTTCCTCTCCGTTTTCCGCCATGGAGGAAGCAGATGCCTCTGCTCTGGTGATCAGAGATAAAAAAGTCGTTACAGGGAGGGTTGAAATGACAAGAAAGTCATGGAAAAACGCGGTTTCTGTGAAAATGAAAGTAAAAGTGCGGAAAAGATAAAGCGGGGAACGAAGAAAGAACAAGTGGTGGGGTGGCAATAAATATCTTCTTCTGATGATAACTTTTTGGACCTTCTCTCTTGTTCGTTACTTCGTGATTTTTATTTTGTTTTTTATTAGGGGAAGATTCTGGTGGGCCCGAACTCAAATCTCGAGATTAATTTGACAATCAATGTCCGCGAAGCACATTGATGATTGAACTCGATTAATTCGGTCGACTCCAGTTATGAATTAATTCAAGATAGATTATTTTTAATTATAAATATCCATTCAATATCTACTACAATAATACGTATATATAACAAATTCAATCGCAACATATAATTAAATAACATAATAAAGAAAGTCTATGTAATTAGACAATATAATAACGTAATTTAATGTAATTAAATAACGTAATATTATTATAATCCGTTTTGAAATAAATTATTAGGGATACAAAGAGTTTTTACAATATCTATGTTAAGTATTTTATTTTATTAATATTATTAATTACTAAATTGGACCCCAAACTAAACAATTTTTTCGTCCCATCTTATCCAAAACCTGGTACTAAACGGCTCTCTCATTGACTCAGATTTTTTTTTAAAAAAAATAAAACAAAACAAAAAAGACTTCATTGACTGCATGCGCAGCGTCGGTATGGATTAGGGATAGCTCACAGGTCACAACTCATTCCGGTTTCATGGGTCGCAACCCTAATCCACAGATTCAATGGATTAAATATGGGATCGGTTTGGCGCACAAGTTGGCTGCACCCAGAAAATGGTGCACCATTTGTGTTTTGCTGCACCCCAGTAAATTACGGTCGACCCATAAGCAGCTACTTTTTACTTGGTCCGCACCGAGACAATCGTGATTTACTGTTGCGAACCGCTGTGCTTCTGTCCGTCTGTCTTTCGTTAAACGGAAGTTTTTTTTATTTTATATATATATATATATATGTTTAAAAAAAACTGCTATAAACGTCGCAAGCATTTAATATATATTCGACGCTATTAAAATAACAAATTGTATGCTTAAATAATATTTAAAGACTGACGCATTACCATCAAAATTACACAAAATTCACTAATAATTCATCTCACTTTACCCACAGTTTTCACCAAACTGCAAATCAGATCTGACAAAAAGAATCAAATCAACGAATCATAACCAGAAAAAAAAAGCCCAACGTTTAACGTAAATCCCTGGTAATTGAAATCTGTATTTGTCTACTGATCGTGCTAATGAGATCTAACGGATTAAATTCAGCCACCTGGTGGTGCAGATGCTTGGCAGCGACTCGTAAAGGCTGGTAGCAATAACATCTGTAAGAGCAACCATAATGATAGTGTTTTGTTGGAGAGAACAAAATGGGTTGGGAAACGTATTTCGTTAATGTGATAGAGCCAACAAAATATATTGATACATTGATATAAATTTATTGACTTCATTTTTGACGTAATAGATGTGGAACCCAACATAGATTTTTATGTATTTATGAGTATGATAGATGATGTGAGCCCCAAATTAAGCCAACACATGGGTCCCAAATGAAGCCAACATATGGGCAAACATGTATCAATGCCTACATTTTGTCAACAAAATGGGACCATCAAAATGATATTATTGTGCCAATATTTTGATCAATGCCCCAACAAAATCACACTCATGCCCCAATAAAATGACGTTGTGGTTGCTCTAATTTTATCTGATAGTGCATCTGTAATTGGGTGCTTAAAACTTTAAACTCAACCATGCAAAAATCTGTCCTAGTAACATAGGCAGGCGCCTAGGCGGCTAGGCCTCATAAACCCATCATTATCAGTACAGGTAAAATGTCTCGTAGAATGATAAAATAGTCAGTTAAAAAGCGAGAGCCAACTACTATGTCAAATAGGTGGATTGGGATTTTCACGGGTGGCAGGGGTATGCTGTAGTAAAAACTACAGCAGATCCCGCTGTAGGTAATTTGGGTCTCAAAAATTTTTTATTTTATTTTGAAAAAATTATAAATGTGTAGTTTATGATCTAACGAATCCAACGATATATTTTTTGTTCGAAACAAAAATCAAATTCATCTTGATCCATACACCGAATGTTTTGAATTTATATCCGACGGTCTAAAATTGTTAAGCATTTTTCATATAGCATATGATTTTTGTTTTGAACAAAAAATATATCGTTGGATTCGTTAGATCATAAACTACACATCTATCATTTTTTCAAAATAAAATAAAAAAAAATTTCGTCTCAAATTGTTATTACAGCGGGGCCTGCTGTAATTTTTTTACAGCAGAGCCCCGGCACCCGATTTTCACCTGTCTTCCTTTGCCATCTCAATACCAGTAATTTAGTGTTTTTAAAAACATCTGGATGTCAAAACAAGAAAGAAGAAAAAAAAGTCAATGTACAAACACCAAATTCTAACAGAAACACCTCCAAGTCAAACACAGGACCTACCAAAGTTCTGCCTTTTCTTTTTATTTTCCATCAATTTAATGCAATTCCCTAGGGCAATGACAAACTATAAAATTATAGTCAGAAGATTCGAATTTACAGCCATACCGATACAATCAAATGCTCTATTTTGAGTACACACTAGTCTCCTCCGCAACTTTTGCCCACACATTTGCAATTTTCTCTGCATATCCCACCTGTTTTAAAATTCACAACCAAGCCCCACACGAGGAAGAACGAACAGATATGTTAGATATGTGACATGTATATTTGTATTGTATTTTTTTTTTTTTGCATGGAAATTAAACTTTTTAAGCACCAAGGTGGTGCACAAGAGGAATTACAAGGAGGGTAGCCTTTATCCCAAAAATTTGGGGTCAGCTAAATGAATCTATGAAAAAATCAACGAAAATCCACTACATGTATTCAACTATGTTATTTATTTCTATCAAGATCATAATTTCATCCACTCTTATTCAATTATTATTCTTTCTAACAACTTCAAATCATGTCTTTTTAAGTTTGCATCTTGACTTCCTACTCTCTCCTATTCAAATTCTCATGATTCTTCTAACTGTCACACCGCTATCTCTACATTATACATGATCATGCAATCTTAAATGGTTTACTCTCAACTTATCTTCAATTGGTACCAGTTCTATACCTTAAATCTAAGAGTGTTTTTTTTTATCATATATTTTCTCGTGTGGCCACACATCCAACGAAACATTCATATCTTTGATATATGCATTTTTTTATATGTTTATATCTGAGAAATGCATGTAGGAGAGTTGGATGTGTGGTCACACAAGGAAATATAAGATTTTTAAAAAGCTAGAGAGATTAAGAAAAAAGGCGCTAGAGTAATTAAGAAAAAAGAGGCTAGAGAGATTTCAAAAAAAAGGGACGCTAGAGATATGGCCTCCACATTTGTAGTTGCAGTATGTACTTGCCCACTGGCGCTTAAAAGAAGTTACAATAGCAATCAAAATAACCATGAAAGCTTTCAAGAAGAAGCATGTAACCAAGACTGTAGTTTCTCGTTCAATCCCAACTAATTCTCTAGGCCTAACTCTTAATTTCGTTTAGATTTGAAACTCACAACCTAAACAGCAAGAAGCGACTCCTCTTACAAACATTGTGTTTCTTTACTTTTAAACGCCCAAGATTACTCAGAAACTGGTAAAAAAAGATGCATAAGATATGGAGGTGAAAGATAGCTTCATCACCGGCTGACAACTATTGCAATTTGACAACCAGAAATAAGACCAGTCTACAGGTTTTGCACGTTTCACCCACTATGAACTCGTACAATGCTAGAAGTGACATACATAGAGAAACAATAATAAAGAAGAAGCATAAATTATGTTTACAAAGAAAAGTCATGTTTCCAGACAACTAGGGTTATTCTCTATGAACACGAAGAGAACAATACCTGATTAAGCACAAAGCCTCTCAACATGTTTGAAAAGTCCTCACACCTCTCTGAGTTGAGCCTTTCCAGTTCACTCCTATTATTTTCCTGCAAATATAGCCACAACAAGCCATGTTTAGCGGCTTTAGCCAATATAGGTATAAGTCAAATCACACGAGAGCGCAACAACAAAAACTGTTTATTCACCCAATTTTGAACAACACTCCGCCTGGATTTCATGCTCATTTAAAAATTACACGCAACACAAACACTAAGGTTTAAAACACCAAAACAGTAAGTTTGACATCTTTACGATATAGCTGGAAATAATAAAATGACTATGATGAACTTAGCCTTTCGGACGTTATCTCTACCATTTTGTCAGAGTTATAACTCTCTGTTCCTCATCAGGAGACTGAGAATGATTTCTCAACACAAACCTCACAAGTAATTTGCCAAAAAAACTCAAAAATCAACATTCAACTCTTGATCAACCAGAACCCCATAGCCTATGGCTGGTGTAAACCAAGAAATCAATCTCCACAAGAGCTACAGCACCTTCATAATTTAACAAGGCCAAAGCCGAATCCTAGGTCTAGCGGTAAAGGTGCTTCAATGCAACCTAGACGTCACGGATTCAACTCCAAGAAACAACCTTTTTGTAGTATAGGGGTGAAGCTACATACATCTTACCATTTCCCAATCACACCTCCACTACAGGAGCCTCATGCAAAGGAGTTGTTTACCTTTTACAACTTCCAGAGGCACGGACACACTTCATAGCTCATTGCCATTACTCATCAAAATGCATTCTACAACATCATGAAGCAAAAAATAATTTGAAGAGTTGAGGACTTGAACAGGGAATTATCAAAGAAAAATTCATCATCGCCATCAATATTATCAAAGCTTTCATCCCAAATAATTAAAGGTTGGCTATCATTAGCAACTACGCACAGGAATTAAGCTGCAAACTTCATTACTCTGTAAAGCACCAAATCTTCCCTATCCCCAGTAATCTCGAGACCAGCTACCAGTATAGCACTAAATTTGACGGAATCAAATTATTTCACCATACAAACTTCATTATAATTATACTTATTGCTTATGATTCTGCACATCAACTAATCAATAACAAATACGAAACAAATATCAATTAACAGCAACTGCGGTCCCTCCTTCAAACATCAGGAGAAAGTTACTGCCGCTCAATCAGTTAAAGAGATGGAAAATTGCACCAGAAACCCCCTGTTACATTCACTAAATCAAAATTTCCACTCCACTCAATCATATGAACTGATTTCTGTCCACAGAAGACCCGATATTTGCTTAAAATATAACTACAGTACATCGAAGCTTATATTACAACATAATATTATATCACAATAGCAAGTAGATGTTCAATTCATAAATTCTAAGGCAAATGACCATTATTGAACCGGTATATCACTATTTTTAAAGGTCTTGTAATACTGTTCATGTAAAATATGAACTAATCAGAAGAAACACAGCTAGTTCAAAGAAATCTTGAGCCGAAAGTTCAGTTCTCTACACCCATCTGCCACAGGGGAAGCATGTTTAAATTGTTAAACCATAATTTACATTCGTATGTTTGCATAGCTCCTCTCACAGATTTTCTCATAATTTAGAAAACTATAAATGGTAAAGGAATTAGGGAAAGAGAAAAATATTAATGAAAACTATAACTGGTAACACTATAAATGTAATCACATGTAGCCTAGATAAGTATGAATGGCAGAAAATAATCCATGTAGCACATTTCAACATATTTCTCTAACGGATTTAAGTAGATAACTCCAAATTGTTTGAAATAAAGCTCTACTGATGATCATGATTAGACCCTCTCAACACCACAATTTTTTAACTAAACAAAGTAAATTTTCATCTATATTCAGATTTCACATGATCATCAAATAAGGAAACCACACCAGTAAACGTTTTTGTTCTAACGAGCGATGCCTAATTTATCATATACTACACACAAAAAGCGTTATTTTGCGGTAACTTTTTCTGATACCTTGATCCGCTCATATTCTCTGATAGCCACATTTTTAGCATCCTCAGTGATTCTTAACGTTTCTTTTAACTCCTCCATCTTTCGAATCCTTGACTTGTCACCACCAAATATCTTTGATGATGCAGCTTCTAGTTTCTCAGCCCTTGACTGCAATGAAGACAATTCTGAGAGAAGAGTCTGTACTGTCAATAAGGCACTTGAGCGCTCCGAGAAAGCACTCTGGACTGATAACATCAGCCCAAGATACTCATGGAGTGTATCCTGCAAAAGCCATGCAAAACAGAGTGCAATTTAAGCAGTGATAGCCAATACAAAGAATGACCTTAAACAAGAAAAGGCAGTGTCTGGTATGCAAGGAGTCGATGAATGGCTTTGTTCAACAACTGAAAAGTCGATACCACAATAGGGTTGTAGCATTTGTACTACAACTAAAAAAAAGACAATCAAATTGATTTGTGAACATCAACGCATAGTCCATGTAAAGATTTTGCAGTTTACCAAATGCTTGACAGTCTGTGCATTTAGTTCCCGATAGAATCTGCTAGCTTTGACTGCAGCAGTTGCTAAATTCTTCATATCCACTGCACGTACTCTTTGAGAGTTGAATACCGCTTCTTCATTCTCAAATTTAGTAAGTTTAATAAAAGCTAGCCCTAATTCTCCCACTGTTTCCCCCATATCTTGCTGTGCCTTCACTAGCGATTCAGCCTAAACAAGGCACAGCAAAAAGGCAAAAATGAAAAGGCAACATCACAATTAATCCAAATCATTCACATCTATATGCATTGATAAGTATACTGCAAGTAGATAAATTGCCTGCTGGGAAGCATTGCTGAGATGTTGCTCCAGATCTTGCATTTTCTCTTTCTTCTCCATAAACTCCTTATCTTCCTCCACAACAGATGGCCTCGAACCACCCCAATCGTTGGAAACCGACTGCTTCAACTCCTTAAAAAGCCTCAACAGGTCTCTCCCTCCTTTCGCCGGCTGAACCACCTCGTGGGGTGCTACAACTGCAGGGCTCTCCCCTAACAACTGCTTAGGCAGCTTTACAGCACCATCGAGCATCCTCGAAGCAACATCAGTGGTCGTGGGCAGAGGCAGCTTTCCCTGGACCTGCAAAAACACCATTAGCTCGTCGCCCTTCCTTATCACTGGATGAGCCGCCAGCCTCCTCAGGTACTTCTCCAATGCCACCCTCCTCTGCTCCACGAACTCCTGCTTCTGCATAACTTGGCTCTCCACCACATTCTTGTCCGGCCTTGGAGGAATGAAAAACCCGCGATATGCCTCCGCTAGCCGATCGGATATTGTCACCACGTCTCTGAACCTTCTCCTCACGCTAAATTCAGATCCGCCAAACTCAGGAATGTTCGTCCTGGTAGTAATCAGATACGTCATGTACGTATTACCTCCTGGCACGAGCGTATTCGTGGTCTCTTGCTCTTTCTGCGGATTTGATACAGTGATTTTGATGTAGTCGGAACTGGAGGACGGGGATCTCGAGAAGGAAAGGGAACTATCACTCCGAGAGGGACTATCGACCCCATTGATTTCATTGACGGAGTTCTCATCAAACGAACTGAAAATGACGTCGGCATAAGCAGGAGGCTCGATGTAGGAGGAAGTCGCAGGGACGTTAAGGTTCTGGAGATCGCGATAAGGCGGGGGCAACAGCAGTGGATCGGAGTCCGGAGGAGCAGTGCCGGTCGGCGGAGACAACGGATGGTGTGTCTCAGCCATCGCTGACATCGCACTCCGATAATTAGAGTACGCTTTGCTACTTGTCCCGTTGTTCAAGGGTTCGTCGAGTACGAGATTCACCATTTCTTCCCGCGAGGCGTATAAGTGGGCCTCCTCGAAACCCTGATTACTCTCTGAACCCATCATCGTATCACCAAAAGAGAATAAATCTCGAAAACATTAAATTTCAGACTTCGAGCAACAAAACTAGGGTTTTCTGATCAGAGTGTGGCGGTAATGCTAACGTGTACAAGACTGCGTGTTACGCCGGTAGTTGGTGGTGTAGAAGATGATTGCGCATGAGGAGCGCGTGGCTACGAAAATTTTAGATAATGGAGTAAATTTCGAGATTTTTTTTTAAAAAAAAAATTTAACCCGACACTTCATTTCATATTAACAAACGTTACCCATTTCATATTAACCAACGTTACCCCTAACATCCCGTTAGTAGCCCAAGAATTTACAAACAAATAGTAGATAAATTAAAAAACCGAAGAACAAACACCGAACTAACACGAAGCAACACCGAGATATACCTGAATAATATTATTCCGAACTAAACATAGACAGACTAAAGAGGTTTTTTTCCATAGTAACATATTTTACAATTTTATTTAGTCAAATAATGGTTAAGTTAAAATTCGTCAATGGATCAATTTGCAATTGGGTCATACAAAGATAAACATTTTAAATTGGATTACTAAATATTTTAAATTTAAGTCATTGGGTCACTACCATCAATTTGTCTACATTTAATTAATTTTTCTACATTTAAAATAAAAATGACATGTGAAATATAAAAAAAAAAATGGATTTTAAAATTAAAGTAAAAATGACAGGTGTCATAATTACTAAGTAACTAGTTTCATGCCAAAGCTTCGCGCGGTATTATGTAATTTTTTGTACGGTAAATGACCCTCACACACCTACTAACATGTGGTCATTTGGGCCCCATATTTTGCAAGGAGAAACCAACCTCTAGCTGACACGTGCTAAGAGTTGGATGTTTTTATTTGTAATGTTTGTTCATTTTTCAGATTTTCTAATGATTATTAGCTTGAAATCCATGAATCAATTTCTTGAGATTAGGAGTGTGAAATCAATGTTCAAAAGGCTAGAAGTTGGGAAATAATTGTCTTAACGGTTCATCCTTTTTCAAATTTGTGTTAAAGGAGAATCGAGATTGTAGCATAATTATTTCAAAGAAAGTCCAAGAGAAGTCAGAGTTTGATAGCCCTATGTCCCTGAATTCTCTCAAACACGTTTCTAGCTGTTACACGACACTAAGAAGCCAAGATCAAGTTCTTCATGTACTCTGAAGAAGAAGACATTTTCCCAAGACCTGTCATGCAGGAGTATCAACAAAATGGCGACTGTTAGCCATGTTTCCACAATTTCAAGCACGAAGCCTGCAAACCAAGAAGTTGGAGCGTACCACAGCCTCATAGAGCACCCACATCCACCTTGAAGAAAGAGCACGACTAGAGAGATGATATCATCATCCCCGTTTCCAAGAGTTGGTTGCAGTTATTCAGAGTTCTAACCTAGCAACTTAAGCAACAAGCAAGATGACAGTCCCCCACGACTTTCCATGTTTGCAAATGTCAAGAACGTGCCTAGGGAATAGGAATTAAATATCAATATGATCACCATGAAGAGTATAAAAAAAGAAAGATGAGAAGCCTACTGTCACATCGTGTCAAACACAAACTTCTTGTCTTCATATCTTTACTACCATCTTCGGCAATGAATCTGGTCACTTATCTTTTCAATTATCATGGCTCCGGTCAACTAGTTTCTAGGTTAGTCCTTTACTTTTCAAGCATCCGTGACTATGTTTAGTTATAGCTTGTAAAGCATGTCAGCTACATTCCAAGATGTATTCCTTTTCAATGAAATTCCTAATACTTTCCAGTAATGTGTTGTTTTTCATTTCCTTCCAATAGAAGTTATTGCATTCTGGTGATAGTTTTCTCTCTTTTTTTCCAATTTGGTACAATACAAATTTTAGGTCCTTTTCCTGGAAGGCAACCTCGAACTAGTAGCCTTGTATTCTCAGCTTGCAAACAGTCCATTTGGTGAAGAGGTCAAACTTGGTGCAACCCTTTATCAAAAACTTTGGACTGACAATAAGTCCTAGCACACTTGAATACACATCATCCATAATCCAAACACTCTTGTTCCCAACAATCAAATTTTGGATATCTCTTATCTAGCACAAAAGACACTGAACATATTTTTGGCACACTTGGTGGGACATGTTGTATCAAGTACTTGCAGTCATGACAAAGAGAACAGGAAAGCAACAATAGGTGAACCAACTGGAGATCCGTCTCCTCCTCTTTCACCAAGGGAATTACTTAACATTCTTCAGCCCACTCATTTCGGTGAAAGTGAAAGAGAAGGAAATGTAAGTCATGTTCTTGTCAAACTTTTAAGTAGGGAAATCTCTATGGCAAATAACAGTTTGATGTAGGACTATGGAGCAAATAGCAAAGAATATGCAACAAGTACATCAACAAACTCTTGCAGAATCATGAGGCTTTTCAACATAATTTCAGGAATTACGGCAAGTTCTTCAATCAATGCAAGGCTCACAACAAGTTGTGCATTAAGCTCCATGTTGGGTCTAAATTAACCTTACTAGCAAGTGTACTAGTCGGCGACTACAGCACAATGATAAGCAAGGGTCGAATCCACAGGGACGGTGTTATATCTAATCCAAATGTATATTTGTATGTACGTATGGACAATGCAAACAAAAGTAAAGTTCAACTCAAGATTGTTTGGTTGGGTAATTAAACTAAGACAAGCAAATAGCAAAGTGTTTTTGGTATTTTCTTAGAATAAAGATGCAACTAATGCAAATGAGATGAATGAGATGAACACCAAGGCTTTGGAATCCCCCTTGGGAAATGACTTGCAATGACACAAATTCACACACATATTTGCTAATTCGGGCATAACGAATCCGTACCTAAGTCGGTTTTAGCGCACTTAAGCCAAATCTCCCTAAAATCGATTACTAGCCATCTTATTGGTCTAGGTCGGATATTCCTAAATACATTCTAGCCATCTTATTGGTCTAAACATGCATAGGAATTCATGGAGTTCTATGGAGATTAGAATTCATACAAATTGTCACCTAATTAAAGGGAGACACATTCATAATCAAGTGTTTCAAGAAGCATAATCTACTTGACATATTATTGTCTAAGCAAATTCTCCAAACAATTTCATCCAAAAACCTAAAGTGTTGGCCAAACACCACAAGCATGAAGAAATTGCAATCAAACATAGAAACACAAGATTTATACCCAAATCAACTCATATATATGTAAATCAAGTCATAAACAAAGTCATCAAACCCAAGGCTTCATCCTAGCCTTGGCACAAGAGGTTTAGTTACACATAATGAGAGAAAAACACAAAAGGAGAGATGAGAAAATCATGAATAAACCCAATTAGTTGAGTAGATCCAAGTTGAGCTGAAGAATCTCTCCTCCTAGCTCCAAGAGTCGCCTCCCCCTCTGCTTTCGCTCCCCAGAAATTCTATTCTCGGTCTCAAAGTTCCCACAACTCGGACAAATCGCGACTTAAAACATCTCAGAAAATTGCTTTTTGCGCCTAGGCGCGTTGTTTTCACGCCTAGGCGCACCACGCCTAGGCACACGCCTAGGCGCACGCCTAGGCGCAATCCTAGGCGTGCACAACTTCAAATTCAAGTCCAACTCTCTGGACTGGGCGTGCAGAAGTGATCCTGGGCGTGCACAATTTGTGCGCCTAGGCGCTCCACGCCTAGGCGCACGCCTAGGCGCGTTACCCCTAGACACATGATTCAAATGACCATAACTTCTCCATATGACCTCCGATTTGCATGATTTTAGATTCTACGGAAAGCTTGAGATGTCTAGTTTCCAATGCCTTTTGTTGCGCTCGATTCCAATAATATGACAGAAAGTTATGGCTATTTGAACACACGACGGTCGGTGGACATTTTCTTCAATTCAGCCCTTTTTCCGTCGCTTTTCATCCAAACCGCAATCAACCTATCAAAATACAAACCAACACATAAATACACTCATTATTTATCAAAAGAAAGCTTAAGAGGGGGATATTTCTACCAAAAACAATAGGTATTATCATACCTATCAAACACCCCACACTTAAACCTTACTTGTCCTCAAGTAAAACTAAACAAAGTACATCTACCAACTAACATCCTAACTCACTAACGCAGGAATCGCGATTGCATTTAGCATATGCAACAAGCCGTTAAACCCCTAGGTGTCCCTAGTGGAGGAGTTTTGTCTCCTGAGGGCTTACAAGAACGACACCCACAAACGTTTCAAGATAACTCAAATCAAACATATGTGAGGGAAATTGCTAGAATCGAAACAATATACATCAATGCCATGCAATCAAAAAGATGTGGAGACCCCACACTTCATCCAAACATATACTCAGTGAAGATTATCCGTCTACTCAATCACTTCATCTAAATTAAGTGCATGCAAAGAAGAAATGTATAAATATTTGGCTTCCAAAAGTTCATAGGCGCCAAACATAGTCACATTCCAAGAATTCCAAGAACAGTCAAGTAGTAATACCAAGGCACTTTTATTTATGTACATACTTCTCTTCTTCTTCTTCTTCTTCTTTTTTTATTATTTTTTTTTATTTATTATTTTTTTTATTTTCATCTTACTAGGCCCGTGCAATGCTCACTCCTTTAAGCTTTCTAGTCAACCCATGTAACAAGTTCTCAACCAATGACTCCCAACCAGTTGGTTTAGGGCATTATGTGATAAAGCACACCTCGGATCAATCACTCGAGTTGAAAAGGCTTCGAAGTTAAGCTAGCCTAGTATGTTCATCAAGATTGTCTTACCTTTTTACGCGAAACTCGAGTTGGTTAGACAAGAGCCCCGGTTACTCAGCAAGATCACAAGAGCGGAACATGCTTTTATTCATCATCAATTTTTTTTTTTTAACATGCATGTAATTAACTAGTGCCAAGAATATCACTAACACGGTGTTCTAGATCATCTTAAAGAAAGTCCACATTCAACATCTATTCACCCAAGTCATACCCCACAAGCATACATTCTTGTGCAAGTGAATTCAAGTGATTATCCAATAGAGTAGACGTAAAGCATATAGAAGGATAAGATGGGTTCCACAAACCAAGATCAGCTGCATTTCAATATAGCACTCAATTCAACAGAAAATTCCCATAAATATGCAAGATTCAAGCACTGAATTTTTTTTATTTTTTTTTTTATTTTTTTATTTTTTAAAATTCAGCTACAACAAAAATCATGTGAAATTTGGCACAAGATAATCCATATGCAGTCCACCACCCCACACTTTAAAGAATGCATTGTCCTCAATGCAAAACATAACAATGTAATAATGCACTAAAAAGAGGACAAGTTGAAACAATACAACCTGGGGGTTGGAGTCATGCATCGAGTGGATTGGGGTACTGGCCTAGCCACAATTCTTCAATGTCTTCATGAACCCTTTCTTGCATATGACCCTTTTTTTTTTTTTTTTTTTTTTTTTTTTTTTTTTTGTAAACACACACGCCTAGGCGTGCACAACGTGCGCCTAGGCGTTCACAATACGTGCCTAGGCGTGGTCTGGCTGTAAACATAATGCCCAGAAATTTAAACTTTCCTGCAGCCAGATTCCAACAAATTCAAACTAACATCCACACAAGATTTTGTCAATAAAAATGGAATAATGAAGAACAAAAGGATACACAAAAGGATATACTTCATTGGGTTGCCTCCCAAGTAGCGCTAAGTTTAATGTCTTCAGCCAGACGTAGTTGTACCTACAAAATCAACCATGTATGCATCAACACTTAATAATTTAAGCAAACTCTCACCCCAAACTTTAAGAACATGCATGGTCATCAATGCAAATAAATAAAGGGAGGGAGAAAGCATAAACACAACACTTGTTTTAGATAAGGAGAAAGACAACCTGATTTGGAGAAATCACCACAAGCCTCAACACCTTCACAATAATTCTTGGGAAACAAATCAAGGAGGATGGTGCACAGGATACTTTCCATTCAGAATCCCCGAAACATTTGGCCCACAGAATTGAAATTGACGAGCCACAAATTTCCACCCTTTTTCTAGCTTAGAATTCGTTATCGTGAAAGTACCATGGATAGACAATTTCAATGTCTCAAAAGGAGCACACACTTTACCTCTCAACATTGTTTTGGACCGTGCCTTTTTCAACTTCCTTGCTCTTGTCCGCATGCCTTTCAAAGTTGGAGATAGCTTGCTAGTAACAAGGGAAGTAGCCATGAGCTCGTTGGATATTGGTGATGATGGGGTCTTTTTGCCTTCATTGCTATCACCATCCACATATTCAACAACCTCATCACTTGAAGCCGTTTGTGTCAATAAATTCACTCTCTCATGGCCTACCATATCAACATGAAGGCATTCTCTAATGACATCCGGACTCTTCATAGCCTTAAAAATTTTGAACTCAATGGTCTTGTCAAAGACTGTCATTGTGAGCATGCCCTTTTCCACATCTATAATGGTCTTTGTGGTAGCCATAAAACCACGGCCTAGAATGAGTGGTACATCTCTTGTCGGATTAGGTTCACCCTCCATATCAAGCACCAGAAAATCCACCGGAATAACAAAATCACCCACCTTTACTAAAACATCTTCAACTAACCCAAAAGGATGCACTAAAGAGCGATCAGCTAGTTGGAGAGTGACTGAAGTTGGTTTCAACTCACCTATCTTCAAAGTAGTGTAAACAGAATAAGGCATGATATTTACACTTGCACCAAGATCCATCAAGGCCTTTTCAATTTCTTTCTCTCCAATAATACAAGGAATGGTAAAGCTACCCGGATCTTTTAATTTGGGTGGGAGCTTCTTTTGTAAAATAGCACTTGTCTCTTCGGAGAGAAATACTTCTTCATGATCACCAATCTTTCTTTTGTTAGTGCACAACTCCTTCAAAAATTTTGCATATGCGGGAATAGACTTAATTGCCTCAATGAGTGGAATATTAATCTCCACCTTCTTCAAAACTTCAAAAATATCCCGATTATACTTGCTTTTCTTAGCCGGTGCAAGACGAGATGGAAAAGGCACTTTTGGAACATACTCTTCTACTTCCGACTTTTCCTTCTCAACATGAGGTATTTTGGAAACACTTGGCTCCACCGCTATAGGTTCATCATGATTCTCACCTTCAAGCTTTTTATACTCAATCTTGTTATCCACGTTTTTCCCACTTCGCAAAACAGTAATAGCATTAGCATCTTCATACTGCTTAGGATTTACCTCAGGTTGACTCGGCAGCTTTCCTGGCTGTCTTTCACTCAAGGCATGAGCAAGTTGTCCTACTTGCATTTCAAGCTTTGCGATAGATTGAGTATTACTGGAAACAGTTTGTTGCAACTGAGTCATTGACTTGCTCATCTCTGCTTGTGAATGTTGCATTGAGACTTGTGATTGAGCAAGTTGGGAAATAAGGTCCTCCATAGTAGACTTCCTTGCATCTTGAGAAGGTGGCTCGTGTCGTGGAGCTTGCCAAGGTCTAGGCCCTTGATTGAAATTCTGGGGTGAAGCATAGGAGAAATTGGGGTGATTCTTCCATCCTGGGTTATATGTGTGAGAAAACGGATCATTCTGCTGCCTATGAAAAGGTTGAATAGCATTAACTTCAGCTTCAGGAAATGTCCCACTTCTAGAACATACATGAGTAGGATGATCGGTGCCTCCACAAATGCCGCAAGGATCCAAATTTCTGCTCAGCAAAGTCACTACCGCATCCAATTTCCTAGCCACAGATGCCATCTCTGTATTTGAACCACTAGCCTCATAAACCATGTGTCTAGGAGCATCAAGATCACGATTATCCCATTGTGAGGAATTTGCCACCACAGTCTCAATAATTTCATTGGCTTCAGTTGGTTCCTTAGCCATAATATTTCCTCCAGCAGCTGCATCTAACCTATGGCGGCATTCATCAGCCAGATGTTGGTAAAAGTATGATATAATCTGCCATGGCAAGAATTGATGATGTGGGCAACCAATCAATAAAGTTTTATATCGCTCCCAAGCCTTAAAAAGTGGTTCTCCCTTGTTCTGCCTGAAATGGAAAATCTGATCCCTAAGCCTCTGTGTCCTTGACTGAGTATAGAACTTCTGAATAAACTTAGCAGAAAGTTGATCCCAAGAAGTGATAGAATTTGGTGGCAGAGTCTTGAACCAGATCTTAGCACTTTCCTTAAGAGAAAAAGGAAATAGCTTCAACCGTATGAACTCTTCAGATATGCCTTGAATTTTTTGAGTGCCACAAATCTCCAGAAAATTATCAATGTGATCACTAGCATCTTGATTTTCCGCTCCTGAGAATGATGGGAGCATGTTAATCACATGACATTTAAGCTCATAAGATAGATTTGGCGGAATGGTTGGTAATATGATGCAAGATTGTCTAGTAGAGAATTGTGGCATAGAGTAGTCCATGATGGTAACAGGAGCATTTGCATTGTTGCCAACTTCTTCACGATTTTCAGCCATGCTTGCTTGTTCAGAATGTTCTCCCAAAATTTTGTCACTAGACGAACTAGAGCTGGATGTAGGAGAGATAGACCGAGTAGAAGATTGCTCCTCAAGAAGGTCCTTGTCTCTCTTGTTCCTTCGGGTACGTTCCAAGTCTAGATCAACAGGAAGAATTTCAGTATCTTGAGAACGCCTTCCTTGCATGAACTACAAACAAGAAAGAATAGTATAAGGATCATTAATTGTCAAGTAAGTAAAAACTAAACTAAGTATGTAAGTATCTATGTATATAAACAAGAGTGGATCAAATATAAGCAACCGTCCCCGGCAACGGCGCCATAAACTTGTTGGGTCTAAATTAACCTTACTAGCAAGTGTACTAGTCGGCGACTACAGCACAATGATAAGCAAGGGTCGAATCCACAGGGACGGTGTTATATCTAATCCAAATGTATATTTGTATGTACGTATGGACAATGCAAACAAAAGTAAAGTTCAACTCAAGATTGTTTGGTTGGGTAATTAAACTAAGACAAGCAAATAGCAAAGTGTTTTTGGTATTTTCTTAGAATAAAGATGCAACTAATGCAAATGAGATGAATGAGATGAACACCAAGGCTTTGGAATCCCCCTTGGGAAATGACTTGCAATGACACAAATTCACACACATATTTGCTAATTCGGGCATAACGAATCCGTACCTAAGTCGGTTTTAGCGCACTTAAGCCAAATCTCCCTAAAATCGATTACTAGCCATCTTATTGGTCTAGGTCGGATATTCCTAAATACATTCTAGCCATCTTATTGGTCTAAACATGCATAGGAATTCATGGAGTTCTATGGAGATTAGAATTCATACAAATTGTCACCTAATTAAAGGGAGACACATTCATAATCAAGTGTTTCAAGAAGCATAATCTACTTGACATATTATTGTCTAAGCAAATTCTCCAAACAATTTCATCCAAAAACCTAAAGTGTTGGCCAAACACCACAAGCATGAAGAAATTGCAATCAAACATAGAAACACAAGATTTATACCCAAATCAACTCATATATATGTAAATCAAGTCATAAACAAAGTCATCAAACCCAAGGCTTCATCCTAGCCTTGGCACAAGAGGTTTAGTTACACATAATGAGAGAAAAACACAAAAGGAGAGATGAGAAAATCATGAATAAACCCAATTAGTTGAGTAGATCCAAGTTGAGCTGAAGAATCTCTCCTCCTAGCTCCAAGAGTCGCCTCCCCCTCTGCTTTCGCTCCCCAGAAATTCTATTCTCGGTCTCAAAGTTCCCACAACTCGGACAAATCGCGACTTAAAACATCTCAGAAAATTGCTTTTTGCGCCTAGGCGCGTTGTTTTCACGCCTAGGCGCACCACGCCTAGGCACACGCCTAGGCGCACGCCTAGGCGCAATCCTAGGCGTGCACAACTTCAAATTCAAGTCCAACTCTCTGGACTGGGCGTGCAGAAGTGATCCTGGGCGTGCACAATTTGTGCGCCTAGGCGCTCCACGCCTAGGCGCACGCCTAGGCGCGTTACCCCTAGACACATGATTCAAATGACCATAACTTCTCCATATGACCTCCGATTTGCATGATTTTAGATTCTACGGAAAGCTTGAGATGTCTAGTTTCCAATGCCTTTTGTTGCGCTCGATTCCAATAATATGACAGAAAGTTATGGCTATTTGAACACACGACGGTCGGTGGACATTTTCTTCAATTCAGCCCTTTTTCCGTCGCTTTTCATCCAAACCGCAATCAACCTATCAAAATACAAACCAACACATAAATACACTCATTATTTATCAAAAGAAAGCTTAAGAGGGGGATATTTCTACCAAAAACAATAGGTATTATCATACCTATCACTCCAGCTCCACAATAGTCTCTCCAAACCATTCAGCAGCCAGCTTTACCATGTTGAAGATCAGCCCATCGGCATCGGATCCTCGTAGTAGCAATGGTCACTTTGTTGTGAACAATTCAATTTTTGTTCCCACAATCATTCCTTTAGCTCCTATGCAATCTATTCAGAATTAAATAGCGTAAAAAAAGAGGTTTTCAGGTGACATCTTCTGGCCTTACCTCTTTATTTCCACTAATTGTCATTCCTATCATTGGAAGTACAAATGTTCCTCTTCGGATCAGATAGAATGAGCATAAGAAAATGAATGATGTCAACCAGAGGCTTTCTCAGGTTGTACCTCCTTCAAAATTACCAGTCTCATCCTCAGACTAAGCTCGGAGGGCAAGGTCAGAATGGCTATCAGTAGTATTACCATCCGTCACAGGTGATTCATCGTCAACCTCAACAGGCAGTGAACATGGATCAAGTTGTGAACATTATTCAAGACATGGTAGGCCTTAGGCACCTGGGGAGACCCATGTACCACATGCATTTTACAGAGAGAGTAGACCATATTCCACTCCTTAGAAGGTTCAGACCTCCAGACTTTTTTCTTTTCTCCGAAAAGGATGCTCAATCAACTGTGGAGCACATAGCTCATTTTATCATTCAGTGTAGAGAAGCTGGCACGAAAGATAACTACAAGCTCAAGCTATTTGGAAACTCTCACACTGGTATAACTTTCTCCTGGTACATTAAGTTACCTGCCAATTCTATTGACATATAGATAGAGATGGAGGAAGCTTTCCATATACAATTCTACAAAGAAGAACCAGAAGTCACAGTGGCAGACTTGTCAAGGATTATTTAATTTTTAGGAGAGCCAATTGACTCATTCCTCACGAGTTCAAAGAAACCAGATTTTGATGCAATATTGAAATACCAGAAGGCGAAGTGGTAGCATTGGCGGTGAAAGGCACAATCATCCAATTAAGAAAGAAGTTTGATGATTTAGACTTCCATGATTTCTCTCACCTGACAACCAGGGCTGTTCGATACGAAAGAGTCCTTAAAGAGGATCAAGATATGACCAACTCATCCAAAGGAACCTACTACAGAGACTCCAATTACATAGTGGCCAGTGTCAAAGATGACCTCAATCAAGAAGTGGCTTTAACCGAGATTCTGAGCAAGAAATCATACGTTTGGAAAGCCATTATCAAGTTAGAACATTCTAAGCAGCAGGGTTATCCAAACTAGCCAAATTCTACGTCTATGACGTATGTAAGACAGAGAAGATCTTTGATTGCTTTTTGATGGATAAGATCATCAAGTTACCTTATAGGCATAGAATTCCTCCTTTAGAAGAAATTTAGAAAAAGATATACTATAAGTTTCATAATTCTTAGGGTCACTTTACTAATGATTGCGTGGTTGTCATGAATGAAATTCAAGTCAGGATCAAAAGAGGAGACTTTATTACTCCCGAACCAGCAATAGGAGTGGATGCCAATCCTTTCCCTCCAGAGATGAGAACACACATGGTTTCAATCAACATAGGCCAAATGCCTAGATCAAATGTTAGACCTCCAAGCAGAAGCTGGATACCTCCTATCCAGACATCAAATCCCAAGGAGTTTTGACACAACCGACAGTTTTCACAGAGGCGACAACCAATGAGAGCTTCTGAAAGGCGAAGGATTTGTTCAAAATGTGGGCATATACTACTCAATCAAAGGTAGGCTTCGCACAAAGAAGGAAGATTCATCCCAACTCCAAAGAATGGACTGAATACGCTTTTCCATAAGTTAGAAGCTTTAAGCTCGGATTTAGGCTCAGGGTGGGGGTAAGTTCAATGCAAGGAAGATAAATTTAGAAGGCTCTAACTTTTTTAGGCGGGATGTTCGTAGGAAATGGATTAGGGAAACCAGAATAATAGAAGATAGAAGAGTCCATCTTTGCTCTTCCCAACCCAGGTCCAGGATGGCCAAACCTTTAGTTTCTCCTATTAATGTTTGAGTAAAGGTCGAGCATCCGAAGGAAAAACCCACACTCTCCAAGGCTCATAAGAGGAGGTTGCAAAAAAAACGATAAAATGAGCACAATACTGCCAAGCTTCCCCAATAGCCATTCAGAAGGTCTGCTAAAATCCCAACTATGTAGCCCAGTGAAAAAGGTGTGTAGTTTGTTGCTGGGGCTTCCTATCATTAGCCTTGGGTGCGATCGATTTTCAATCTCTTTTTAGGCAAGTGATTTAATCTCAAGCAAATGAAGTTTATGTTTAATAGAGAAGTACAAACTAAAAGGGAACTTGAAAGACAAACACTCTTGACTCAAAGAAGATAACATTCCTGAAGCATCAGACTATTGTGCAATAGAAACAAGGCTCGGGGGCAAGAATGAAAACTCTTCTACAGACTAGAGGTATTCCGAAAAATCTTTCTTGCAACATGACTTATGTTCTGCCTAGAGATATTGGAAATGTTGAAGACATTCCAATAACAAGTCTATCCATCACAGATCAGCCAGCGGTGACTACTATCTTGAAAGAACCAATCAAAGAAGAAAGAAAGAAGTCAATCAAAGATGAATCTCAAAGACCTCCTTTGGAGGTGTCTCGGGGAAACCATCTATTGGTGATCATTTAAGAAGAAGTTTCTACAAATTCAGAAGATGAGGCAGCATCCTGTGTCATGTTCGAAAGCCAACACTTAGCATGATTCAACACTTGCGGCCAATCTATCTTTCAGGACATGTAGATGGAATGATGGTTAATAGGCTCCTTGTGGACAACGGATTATCAGCCAATCTGATGCCTCGATCTATCAAGCACAAAATTGGTAAGCAAGAGCTTGAATTAGTTTCTACTAACGCTACTACTAAGGCTGGGACTGGGTCATTTTTATCGGCCATTATCGGCCAACCGACCCATTACCAGCTAGCTGATAATCAACCATCAACCGACCCATATAGTCAGGCCGATAATATCACCCAGCCCATGTATAGATGGGTCGGTTGATAGTTTTTAAAATACGTTAAAGTCGGTTGGCCGATAATTATTGGCCAACCAACTATTAAACAAAATTATTATAAAAATAAAATATAAATGTTTATACTAAAATAGTATTAAGTTAAATATAATATTAATACAGACATAAAATGATGATGACCATTTATATGTAATACAAATAATAATAAAACAATGATAATTTATATTATATTCGTGTAATCCAAAACGATACGTTTGAAAGAAGTATCTGGAATCTTGAGTTCTTGACTAATAGGAACTTTGACCATCATTATCAGCTGAAGGAGAAGAACCGAAGGCGGCCTCTCTGTTCCCTCTCTTCGTAGTCTCTGCTACTAATATCAATCAAACCTCGATCACCGAAGCCCCTCATCAATGGCTTTCCAATACTAGCTTCACTATCAATCTTAGAATCCCCTTCCAACTCCAACTTATCCTCAACCAAATCATGTCAGATCTAGGTCAGGAAAGCTCTGATGTTGACGAAGATGATGATCTGAAAATCAAAGGCAGCCATGGATGTTGATGATCAGAAAATCAGAGACGACGATCTAAAAATCAAAGTCAGCTATGTATATAGGAAAATCTTATTTTCGTTTGTAAGATTGAAGTGAATGAATACACGAACTTCATCTTCTACTCTCTAAGTTCTTCGTTTCTTCTTCAGCTTCCATTTCTACTTAACTACTTTTGTGCAAGCAGTAGTATATAAAAGGTCGGTTGTTATCAACAACCGAACCATTGAGCAACCGACAATATCGGTTGCCAACCATCACCCAACCCACACAAGTCGAACCGATAATGGTTTTCAATAATAAGTATAATCAGTTGGTTGGGTGATTGAATTATCGACCGATAATCAACCGACCCGACCCAGTCCCAACCTTAGCTACTGCATCATACTTTGTTGGATGTATATTTACAGCCTAAGACATTCTAGTTATAAACCTCACTATTGGTAACAATACCATGACGACTCCATTCTTTGAGATAAATTCACGTTCTTTATATAATCTCATGTTGAGAAGAGACTGGCTACACTTTTGTATGACGGTTCCATCCTCTCTGTACTAGTGTGTGGTATTCGAGAACAAGAATGACATAGAAGTGATCAGGACATACAATAATCCATTTTTGGCATCTACAAACTGTGTGAAGCCAGGTTTTATGATGAAAACATTGGCAATCTCAGAGTGATATGCATGGACAAACATGACAGACCCAAATCAGTTATCTTCAGCAAGGATTCGTCCTTTGGATAAGTAAAATTTATCTATACTCAGGTTTCGTCCTTTTAATGATAAGAATTTGTAGACCGATTACCATTATCATACAAAAAATCAATGATGTCAAGAGAACCGACATAAGTTGAGGAGGCCCAAGATGACCTCTTTTTTAGTAGAAAAATGTCTGGAGAGTTTGTTCTATGTAGACTCCCATATAAATATAGTAGAACTGGTCTTTGAAAAAGACCAACCAGAAGATTATGTCGTCTATATAGAAGAACTTGAAGCAGCTCCAGTAAAGCTAGACGACCTGAAAGCTTATGCCAAGATCCTTTGGATGAAATTAATTTTAGA
This sequence comes from Tripterygium wilfordii, assembly GCF_013401445.1. Lineage (NCBI taxonomy): Eukaryota > Viridiplantae > Streptophyta > Magnoliopsida > Celastrales > Celastraceae > Tripterygium > Tripterygium wilfordii. The sequence continues at coordinate 9,346,524 of NC_052253.1, forward strand.
ATAGAAGAATCTCCAAGACCGCTGTTCATCAGTCAACTCCTGCCTCCATACATCAGAGAGGAAATGATTCAACTACTTGAAGAGTTTTAGGATTGTTTTGTATGGGAGTACAAGGAGATGCCAAGTCTCTCAAGAGAGCTTACAGAACATCGGTTGCCAATCAAGGAAGGCTATAAACTACACAAACTACCTCCTAGAGGGATGTCAAATGAAGTGACATTGGTGGTAAAAAACGAGCTAAAAAAACCTCTCAAAGTTGGATTCATTATAATTGTAAGGTTCATGGAATGGTTGTCTAACATCGTCCTTGTAGTGACAGTTCTGAATCTTTCTACACCAATGGATGAGTACCCTATGCCTATGACAGACATGCTGGTAGATTAAGCAGCCAAACACCAAGTCCTATAATTCATGGATGGGCGTTCAGGATACAACAAGATTTTCATAGCAGTAGAAGATATACTCAAAACACATTCGGGTGCCCAAGTGCACTTGGAGCTTTTGAATGGATGATTATGTCATTCAGTCTGAAGAACTCAGGAGCTACATATCAAAGAGCCATGAATTTCATGTTCCATGACATGTTGGGCCGTTTTATGAAAATCTGCATTGATGATGTAGTACTCAAGTCTCCTTCTTATAGGGAGCACCTTGTAGATCTTTGGCGAGCATTAGCTAGAATGAGAAAGTATGGCTTGAAGATAAATCCCTTGAAGTTTGCCTTTAGAGTTTCAACCAAAAATTTCTTAGGATTTCTTGTTCATCAAAGAGGCATCAAGGTTGACAATAACAAAGCCAGAGCCGTTCTTAAAGCACAACCTCTGGCAACAAGAAGGACTTTAAAGATTCATGGTGCAAATGAATTTTCTCAGAAGATTCATCTCTAATCTTATTGGGAAAGTCTAGGTATTCTCTAAACTTCAAAAATTAAAGTAGGAAAAAGGATTCATCTGGGAGGAGAAACATCAATAGCATTTCCAAAAGATTAATGAGTATCTAGCACAACCTCATATCCTTTCTCCTCTTGTACCTAAGAAAGTATTGAAGCTCTACATATCAATGGCAAAATGATCTGTTGGATGCTTTCTAGCTCAAGACAAAGAGTGGTAGAGAACATGCGATCTATTATCTCAACAAGTTCTTATCATCTACAAAACTGATGAACTCCCCTATTGAGAAACTTTTCCTGAGTCTTTTCTTTGCGGCCACCAAGTTTAGATACTATATACTGCCAATTACAGAGAACTAGGCACACGAACTATTGAAGTCACTTGAGATTCCCAGCTAGTATCAATCACTTGGGAGGCACCTACAAATATCATAGTCTAGAACTTGCACCTTACTACATGGCGGCCAAGCAACTTCTGGAAGAGTTTGACAATGCAATTGTGTCTTACATTCCAAGGAATTCAATGTAGAAGCAAATGAGCTAGCTTAGGTAGTTAGAGGGGTTAAGATACCACAAGATACCTATAACATAACTATCACATTATAGAGAGGACTGCTACCTTCTGTCAAAAGAATGACTCACGCTATCCTGGACGATTTTCATGTGGAGATTTCAGATTCAGATTTGAGGCTTCCTATAATCCAGTTCTTAAAGTATCCAAACTTGAAGATGGATCGAAGACTAGATCAAAGAGAGCCATCAACTACGTGTTGGTAGATGCATTTACAAGAAGAGCTCAAAAGATGATTACTTCTGAATTGCCTAAGTTAGGAGGACCCATCAACTACGTGCACGAAGACATTTGTGGAGCTCATCAAGTAGAAAGAAAGATGAGGTGGCTCATTAGAATATATGGATATTATTGACCTTCTATCTTGGCAGATTGTATCCAATATTCGAAGGAATACCAGCCTTGTCAAATACACGGATAGATTCAACATGTACCAACTACTACCATGCAAGCATTCCTGAAGCCATAACCATTCAGGAGATGGGCTATAGATCTCATTGGGAAAATTTTCTCACTTTCTAACGAAGGACATCATTTCATCATAGTAGTTACGGACTACTTCACAAAAAGGATGGAGGCCTTTCCACTCAGATCGGTAACTCAATAGGATATGATCAAGGTCATCAAGGAGAACATCATCCACAAATTTGGTCTTCCCCAAAAGCCAAGTAGAGTCTACTAACAAAGTTTTGAATAATATCACTTAATGAATGGTGGAGAGTAGGCCAAGAGCTTGGCAAGAGGCCTTATCAGAAGTTCTTTGGGCGTACAAAACGTCAAAAAGAACAAAAATAGGAGTTACACCTTTTATGCTGACTTATGGATAGGATTTAATTCTTCCTATGGAGATGGCAGTCAAATCAATAAGGGTAGCATTGCAGAATCATTTTTTATTTTCTACGGATTATTATCAGGCCATGATAATGGAAATATAAAGCCTAGATGAAGTTAGACTTACGGTCTATGACCATCTTCAAGTTCAGAAGTAGAAGGTTGTGAAAGACTTACAATAAGAGAATGTGAGAAAATACATTTCCTATAATAGACTTTGTATGAAAAGTTGTTCTTCCAATTGGCCGCAGGGATTTAACATATGAAAAATGGTCACCAACTTGGAAGGGTCCCTATCAGGTGACAGAGGTGAAGAAAGTTGGAGTCTGATTACAAGATCTGGATTGGACCCAACACAAACACCATATAAATAGAAAATATCTCAAAAAGTATTATCCTACTCTATGGGAAGCTATGGATAAACCTATTTTGGACTAACCTTTTATCTTGTAAAAAAGCCATAAAATACCTTTACCCAGAATAAAATTCCTATCAATTAGAAATTCAAGCTCGTACCAAATTTAGCCTACCATTCCACACTTAGAAAATTAATACAAATATCCAAAACAGAAGATCACATCCAGTAACCCAAGAAAAGAAAACCAAATATCCATAAAGTTACTAGGATCGTTCAAGTGAACACCATTAGAAACCTAAGAAAAAACGAAAAGCAATAGAACAGTCTAAGACAGAAGAAGTCTCAAAATTGTTCATGGCTTATCCGAAGAAAAAGTTTCACCTTTAGCAGATTTTGATGCAACAGGGTCATCACTAACAAGTGAAGTATCTTCAGCTGGTGTGTTGGTTGTTGGAGAAGCATTTTCTTCAAGAGACATTACCAATTCATTGCAAACTTCCTTCAGCCAATTTTACTCGGCAATAAAAATTGTAGTGCTGACGTCAATGTAGTTCTTTTCATCTGCAACAGTGAAGTCCCTAGCCTCCAATTGGGATACCTTAGAGAAGACACTTTCAGAGTTCTTAAGAGTGGCAATGTTCTGCAGTGAAATAGCAGCCAAAAACTTTTCATGGGCCCTCACCACGAATTGGAGGTCGGTGATTTACCCTTAAACTCTTCAATTATCCTCTTCACTTTATCTTTTAACTTCTAGAGAAGACTGTAGCTTGTTTATCAGATCATGAAGTTTAGCATTAAGTTCTTGTCTCTTCTCTTCTTCAGCATTTAACTCAGAGCTTGGTTGCTAGTGAAATCCTTAATGAGAATAGGGAAGTCTTTCATAAAGGTCAAAAAAATTCTGTGAACAGCTTCAGTAAGATCAGAAGCTTGGAGGGTATCTTCAATAGTAGCCTTTAGATTGAAAAACAAATAATGATGCAGACATGATTCAGGTTCTGTAGCACTAAGGACTTTCAAAAGCTTCTTGGCAGCTATTATCTTGTCCTTAGAAAGAATGGTGGAACTAGAAAAACCTGAATCACCAATGTCTAAAGGCTTGGAACAGAAACTAGAGTCCCATAAGCTAGCTTGTCCAAGAATCCTTGAACATCAATTATAGTCAATTTGCCAAAGCCACGAATAAAGTATCACTATCAAGGTTAGTATCTACATATTGGTTCATTTGAAGTAAATGAGTTACATTCTCAAGAGAGACAGGAATGGTGTAGACCTGGGGTGGACCGACGGCAAGCAGGGTTCTCTTTGATGATCTAAGTCGTTGTCCACCTCTGATCGCTTGACAAAGATTTTGTCACGCCCCTCTCTCCTAAGATACACCGAGGTGTATCTATATCACAGGGATGTGACCGGCAGGGGACACCCCATCTCCCGAACCAGATCCCAAATCTCTTCTAAACCCAACAGACATAATAATAATAATAATAATAATAATAATAATAATAAGAACTACCATACTATCCACAAAGTACATCCACCTATACATATACAACAGCGAAATAATAAAACATATCTACCCGATACCAAACCGTATAGTATATACAAATACAATACAAAAAAAAAAGTTCCCACACCCACTAAGAGTCAGCCCAAGGCTACACACCAGCTCACGCATCCCGCTGCTGACCGCCATCACCTATATCCAACTCACCTGAAAGGGGATAAAGAAGAGGGGTGAGCCACAAAGCTCAGTAGGGCGTAGAGAGGAAACGCCAATATTCATAAATAATAATGATAAATCCAAAAATGAAATGCATAGTATGCAATACAGGAAATATACATCCATCAGTAAGTCAACCAAATAGCACAATAGCCGATAAGGCTAAGCAACACTGGAACCACCAACACTGGTCTCTAGAAATCCATACACCAATCCAATCAAGTGAAATGATAGCCGATAAGGCTATCCAACACTAATCACCACATCAATCTCCAACAATCCATCACACCCCTGGACCCACCCTAATCCCCGTAGGGTGTCTCCCAATCCAGGTCCACACCGAAACTGGATGAGGATCGGGTATCCCGATAGCATAGCCTACACCAGAGGGCGTCCCCTGTGATGCACCCCATCTCAGACGGTCCATCGGTATATATCCGGTCTGTATATGTATATAAATCATCCATCAGAAATCCATATCTGATCATTTGGGCGCCTATATGGGCCCACAATCCACATCCACATCCACATCCATATCCACATCCACATCCACATCCACATCCACATCCACATCCAACACCTCCAATCACCTCACTCTCAGAAAACATACCAACAGTTATATATATATAACAGGGAATATAAATCAACATGCAAACAGGTCGTATTTCCACTCCCGGAAACCGACAAAACCATAATATCACCAGAGTCCGTAAACCAGAACTCTAAAGTCACATGCAAGAGTAAGGAAACCCCTACCTGGAAATCAGAGTGCTAAAACCAAGTACGCGTCCTAGACAACCCCTAACTCCAAAAGTTAACCCGCTCCGAATCTCAACCGTGACCACCGTCTACACCGAAAACATGATATATGTAAATACTGTAAAAATACGGTCGGTCAACTATGGTCAAAGGCCAAATAGTACTGGTCAAAGTCAACGTATAAATAGTAAACGAGTCAAAGTCAACAGTCAAATAGTACCGGGTCAAATAGTACCGAACCGGGTCAAATAGTACCCGACCGGGTCAAATCGGGTCAAATAGTACCCAGCCGAGTCAACTCGACGGTCAACCGAGTCAACTCGCCGGTCTACTGAGTCAACTCGGCCTGACACGGTCAACTCGCCGGAAACCCATTTAACCCCATCGCCGGCGATCCGACCACCCAAACCTGCCAAATCTTATATCAAATTAAAGAACTCGATGAGATGAACTCATAGGTACCTGAAACAAACCAAACCGTCGCCGGAATCGGCCGGATCGACCAAAAGAAATCCGAGTAAATCGGAACTTCAAACTCCGATATCTCCCAAACGACAACTCCGATCAGCGTGATTCTAGTTGGGTTAGACTCGTCTCGTCAATACGCTTCTTTTGACACCGGTGGTGTCCCTCACCGTCGTCGGACTCAGAAAATGAATAGTAAAAAAATAGATATACGAGAGAAAAAAAAACTGCCGTAAGGTTTTTTCATTTTAAGTTTTCTTTTATAATAACTTTGACTTACCAAAAACACCCACCTGTCAAAACACCCCCAACTAAATTGTTACAATTTACTTCAAAATTCATAACAAATCAAATTTAAATCTGATTAAAGTAATTTTTTCTCCAAAAATTTTCTTTTAAAATTCCCCATTTATTAAAATATTTATTCACACTTTAATTTTATTCTCTTCAAATACCGATTCACCAACACAGAGGTTCACTCCACCTCAACCACCACGATAAGATACTATGAATAGTGTAAAATTAGACCAGGATATGACAGATTTGCTGGTCACACTTTTCCTAAATTTCTAAAAAGTGGTAGTAATTTTCATTGAAACACTACAATTGGCCTCAGCATCATATAGCTGTCATTATCCTTTAAGGATTTATGAGAAGAGCCTACAAAAAAAGTAGTCAACATCTGCACCAGATAGTCAAAGAAATGGTGAATTACAGGGTTTTACCAGAACCATTGGACAAGTTCACCCCAGGGTGAGAAGTCATAATAGCCAGTAGTTCCTTAAGGTCTCGTGCAAACTGCTGATTGATGTATTCTGTCCACCAATTTGTGAACTCCAGAGTGGCTTGATCGCATTCAACAAATGAGAAGATATTTTTAGAGGTTATAATGAAAGCAGAGATAGGGTAGATGTTGGTCAATACCTCAGCTGACCACAAGCCTCTACCCAAAAAGAATTTATTCTCTGAAAGATATGGGGGCAGGGGAACCATCTAGACATTGCCAAACTGTCGAGCCAATTGGGCAGTATTGTAATACTCCACCACACATTTGTTATTATGGGGGGATTCGTTGAAGTAGTAGGGGAGGTCTCTGAAAGACAGAAAGCTAATCCACAAAGGGATGGCATTTTCAGCATTTTTATCAAATTCAAGGTCTCTAGGGTTGACACTTAGATAGCCAGGAGCCTGACTATGATTGAAAGGGAACAAGAAAAATTCATTGGTGACAGTGAAGTCTTGATAAAAGTAAGAAAAATAATCCTTTAACTCATAATCTAGGGGAAAGACACCTTTGTATTGGAGACCGAAACAAGAAAGGTTAGAAGAACTGAGATTATGCTCATGGTAAAAAGGCTTAAAGTATGTCCATAGCCGTAGCTGCATGATCTAGAGGGGACGAAGACAACTTTCAACACATGCCTCAATGAAGGATTGCATAGTCCTATAGACAAGAGCAAGTACTATACGAGCAAAGGAGTGTACAATACTGTGAGCCCACCATAGGCAAGTTGGATGAAGTCCTGGGTTATTTTGGAAGAGAGGATGCAGAAGACAAACTTGTTACGCCAAAAATTAGGAACTTGTTGTGTTCTTCTTCAGAAATCGTTTCTTTCTGATCAACGTATGTCTTCAGCCAGTAAAAGTAAGATATATCCCAGACTTTGTAATGGGAGAAGAAGATGTTGTCAGGAGAAGGCAAGGTCCTAGAGGGTAAGGCTTATGAATCCACCCTAAAAATGGAAGGTGTTGGTCACCACTTCCCAAAACTATACTGCGGGGCAAAGAAATGCTTTATCCATATGAATTTTTTGTTCACTAATCAACAAAAATTCATGGATGCCTAATTTTCTCCATAAGTTTTTCAAGTGAGGGGAAAAAACTAACAAAGGTAGGAGCCAAATCGAATTTTTTAGGGGCCAAATCCAGAAGTTGGTACATGAAGGTGAGGATAGGCATTAACAGGTATTCCTTCTTTTACTATGATTTTGTGGACTTGGATTTCAGGGCTGGATTCATAGTGGCTAGAGCAAGGGTTGGCCATTATAGAGAGGGAAAACATAATGCAGGGGAGAACTTGGGAAGAAAGAAGGGTTAAAAAAGAAGTGAAAAGGCAGTGTAGTGACTCAACTCTGTCAGAGTTTTTGTTGAGGTGAAACATCTACAATAAAAGGAACAGGCAACATGTCTCTTCATAGCTTAACATAGAGGGACGATTTAAAATTTCAAAAGGTTGCGCTGCGCAATTAAAGGTAAAATCAAAAGTCAAAATTCAAATACTTCTCTTTAAAAAGAGGAAGGTTTCAAGGAGGGGTATTGTTTGTACTGTAAATGACCCTCACACACCTATTGACACGTGGCAACTTGGGCCTCACATTTTGCAAGGAACAACCAACCTCCAACTGACACGTGGTAACAGCAGGATATTTTTATTTTTAATGTTTGTTCATTTTGTAGATTTTCTGGTAATTATTAGCTTGAAATCTAGGAATTAATTTCTTGAGATTAGGAATGCCTGAAAATCAATGTCCAAAAGGTTACAAATGGGGAATCATTGTCTTAATGGTTTATCCTCTTTCAAATCAGTTTGTTAAAGGAGAACCGAGCTATAGTAGAATTATCTCAAAGGAAGTTTAGGAGAAGTTAGAGTTTATTAGCCCTACGTCCTTGAATTCTCTCAAACACGTTTCGAGCTGCTACATGGCACTATGAAGCCAAGATCATGTTCGTCCTATACTCCAAAGTAGAAGATATTTTCCCACGAACTTTCGTGTAGGAGTATCAATAGTATGGCGATTGTTAGCCATGTTTTCATAATTTCAAACATGAAGCCCACAAACGAAGAAGATGGACCGTACAACATCCTCCTAGAGTGCCCACATCCAACCTGAAAAAGGAGCACGACTAGAGAGATGTTGTCATCATCCTAGTTTCTAGGAGTTGGTTGAGGTTATTCAGAGTTCTGACCTAGCAACTTAAGCAACAAGCAAGATAACAGTCCCCCATGACTTCCCACATTTGGAAATTTCAAGAACGTGCCTAGGGAATAGGAGTTGAAGATCACCATGGTCACCATGAAGAGTATAAAAGAAGAAAGAAGAGAAGCCTACAAGCACCCCGCATCAAACACAGACTCCGCGTCTACTTATCTTTTCAATGAGCATGGCTCCGGCAAACTAGTTTCTAGCTTAGTCATTTACTTTTCAAGCCTCCGTGACTATGTTTCGTATTAACTTGTAAAGCATGCAAGATACATTTCAGGATGTATTCCTTTTCAATGAAATTCATGATGCATTCCTGCAATGTATTGTTTTTCATTTATTTTCAACAGAAGTTCTTTCATTCCGATGATAATCTTTTGTCTCATGTTTTTCCGGTTTGGCACAAATCCAATTTTAAGTCCTTTTCTCGAAAGTCAATCTCGAACCAACAGTCTTGTGTTCTCAGCCTGCACACAATTTATTTGTTGAGGAGGGGTCAAATTTGGAGTGTTAAAGTTAAAGAATGTAAAATATATTACACAAATGACAATTGAATGACAAATTTTCAAAAAAATATGCACCAAAAGTTTGAAAAATTGTATGACTTTCTGATGGACAACATAAGAACGCAAGTTGTTTGGATCCTGATTTAGGAACATAAAGAGGATATATGTCCTGCATTCATAAGAATTACTTCTTGTTAAGATTAACTAATAAGGAAAGGGAATGAACTAAAGAATAGAAACATAGTCTCATAATGATTGGAAAATTCAAAGTCTCATAGTCTCAAGGCACATATGGTCACAATTTTTAAACTTGGACCGGTCCACCGATTCAACCGTAAAACCCATGAACTGGAGGCCTACACGGGTTATTTTATGTAAAAGACCATTTCAGCAATGAACCGTAGTGAACCGCGAATTCGATCATCAAAACCATGGCCCGTGCGTGATAAGACCCTTTCAAACCTAAACCTTGCAAGCAATGTGGCTATGGCGGTAGAAGCTTTACAGAGAAGAACCTATAGGAAAAACAGAGAACTAATTGTATTTCATTTCATAACTGTTTCTTTACAAACTAATTCGTACTAATATCTAAACATACCAACTCAACTAATAACATCCAATTAGGATATGCCACGTGTATAGCTATATAAACTCAGGACCTCAAAATGACTATAATATCCTAAGGTTCATATCATTCCACCTCCCTTGAAATATTCCTTGTCCTTAAGGAATGAGTAACCAAACAACTGAAACAGCAAAGCAGTCCACAAAAAGTATCCACACCTTATTACAAAACCAGTAGCTTTCATGCAAAATCAGTAGCTTTCAAACAAGCAATCCAAGTTGGAAGTCATGGAATTTAGCCACAAACTAAGTAAGATAAAGATGTTGTCCCCCTGAAAAGCCACACTCTCTAAATCAATATTGCTCCCAGTTGCATGGTACCAATCAAGTTTTACTTGCTCAAACTGTTGCTGCCCAAGTGTAAGATAAGCTTCATAGAAGTCAATTTTGATTCTTAATGCTTATTCATATCTCAACTTTGCCTTCACATACTCTTTGTGCGTCCATTCATACGCCATCTTAATATGCTCAAGCACAACTTCTCTAGAACCATGCTCTGGTAAGGCCTGGGACAAGTGAATCATTACCGCAGGGCAGAGAGGGGGAGGTCATAAGCGTCTAATGCTAAAGCAGCCATCTTTTGGAACTTATCTGAAGTAATATCAAAAAGTTCCTGGGCATCTTCAGAAGCAATAGTATCCTCCATAGCCTCTGAGTACAGTTTCATGCCAAGTTTTGGTTTCTTCTTTTGCCTGTATACTTCCTCCTTCTTCTTAAGGTCTGCTACCTCATAAGCTGGTTCTTGATCTAGGTTAACTTGTGTAATATACAACCTAAAGGAACCCCTTGAATCACAGGATAACTCAGCCAATTTTAGCTCCTCCATGGTAGTAATAGCCACTAAATCACCTTCTTGATCCCTATATTTAACAAGAACACCCTTCAAACCTAGATACTTATCTCTCACTATATCCCTCACCAGCCTAATACTGCAATTCACTGGCAATTGTGCCCACATTATATCTTTATCTAGCACCAATTTTACAGTCCTGCTAATCACCTTCTCCTCCACAACGACCTCATCATCCTTTTCCACTTCTTTCCCCTCCCTTTTACCACTATATTTCTTCTTTTTCTGTAATTTATCCTTCACCACCTGACACAATCGCATAGCACCAACTATTTCAACTTTATAGTCCTCAACATTTATATCTTTTCCTCAACATTTATATCTTTTTCACTCATGACCTTCTTAACACTATCTATGTCCTCCAAAGCAGATAGATAAAAAATGAGGAATATAAATCCACTTTTTCCCTCTTGTTGCACAAAATCCATAAAGGAGATTGCACAAGGTGCCATACCTGATTGAGACAATTCTTCAAACACTTTTCGTGCATTGTCCACCACAACTTTCATATTGGATTTTTCCACTTGCTTTGATCTTTGTTTTCCATGACTATCAGAGGGATCCTCATTGGATAGTGAACTTTTGGTTTGCGGTTTGATGAAAACTCGCTCACTTCCTCACTCTCATGATTCATCTTGCCTTCTTGGTGCCTCCAACCTCCAGCCTCCACTTTCGAGTTTCGTGTTCGACCTAACAATCTAACTTCGACTAGATGACGACTTCGCAACAACAAATCAATGGTGACATGGGTATTTTAGATTCTAATAACTTCCAAATCAACATGCAGTTGCCATCACGTTCCTGTTCTTCCAGTCGATGGGTCTCTTTTTTATCTCTCTCATTCACATCACTGAGCGCCTATGGATACAAAGATGTGAAATACAAATACCTTACTGCCTCTGAAACTGTTTGAAGAGTTGAAGATCCATCGTAGCCGTCGACAATCACGAGCACTTGAGGCCGTTCACCCAAATGATGTGGGTGTCTAGGTTTACTTTGGGTCAACAGTTAGCTAAAAATGAGCTTGGATTTAGGCCTCACTTCAAAAGACATATCAAACCCTCTATTTTGTTCGTCCCATACATTCTGAAGTTGGGCCCTTGATAATTGATATAATATTCAATATTATCACGTGTTACTTCAATATTATTATCATCATACATCATCGACTAATAATATTGGTTAAGAGAGGTAGTAATGATATCATCAATCAATCAATCAATCATCAATTATTACAATATATAAAGTTCATAGATTTGAAGTGATTTTGTGGCGAGTTGCCCTTCCTTTTCATACTCTCTCGGTTGGTGTTCGTTTTTTTGTGCAAGTGGCTAGGAAAAACGACGTCGTTTGGGCTGTGGCTATTTTTGTTTTTTTGTTCCGTGTAATGCAGTTGCCCGTGTGGTTCGTTGCTGGTTTTCCTGTTATTTTGTTTTGTTGTGCCATCTCGCCCTTTACGTCGTCCGCGTTTGTCGTATTTCTATTTTGTCTTTCGCTCCTCAAGTCATACGGCTTCGTTTTGTATCCTGCAGTGTATATTTCGTCAAACTTGCGTCGTTTTGTTCTTCATCGTGTCAATTGGTTGCCAAAAATGACGTCGTGCGAAGCCATGATTCCATTCATTTCGATCGTATTTACGGTTCATGCATCTACTGCCTCAATTAGCTCAGTTTCGTGCTGATGTCTTCCTGGCTTTGAGTGACTACCTGACATTGGTCTGTGTACGGTCACCTCACAATTGTCAGTTCGATATTAAGTTGAGTTGTCATCACAGCTTCCTTCCTTCCTTCCTTCGATTATCATCTACTTACTGTTCTTTGCGTGGGTTCTTGGCCTCATCAAAGGTTTGCGTCTTCATTTTGTTGCTTTCTCTGGGTGACGCTCGAACGGCTTGCGTGGTTTGCTTTCGATCATCTCCGATTTTATTTGCTCTCTTAGGTTTCCCATTTTTGGCTTGCTCTGTTTGTCTTTCGTTATTTATGTTATTTTTCAGCTGATGATTTTGACAGTAGACAGCGACGGTGGGCGAAACTGGTGGTCTTGGTTGTTCTGCTTCTGGTTCCATTTTGTCTGTTTTTATTACTACCAAAAGGAGTCTCTGTCCTTCTCAGCCTCTCGATGAAGGTGAGATTTTTCCACTGTAAGCTCTGCCACCATGCCCGAGTTAATGCTTGAAATCGGCTTTTGAGAAATGTAAAGTATTACAGAAGGTGTTGCTTGTGGGTTTGACATAGGGGATTTAATTTTCTTACTAACAATTCCTTCGTTTATGTCTTTATTTCAGTTTTGACGTTTTTCTTAGCTTGGGGACGATCATGCGGCTCAAGTTAGGGGCAATCATAATGTTTCGGGGGTCTTTGGCCTTCTTCCTGAATTCGATTTATTGATGTTCGATTGATTTCTTTTTTCCTCGCGTGGTTCTGCAGCTCTCCTGAACTTCTCTTCGTCATATTGGATACTCTCTGTGGTACTCTCTTTTTGCAACTTTATGCTTTTTTTTAGTTGCGTGATTAGGTCTACTAATGGTTATTTTGAAAGCAAGCTTTATTAGTTCAATATGTGGTAGGAGAATTCTCAATTCTAAAAAGATGATGAAGTGTATGATTGTCGTTTGTTCCATGCTTTTAAGTGGCAATTTTCCCATACTGGATTAGGACCCTCTATTGTTGTACAAGCTTTTTGTGAAACTATAATTGGGTTTCCTTAGGGTTAATTTGTTCCATCGTGTATCATTATCTGATTTGTTGCATTTCAATTGAATATGAAATTGCTCTCTTATGGTAGGTTCATCATACATCTGATTTCAACTCAGCTGATTCTATGCTTTTGGATCTTCCTACTGAAGAATCTCGACAACCAAAGAGCAGACTGAGGTGTGGTTCTTACAATCAGAAACTAATGATTTGTTGAAACCCTCATAAATCTTATGATACCTATCTGAGCATCTTTTTCAATTTCTACAGTCTAAATTAATTGCTTTCTATTCTGTCAAAAGTTTTGTTCTTGAACTGTTATCCAATATACTGCTGACTTCTTAGGTTGGAATTTCAATTGTCAGTGTACATCCACCACCAGCTTTTGGTTCATCGCCTAATCTTGGAGCCCTTGTACTTGAAGCAAATAAATCTGAAGAGCAAGATGGGGATAGATTAATCACATACATTTGGTTTTTGTTGGTACAGCGCTTGATGTACCAACTTTTAAGGTTGTTGCTCTCTGCCATGGACATGGAATCTTACACAGGTTATAATCATACTCTTTTTCTTACCTTCATATTGGTAGCCCAAATTACTTTATAATTTTCTTTCTCATATATACTGAATCTAGGGACCTATAGCCTCAACCTCCCAATGGATGAAATGACAGCGATGCTCAAAATAGCAAATCTTCGATTAGCTCGAGCATTTACTATTCCAATCAAGAAGTACACTCATGGGGTTATATTTAATTCCTAAGAACCCCTGTGGATTTTTCAGGAATGCATATGATTACAATTGATAGCATATACACTAACATTTCAACCAAGTTAATGTCGGCTTCTGTCAGATAATCGAATAATCATTTCCTTGGACATTTTTACATATTCGTGTGCTTAAATGTGCCTCTGTTTTGGTGTGATGTGTTTTCTCTTTTGTATGTGTGTTTTCCTGTCAGATTTCACTCCAGAGAATATACAGAGGATGCAATCAAATATATTAGTGGGAAAATTCTTGACGACCATCCTATACATGTGGATTTTAATTGGGGGGTTTCAGGATTGAAGGCAATGATCCTATCATCCTGTGGATAATCTATGGTCTATGTTAAAGCTATGTTGACAAATATCATACTGATTATTTTTCGAGTATCCTTTGTTGTTTTGCTTTCATTGTGAGAAATGTCTTAAACTGATATGGTAGGTGGATCAATTAAGCTAGCATACTCTCTTCCTAATTGAAGAAGCAACCACTGGCAGATGAGAAGGCATGTCAATTATATCTATTACTTGATATTTTTGTTGTTAGCCAATGTTTGAGTTTTTGGTTGTATTTAGAAATTAGACAACCGATCGCGATTATGTTTTTAGATCCACTTCCTACGGGTGATTGGGGTATTTTTTACAATAGGTTCGTGAGATTAAGGTGATAGAGTTTGTGAATGTCTTCATTCTTTTTTGATTTGTGTGAATTATAGTTTGCTTTTGTTTCTTTGAAGATGCTCAGACTCTGCTTTTTGTATTCAAGCTCTCTCTGCTTTTGTTTTCTGCAAGGTGGCTTATTAGTCTCTACTTCAGCACAACAACCGCGCTGGTGCCACTGCCCTACCATATCACTTTTTTGGATGGAAAAAAGTGATTACAATAACAGTATGGAAGCTTACAATATAAAACAGGTTCTTTATACTTTATCTACTACGCTGCCATTGTTGTTGTCATTGTAATTTGGTTGAAAATGGAGTCTTTGTTTCAAACAAACAATGTGTGATGTGTTTGGGAATTTGTTGTTTTGTTAACGAGGAGTTGTGCAACATTATCCATGGAAATGCTTCTTGAGATGTGTATTTTTGTTTGTTAATTTCAGGTCCAAAGCTCAAACCCCATGCCAATCTATTGACCCTTCCATGTACCTAAGCTACTGTTTGTGATTAATTAATTAGGTTCTTCAACTGAAGCTTTAGTCGCATATTACTTAGATTAATCATAACTAATTCCGTCTGATATTTTTGTAAGTATTTGCCTCCTCACAGGTTATTGGAGTAGTTTATGATGTGGTGTTGGGTTTCGGTTCTTCCTTCCCCTCTCTGTACGCCTCTTCATTTAAGAAAAGGTAATTGTGTTTGCTTTAATTCTTTAGATATTGCATTTTGGTTCGATTTCTTTAGCGAAATGTCGAATGGTTTTTGGCTGATTAATTTATTTGGTCTGTTTGTGAGTTTATGCAGAGAGCATATGGAAGATTCTGAGTATTGAGGCCAAGTTGAGCTGTAAATATAAACTGAAAGTATGGATGCTCTCAGTTGAACTATGCATGCATCCTTCCAAGTCCCTCCTCAATCTTCTTTAGACAGAGTTGCATGCACTTGATAATGCTTTATCAAGGTGGCAGTGGTGGTAGCAGTGTAATGAGGGACTACAGGAAAGGGAACTGGACATTGAGTGAAACAATGGTGTTAATAGAGGCAAAGATGGATGATGAGAGAAGAATGAAGACAAGTGGATAAATTAGTGAAGTAGGGAGATCGAGCAATCCAACAGAGTTGAGATGGAAGTGGGTTGACGATTATTTCCATTGATTTTTTGACTGTGGGTTAGCTGGACTCTCTCTCTTCTATGATTTGCCCAGCTTTCACAATTAGTTCGATACTTCTGTAGGTATGTTCATCTTCAATTTTCCTTCTATTAAGGTGGCAAACCACAACAGCACTAAAAAAATTAAGCAGCCTTTTTATTCAATAAAGTTCTGTTAAAAATAATGGTCTCATATCCTTAGCTATATTATGCCTTTGGAAGAGAGAACCAATTTGTACAATAATGACATCTGCAATAGGAATAAATAGAAATAAATATTTACTAATCATAGTTCACCAAAGGCCATACGTATTGTAAGTACATAAAAAAATCAGTGTCCATTTAACCAAACCAGGTTTATTTTTATGGATTAGTTTTGGTTTTTCATTGTCATTATTTTTTAAGAGGAGACTCCTTTACCATTCTCTACAAAATTGATTAATCCTATGTCAACCAAGACCCAATTCTGAAAGCAGCATGGAATGCCAAGAATATCAAATAAAACCAACTACAACAGCAATAACCCAGGCCACGAAAACAACAAATAAAAAAACATCCCCGTAGCGGAGCACGGGCTAAACGCTAGTAATAATATATTGTGTATAGTGTAGGATATATAATATAGTGTATATATATATATTTTATTATTTTATAAATAAACTTGCGGTTCAACTTTCATTGTAATGATTGAATCTTGAAACCCTTGAACCTTCAAACTTAACGGTTCAATGCACAGGTCGGGTTTAAAAACTATGCATATGGTTACTCCAGTCCATCACTTACATTGAGCGTAGCATTCTATTAATATAAAAAGCAGGCAAGAGTGAACGTAACCATGGTTCAAAGTAATTCAGGTACTAAACATTCGAACTTTAAGACATTGGCAGTTGAGGAAATATAATCCAACCCAAACATATATATAACCAACAACCATAATGTCAATAACTCCTATGAGAAAAAGAAAGACATCATTGCATCTCAAACCAATTATCGCGGCCCTAGATTCTCCAAAATAACGAATGATTCCAACACCCATGGAAATTCTAACTCCCATAATAAATTTTATAATAACTTATATTTACAACTCTGCTCATCCATAACAATCACTGCACCTCTTTAAAAAAGTAAAGAAGATTAAAAAAAACTTTCGTAAAATCATCTCCATTGTCAACAACATTTCATAATTGAACTGTATAATTTCCGCATGGAATGATCATCTATTGAAGTGTCCCTAGGATTCAACAGCCCATGTATACTAATTTTACCAATGGTTTTTCACATATTACTTAGATACATAAGCATTATACACCTCTCATTAGAACCACTCACCAATCAATATAGTATCTACACTAAACAACTAATGTTTGTTTATATAAAGTTACAAATCCCCTTTTGCAATCTACGTCAAATAGCCATAAGCCAACCAAGCCTTTATCAAGCACATAAAAGTGTAGAATTCAATATAGGGTGCGTTTGATAGAGCGGTTGGATTGATTTTCAATTCTAGTAGAAAAACTGTGGGAAAAAAAGCTAAGCTTAAAGGCTCCATTTGATAGAGCAGTTGTATTGATTTTCAAAGCTAATGATTAAGCTGTGAAAAAAAACTGAGCTCAAAGCTGTAAAATAAACTATGAGGAATTTAATAAAGCTGTTAACTGTTGTTAGCGGTTAAGTAGTGCAAAATATATTTAGTTTTTTTTAAATTTTAATTATTTTATTTCAATATAGATATTAATTATTATAATTATAAATGAATAAATACAAATTATAGATAACTAAATTATTTAATTATTTAATTTAATATTTAAATTATAATTGCCTTAGTTTAATATTTAAATAAGTTTGTAATTTAATATATACTACATTATTAATTTAATATTTAAATAATATTTTTATTAATAAAAAAATTAAGATATAAGAATTATTAATTGTAAAGTAGGTGGGACGCAATAAAAAGTAAGTGGGTCTCACCACTGTTTCAACAATGTTAACAACAAAGTTTGTGGGGCCAACAAAATTTTTTTTTAAAAAAGAAACAAAAGGCTAACTCCTTGGAAAAAGCGGTACCGCTAACGGTTAACCTTTGCCCAACACCTTACCAAACAGACACAAAAACTGTGTAATATGAGATTTGTTTGGTGAAGCGGGCTGCACGCCAGACCCGCTTCACCAAACATGGTAATAACACCGGGCGTTACGGCCCTCAAAACGGGGCGATAACGCCCCATGGGTCAAGGGTGGTGGCCATTTCTTATTTTTTAAAATAGTTTTTATGTGGGTCCCAGATGGGACCCATGTGCTTTATATGTTATTTAAATGTAATTCTTAATAAACTATACAATGTACTATTATTTTATCATAATTATACTTATAAATTAATAATAATTTATATTTATCCATTAATAGTATTATAATTAAATTATTAATAATTTATCTTTATCCATATATAATTTATATTTATAATAATTATATTTGATATTTATAATAAATTATATTTAAATATATTTAAATGTAATTCTTAATAAACTATACGATGTACTATTATTTTATAATAATTATACTTATAAATTAATAATAATTTATATTTATCCATTAATAGTATTATATTAAATTATTAATAATTTATATTTATCCGTATATAATTGATGTTTATAATAATTATATTTGATATTTATAATAAATTTTATTTATTCATTTATAATAATAAATTTATATATTTATATTATATTATATATTTAAATACTTTTTTATTTAAATATATGTTTTCATTTATATTATACATATTAAATGACTATTTAAATATTAAATTAAAGTAAATATAATTTTTATCTAATAATAATACAAACAAAATATATTTTACACCACTTAACCATATATTTTACACCACTTAACCGCTAACAATAGTTTACAGCTTTACCAAACATCTCACAGCTTATTTCAGAGCTTTAAGTTTAGCTTTTTTTTTCACAGCTTAACAGCTAGCGTTGAAAATCAACACAACCGCTCTATCAAACACACACATGCTGTGAGGTGTTTTGCGAACTAAAAGCTAACGCTAGCGGAAAAGTTGGTTATTTAAAGCATTATAATATTAAATTTTATGATTTTTATATGAAATTTTGTTGTTAAATTTAATATTAAATTGAATATAATAAATATAATTTTATTAAAATTCATTTTTAGTATAAATTATTAAATATTTTTACATCAAAATTAAAATGATTATCTCAAAATATTAATAAAATGATTTATTAATAAATTTTTTAAAAATATTAATGACTTATTTTGTATAATTTTCCAATATAATAATAATATAAATTATTTTTTAAATAAAATTAATAAACAAGTAATAAGTGAAAAACTGTTAAGTATAATGATAATGCAAAATTAATGAAGATATTATTTCTGTGGGACACACATAACAATAATAGAAAAAAACTTCAAAGGGAAATTAGTTAATTTTTAATACTTTAAATAATTCATTCATATAATTATTGTAAGGGATAAGTATGAATTTGACCCTTGTACTCAACGTTTTGATTCAAAAAGGCCCGTGAATTTTTTTTTTTTGGTCAAATTGGTGTCAAAAAAACGCTGATTTGACAATTAATTGTATTTTTTATTTCTTCATTTTTGACTATGGATTTAACCTATCAAATTGTGACACATGACATTTTTTAAAAACTAAATAATTAAACACACTCTATCATCTTCTCTGGCACAACTTTAAACCTCCATCTTCGTCGACACCAATTAGTGTATTCTCTAATTCAACTTTAAACCTCCATCTCCGATTAAGCCTAGGCTAGAGAGCCCCTGAACAATTGATAGAATAAAAAGACCAAAACGCAACTTCATGTTCAGATGTTCAAAGACCAAAACAACTGATTGCCATGAGTGGGGAAGGAGGATAAAGCAATTAGGGTGTTATCAATTTCTAATTTAGGTTTTTTAATTTTTAAGTTTTTGATTTTTATAAGGACATGTTTGGTTTATAATTTAAAGTTATGTTTGATTTTGGCCATGTCATACTTTACACATAATTGTTTTTTGTCAAATCAAATCCATGTCACATATTTGAGTCCACGTAAGCTTAATCTAATGGTAGTTTAACAGAAGGGCTTAAATGAACCATTTTGACATGTATAAGGTCTTGTTTGACCCAAAAAAAAGTTCAGACTTTTTTGATCCAAAACGCTAAGTGTATAGGAGTCAAATCCATACTTATCCCTTATTGTAATATGGGACCCATATAAAATATAAAAACAAAAAAAAATGCGGCGGAACACAGCAAATAAGCCTCCTCCAGGAGTTTATTTTTTACAGTATATCCGCCTTACCAAACAGGCTGATAATAGAGTAGACAATTATGCACACGAATGCGTACCAATTGCCGTTTGGCACAGCAGAAGTGGAGGATCCGCTTCCGGCTTCCGCTGTGCCAAACAGCACAGCGGAGCCAACGGATCTGCTGGTTCCTGGCCAGCGCTAAGGGAGCAATGCCAAAAAGCTGCAGCTTTTTTTAAAATTTTTTTTTAAAGTGTGGGTCCCATACTTTTATATAAAATATTATTATTTAATAATTTTAATATAATTATATTTTAATAAAAAGTATAAATCAATTATATTTATGCATTTATAATTATTATAACAGTAAATTTAATTTTAATACATAATGATAAATTAAAAAATATAATAAATGTAACAAAATTTATTTGATTAATTTAATATAAATTTAAAAAAATACAATAAATGTAAGTTTAATTAATTTGATTAATTAAAAAAATTAAATAAAATTAATTTTAAATATAAATTATATTTGATTAATTAAATTAATACTTAAAATTAATTTTAATAAGAATTAAATTTATTAGATTAATTTTAATATAAAAATAAAAATTAATATTATAGTATTTTATTTCAACAGTTTTTTCGCTAGTATCAGTTTTTAGTTCACCAAACACCTCACAACATATTTCACAGCTTTAAGCTCAGCATATTTTTCACAATATTTCTGCTAACATTGAAAATCAATTTTTTCGCTGTGCCAAATGGAGCCCAAATATCAGGGATCAACTTTATATGAACCCCAAAATTTACTGAGTGTACCCCATTTTTTACACACCCCAGATAAAAATATAACATTACGTAATATACCCCTTTTCTATTTTCTTACAAGATAAACCAACTACACCCCTCTTCTTCTCCCTCATCCTCTCCTCTGCAATCAAAAATCCATCAGAAATCCAGTACAAATAAGCATTGTAGATGACAAGTGTGAACAATCAGGTGTAGAGTCCAACCCCAAAAAACAATTAGATATAGAGTCCAACTCTAACGGAAAATAAAGACCACAAAAAATTACAACAATTTTTGAAAATAGGGTTCAAATCTCATGAAGCAATTGCATATCTGGAGCATACCGACCTCAAACACGAATTGCAGATTCGACCTTGGGCCAACCAGGAGTCACGATGCTATATGTGGATGACGACGACAATCGTTGGAGATTTCTTCGTCCAACCAAGAGTCATGAAGCAGTTACAAACCCTAAGAGTTTTCTAGAGGAAGAAAAAGATTTGGGGCTTACAAACAGTCTTCCCCAAAGAAGAACTCGTCGTCTCCGTCAAATACGGACTCGTCGTTGGCCATCTCTCCGTCATTGGCATCTCCGTAGAGGATATTCGAAGGTTTCAAGGGTTTCAAGTGATGAAGGAGAACAGAGGAGGCAAGAGGTCGAAAGGATTTTGGTCTTTTGGTAGAGATAATGGGGTATGATAAGAATGAGAATTTTCACGAGATTTTGGGGTACACTTAATGTTAGAATGAAATTATGATATTCTCCAAGCTGTTAGCAAAGTTGTTATGGAAAGGATCAAGCCAAAGTTGGTATACGTGAGTTGTTATACAGAGGATATGTCATATGTATAAGATAGAGTTCTAGATAGAGTTTAATTCATCTCATAAACTACCTCCTCATAGACATGTATATATACCTCGTGTAATTGTAAACTCGACAGTGAATGAAATATATTTTTCATCTCTACTTCTCTTGTGCTATTCACTCTATTATTATCTTTCCAATATGGTATCGAAGCCTACTGCTCACGCTAACAGTTCCTCCTCTTCCTCTGCACCTACTATCGTAGGAAATCCATCTATTCAAGTTCTGAGTCCAACGAACCAGCTGGTGAATGTTAAGCTGGATGAAAACAATTACCTTCTCTGGAAGCAACAAGTGTTTGCAGCTGTAAGAGGATATGGCCTTGAAGAGTTCATCAAAGGCACAAAAACCGTTCCGTCTCAATTCGTCACCAACGAATCAAAAGAAAAAGTTATCAACACTGAGTATGTCTCACATCAACGACAAGATCAACTGTTTGTCTCCTAGCTGCTGTCTTCAATCAGTCAGAGTATATTGCCATAGCTCGTAGGCTGCAATACTGCCCATGAAGTTTGGGACAGTATCGAGCAAGTCTTTGCTTCTCAATCAGCAGCTAAAGTCATGCATTTCAAATTCCAGCTTCAAACTCAAAAGAAAGGGAGTATGTCTACGAGGGAGTATATCATCAAAATGAAATCTTTATGTGATGTTCATGCATCATGTGGTCACTCTATTCCAGAAGCTGACCAAATCCTAAGCATACTAGCAGGATTAGGGAGTGAATATGAACCCATAATTGCTGTCATTACCTCTAGAGAGGAACCATTTTCTTTAAAGGTAGCATCATCACTCCTCCTTGCATCTGAAAGTAGAACCTTGCAATAATTGTCTGTTTCTGACGCTCAAATGCAGGTGAATTTAACAGTTCAACCAAAGAAGCCATGGGGTAATTCTGGATCACAGTCCTACCGAGGCAATCAACATAATGCTGGAAGGTCAAATCCAAATCAAAACACTTATGCAGCCAGGCGAAGAGGTAGAGGAAGTCCACTGGCCGACCCCAATGCCAGCTATGCAGAAGAATTGGATGCACTGTCCAAAAGTGCTATCACAGGTTTGATGTCAATTTCACTGGCTCTAATATGAATTCGGGTGGCAGCAACATTGATAATGGTCAAGGAAACAAGGATTCCACTGCAAACCTCTCAGCTTTGACAGCTTCAGCCGAACCTAGTGATGAGAACTATTGGTATCCTGATTCTGGAGCTACTAACCACATCACCAATGATTTGAATAATATGTCCTTTGGATGTGAGTATTGTGGGAATGAAAAGATTCATGTAGGAAATGGCACCGGTTTGAAAATCTCTCATATTGGTCATACTTCATTACCTTCTTTTTGCTCTCGACCCTTACAACTCAAAAACTTACTTCATGTTCCTCTAATCACCAAAAATCTCATTTTAGTTTCACAATTTTGCAAAGATAACAATGTTTATTTTGAATTTCATCCGTTTGTTTGCTTTGTGAAGGATCAACCAATGCAAACTGTCCTCCTTGAAGGGACTGTTACTGATGGACTGTATAAGTTCGATCTGAGAGAGGGATCTACTGCCGCAGGAAATGCAAAATCTGATTCTCAACAGTCATCTGCTTATTTATCTTCCACAAATAAAGTCTCTTTTAATTCTTCATGTTATTTGTCTCGTTCAATGTCAGTAGAACTTTGGCATAGGAGGCTTGGCCATCCTGCCTCTCCTGTTTTGTCTAAGTGTCTCAATCAATGTAATGTTCCTTATCAAGCAAATAAAAGTCCTTTTTTATGCTCAGCATGTTCTATGGGTAAGAGTCATAAACTTCCATTTTCCCATTCCCATACAACATATCATTCACCTCTAGAATTAGTTGAATCAGATCTATGGCGACCAGCTTCACAAACATCTCACAATGGTTTCAAATATTATGTCTCCTTTGTTGATGCATTTTCTCGATATACCTGGATCTATTTTTTAAAATCAAAATAAGATGTATATCAGTCGTTTGTACATTTTCAACGGCAAGCTGAGCGACAATTTAACACAAAGCTTAAAATCCTACAAACTGATTGGGGAGGTGAGTTTCGTTCCCTTGTACCTCTATTGAATTCTAGTGGCATCATTTTTCATCATTCTTGCCCTCATACATCTGAACAAAATGGCATTGTCGAAAGAAAACACCGCCACATTGTTGAATTAGGTCTCACTCTTCTCGCTCAATCATCTCTTCCTCTTCTGTTTTGCTCAGATGCATTTTCTATTGTAGTATTTCTCATCAACAGATTGCCTACTACAGTTCACCAAGGTAAGTCTCCCTTTGAGGTACTTTTTAATACTAAACCTGATTATTCCTTTCTAAGAGTATTTGGTTGTCTCTGCTTTCCTCATTTGCGACCTTAGAATGATCATAAACTTCAATTCCATTCCTCCCCTTGCACATTCATCGGGTATAGCACAAATCACAAAGGCTACAATTGTTTAGATTCTGATGGCAGAATTTACATATCATGGCATGTGACATTTCATGAACATCATTTCCCTTTTCATTCTCCCTCCTTACCTGAAACTAAAAATCTAGTTCAGACTCTCTAGCTACACCAAGTTCCATACCTATATATCCCATCTCTCATGCGACCAACACTCATACATCTCCTGTCCCTGCTTTCTCACCATCACCTGTTGTGCTTCCTCCTCCATTAGAAGTCTTAGATACATCACCTCAATCTCATCCTGCTACACTTGATAATTCTATCCCCGCTAGCCCTTCAAATAATGCGCCAAATCCTACTGTTCAATCTAATGTTCATCCCATGATAACCAGGGCAAAGGATGGAATTTTTAAACCAAATGTGTATATTGCAGATTTGTCTACATCTGAACCATCTACTGTCCATGAAGCTTTAACGCATGCAGATTGGTCCATTGCCGTGCATAATGAATACAAAGCTCTAATGCGTAATAGAACTTGGTCTCTTGTTCCTTTACCTGCAAACCGGAAAGCAGTTGGCTGTAAGTGGATTTTCAAAATCAAGAAATACCCTGATGGAGCCATTGATCGGTACAAAGCACGATTAGTTGCTAAAGGGTTCTCACAAACAGCTGGTTTTGACTACACAGAAACATTTAGTCCGATTATTAAGCCAGCCACTATAAGGACACTCCTCACTCTTGCTTTATCTCAAGCATGGTCCATCTGATAGGTAGATGTCAATAATTCTTTTCTAAATGGTATTCTGCAGGAAGAAGTGTATATGCCACAGCCACCCGGCTTTGAGCAACACTCTGGTCATTAGCAGTTGGTTTGCAAATTGCACAAGACCTTATATGGCTTAAAACAAGCCCCAAGGGCATTGTTTGAAAAGTTGAGTCTATTTTTTTCGATATATTGGGTTTAAATCATCAAGGGCTGATCACTCTTTGTTCATACGGATCACACCAGCATCCAAACTCTTTATTCTTGTGTATGCTGACGATATTATTATCACAGGAAGCAGCACCTCTAAGATTCACCAACTAATCCGGAAACTTGATCATACATTCTCTCTCAAGGACCTCGGCAAGCTCAATTTTTTCCTTGGTGTTGAAGTTCAATATCTATCTCATGGACTGCACTTATCTCAGCAGAAATATATTATGGACCTCCTCAAAAAGGCAAAGATGGACAACTCCAATCCACTGCCAACTCCCATGGTTAGTAGCTTGAAACTCTCCTCAAGACAAGGCGATCCAATCTCTAATGTCCAAGAATATCGAAGTATCGTAGGTGCTCTCTAGTACATCACTATTACACGGCCAGAAATTGCTTTTAGTGTGAACAAAGTGTGTCAGTTCATGCAGACACCTCTTGACACCATAGTTTTTAAACTCGACCCGTGTATCGAACCGTCACAGTGGAAGGTTCAAGGGTTTCAAGGTTCAACCGTTACGATGAAGGTTGAACCGTAGGTTTTTAATAAATAATAAATAATATATTTATATATATATAATATAATATATAGTTTACAGTATATAATATATTTTATATACAATATGCACTTGCACTAGACTCTTTTTATGTGTTATACCGAGTGATAACTAATAAACTAATAATAGATATTAAGATATATAGTACATAGTATTACAATATATAATAGATTATATGTATAACATAAACTTATACTTTTCTCTCATGTCATCCAGGAGTAGCCTTGGGTTTTTTATCTTCAAATTTAACAGCTTGCATGTCTTACACGTCTAGACACGTGTCTTCAATCCAATCCTTCATCATCCATTCTCTTTCAAAGGCAAGTCCTCGTGATAATAAAATTACCATCACCTTGTGATCTGTACAACTCATCTCCTCTCCTCACTTTCTCTCTCCCCCCATCTCTTCTCTAAGTGTCTCTCTTGCAAAGCCAGCTGTGATCTCCTTGCCTCACCGTTGGTTCTTCATTTTCATTCAAATCTCGTTCTCGTTCAGATATGCCAAAGCTTTCCGTGATCTTCTCCTCCTCACTCTCTTCCCTAACATTCAGATCCTTTCTCTCTCATTTTCATTCAGATCCGCCAAAGTCTGCTGTGAATATCGCATGGAGCCTGGAGGAGAAGTGGATTGTGGAGTGGAGAAGGATACTGGTGTTGTTGTGAGAAGTGGAGACCGCAGACTGGAGAGAGATTGAGAGAGAGAAGGGTTAGAGATTGCTTAGGGTTTTGTGGTTTTAAGGTAATTTTGCAATCAAGCTGTTTTTAATTAAAACCGTCGGGACACGGGTTTCTCCAGTTCGTGGGTTAATTGGCGATTATTCACGGTTCAATGCATAAACGGTTTTTTTATAGAAAAAAAACCACGGAGGCCGTCGGTTCACGAGTTGTATGGTCGAACCGGTGAATCGATCCGGGTTTAAAAACTATGCTTGATACACATTGGAAGGCAGTGAAACAAATTTTGAGATATCTTAAGGGCACTCTCACATCTGGTATCACTCTTACAGCCTCCTCTTACCTCAATCTCACTGGATTTTCAGATGCTGATTGGGGAAGTGATGTGGATGACAGGAGATCTACACTGGGTTTTGTGTGTTTCTTGGTAATAATCTCATCTCTTGGTGCTCCAAGAAGCAACACACAATGTCAAGATCAAGTACAGAGGCTGAATATCGCAGCCTTGCAAATGCCACCTCAAAAATTTTGTGGTTGCAATCTCTGTTATGTGAACTCCAAGTCTATCAACACAGACCTCCTGTTATTTGGTGCGATAATCTGAGTATAGTGGCCTTATCTGCCAACCCAATTCTCCACTCACAAACAAAACATATTGAACTTGACTTATACTTTGTTAGGGAGAAAGTCTTGGCGAAGCAACTGTCTATGAATCACGTTCCTTCCCATGAACAAATTGCTGATATTTTTACAAAGCCTTTGTCTGTCTCTTTTTTTCAAAAGCTCAAAGATAAACTCACTGTGCATACTCCTCAGTTTCGTTTGCGGGGGAGTGTTGACAAGGGAGGTTAACACAAGTTGCTCAGAGTGCTTGATTTGCGAGGAAATGTTAGAATGAAATTATGATATTCTCCAAGCTGTTAGCAAAGTTGTTATGGAAAGGATCAAGCCAAAGTTGGTATACGTGAGTTGTTATACAGAGGATATGTCATATGTATAAGATAGAGTTCTAGATAGAGTTTAACTCATCTTGTAAACTACCTCCTCATAGACATGTATATATACCTCGTGTAATTGTAAACTCGACAGTGAATGAAATATACCTTTCATCTCTACTTCTCTTGTGCTATTCACTCTATTATTATCTTTCCAATACTTAATAAAACGTGGGGTTCAAATAGCACTCATCATATCAGGGTCTTAGGAGAGTGGAAATCACTTGGTGACGCTCTCTTTATGTACGTACCTGAAGGACGATGATAGCCATTCCATTGACGTCTGGCACTAGAAAGTTTCTTATGCCTGGAGTATATTTCAACGAAAATGGAAAACTCTTGAAAATTAGAAATGCAAATCTTAGCTTAAAATTTAGAAACCCTGCAAGTATTACCCTAAATTTCATCCATTTTTCTTCAGTGAATATTTGTAGCAAGAATTATCCAAATTTCCACTCAGCACAAACATAAGAACCAATCCTGAAATGAACATATATAGTGAACCGTTATTTGAATCAGCTTATAAAATTGTTGTTCCCCTCGGAATAATACTATTATTCATCAAAATAAAAAATTATTAGCAGATTATACTCGTAAGTAGGGGATTTTTTTTTTTAAAGTTTCTCTCCATTACTTTTCCAAGTTGAGTTTCGTGGCCATTCAAGAAAACATTTGCCTGAATCACATCCAAACCTGCTTCCTTAGCCCCTGTGTAGTACTCGGTTTTCGTCCGGCCCAAAAAAAAAATAGAAAAAATAGAAAAATTAAAAAATACAATAATAATAATAATTCAAAAGCCCGTTCTGGAGCCCGTAAGCTCACAAAACATTCAAAGCTTGTTTCTTGGACCATAAGCCCATAAAAATTCCAACCCAAACCCAATATAACTAAACCCTAGAAAATATCTAAAAAATAAGAAAATTAAATAAATAATAAATAAAACCTTAAAAAAAAGGAAAGGTGACACATTTTTAGGGTTTTGCAAAAAACATTGAAAAATACCAAAATATTAGTTTCTTAGTATTTTTAAGGAGAGAAGAAGTAGGGTTTGTGGGGACATTTTGGTAAAAAGAGAAAGTAGGGTTTTATGTGGTCATTATATAAAGATAAGTGAGAGATTTTTGTAAAAAGAGAAAGCCAACAATAGGAGGGAGCAGCCGCATAACAAGGAAAAGGGGGAGGCGGCACAAAGAGCAAAACAAGAGAGAAGGAAGAAAAAAGAAAAAGAGAGAAAGGGGAGGCGGCACAAAGAGCAGAACAAGTGGGGAGAAAAGAAGAAGAAGAGGGTTTTAGAGGGTTTGGAGAAGGAGAAATCGGGATAACAGAGGGCAAAAAGAAGCCAAAAGGGAAGGAGAGGATTTGCAGCTGGAAGTCATGAGAGACAGCAAGGTGAAGATTTAGTCTCTTCTAGCTTAGGATCGAAAAGGTGATAATTCATACACACTCTCATCTTTCGTTTTGATTTCCGTTTTTGTGTATGCTTCAATCTCTGCAAATTTTTGAATATCTATTTGATATACCCATGTGCTGCTTCCTGCCTTCGTGTTTAAGCTGGTTCCATTTCTTTGATCCATACTAGTGTTAATTGTGTCATACCAGACTCTGTTTCAATACCCCTGGTTCTATTTCATGATTTTGATTTTGCAAAGCTTTGGAATGTGTTTCTCCTGGTTCTATTCAGATGTATTGGATCTATAGTATGTATTGGTTTTGAAATAAACATATTTGCTTGTTCTTTGACTGTTGATGTCCGGTTTGAATCCGTTGTTCAATATGGTGATATTTGTTTGAATACTTGGCTTAGTGTGCCTGTATATGGAGGATGCTTGTATGTGGGTTATGGGTACATGTAGAAATTGAATAAAAATTTGATCTGTACAAACATTTGCTTGTTATGCTCAATATGTATATCTATATGTAATTAGTGTATATGTTGTTTGTATATGGATATGGGTCTATTATGTACAGGTTTATATGTGTATGTATGTGTTTATGTATATGTGCGGGTATATGTGTTTATGTATATGTACAGGTTTATAGGTATATGTGTATGTGTTTGTGTACGTATACATGTTAGTTTATATATTTATAATGTATGGGAATTTGTACTTAATTTAATTTGAATTTGATATTGGTTTTGAATACCCATTTGACCCCATCTTTTGTGTTTACTTGTTGGGCTTGGGTCGAATGAACTACTTGGGCCGAGGGGCAACTTAGAGGATTTGGGCTGGATTGGAGCAATGGGTCTCGCGGGTGATATTGGATTTTTGTACATTTTATTATTTATCATACATAATTGTAAAGTGTAAGCCTTGTAATAGTGTAACAAAAATAGTGGATGTAAAATAGAAAATGCATACATGATATTCTAGGATGTTAGAAGCATATAGATATTAGGGATTGATTTTGTGAATGATGATTGCATTAGAATGCATGCTTAGGACTTTGATTTCTTACATTATGCCATGCTTTAGATGTATACTAGGATTGTTTGAATGCCATGAAAACAAATGCAACGCGTCGGTCATTTGATTAATCCAAGCCGTCTCACATTAATAAATACACCAAGAATAAATTATGGAACCCTTATGTTTTGTTTAAATACCAAGGAGCCTTCAAGATATTGGGGTTCCATTGGCATTCATCCAAAACATTTGGATTTCGTGGACCCGGAAAGCAAATATGTTTTTAGGGATTAGGAGAATTTATTTAAGGATCCAAAAGGGGGTTTAAAGATATTTGGCCCGTCCGATGGGCCTTAAATGGATTCTTTCTTTTCTCATGAAGAACATAATTGTGAGTAAGGCTTGAATTGAATCTTTTTCATTGATTGTGGGCCTTTTTGGTGCATCAACCAAGTTCCCAAAAATCTCTTCTCCATTCCAATACTCATTCCAATGTTCCTATCTAAATAGCCTTTTTTTCCAAATCATCAAAAACATCAAAACCCACTCCGATATGGATTTTTTCATCCAAGACCAAGTTAAACATTTTTGGCCAAGCCGGGAATGGCCATAGTGATCCCGTGCACCCTCTTTTTTTTATTAAAAACCACTTCAAGTGGAGTCCTTTATTAAACATTTTTGGCCAAGCCGGGAATGACCATAGTGATCCCGTGCACCCTTTTTTTATCAAAGACCACTTCAAGTGGAGTTTTTTTTTAAATTTTTTTGGCCAAGCCGGGAATGGCCATAGTGATCCCGTGCACCCTTTTTCCTTCTTTTTTATCAAAACCCATAAAAATAAGATTTTTAAAGTCAAATCTTGGTCTAACATTAATGGAACATTTCCACCCATTTGATAATACATGATTTTCCGGGCATATGAAAAACTCATTAAAACATTTGGGACATACAATCATTCCTCAAAACAAAGTAGAGCCAAATAGGAAAACATTTTTGATGGTAACCGTTTTCGGGAGTTGTGGGGTGCCTAATACCTTCCCCATGCTCAATAGACCCCCTTACCCATTTTTCTCGTAGACCAAAATGGATGTCCAATTGCATCCTAAAAATCAATTGGTGGCGACTTCATTGTTTTTAATGCCGGTTGCTTCAGCTGGCGACTTCACTGGGGATCATGGTTGTTGCACCAAAGGGGTCGGGCCTTGTTGTCTTGGTGTTTTCCTATTTGGTTGATTTGTTTATTTTGTTGTATAATAGTCTTTCAACATTTTGAGGAATCTAATGTGTTTGTTCATGATTGTAGATAAAATAACAGGTTTTTGGTTTCATAAAATTTGAGTGTTTGAGTGTTTGTTAAGGATACGGTATGTTCCCCCGCGCACACATCACTATTCACATGCACACAAATGGCCCATAAAAACCGGGTCCTACTAGTAATTAGTGAGGGTTGATCTTTGCTTTTGATGGATTTTGTCCTCACATAAGCAAGGAAAAACATCCTCCTGGATTGACGTCCCTTCAAGATATTGGGGGATGGGTTCCACTTCCAGATATGGGGTGTGAACTAACCTGATCCAGTGGCCTCTCGCGTAGCCGCGTTATAGTTAGATATGCCAACCATATGCACATTAGATAACCCTTAGATCTGGTTCGAGACCTTCAGAAGTTTGTAGGAACCTGATTTTTTTAGGAACAATGGGGGAACTCTCCTATCCTTGACTCTATTTATTTCTTGTATTTTTATTTTTCATTTCATAAAACCATACATATACATCTTTTATACACTTGCCTTGAATATGTTAGCCTAGGTTATGATCTTACACGCTTGTTAATCATCCATATATGTTCATATATACTTGTTAAATCATCCATATATGTCCATATATACTTGTACATCCGTTAATCATCCGTACATGCTCACATATACTTGTACACTTGCCAATTATCTCTACATATCCATACATACTTGCATATTTGTTGATCATCCATACATGTTCATATATACTTGTTAATTACCCATACATGTCCATATATACTTGCATAATTAATTACCCGTACATGTTCATACATATCTCATACTCTTCACATAGGTATAGTCATTGGAATTTGGTTTGGTAAAATTTTCAAGACATCTTTTAATTGAAATAGGATTTGCACAAATAATAGCCACATACATGCACATTTGTAAAATAAATGAGAACTAATGTCGTTGTTTGTACAATGCACAGAAAATCATAAATAATCATAGCGCCCAAGAAGCACCATCGACACCCCTATCAGACTCGCCTACAATCAAGAATTATTGAGAATATGGAGCAGGAAACGGGTGAGCATAGTCAGAATCAGGATATAGCTGAATTGAAAGAGCAAATGACCCTATTAATGAAGAATATGGCGTTGCTGATGAAAGGAAAGGGAGTAGTTGAAAGTTCTGAAACACCAGAGGTTTCTGAGAATCATTTGCACCAAGAAGTACCAGTTTACCCACCCGGGTTCACTCCTGCGCGTAACCAATCTTTGCTTGGTTCGCACCAGCATCAGTATGTTTCTCAACAGGCAACGACTCAGAACCCAAAGTACATTCATCAAGTTGATCCTTATGGGCATGAGAATCCCTTCCTAGTCGGTGCTGATATTGCAGGAGCTGTCACTGGTGGAGTAGTGACTGAGGGAGTTCAGTATGAAGAAAATAGTTCAATGGATGCTATCAAGAAGTTAGAGAAGAGATTAAGAGCCATGGAGGGTTACAATGCTGCAGGGATGCTGAACCCAGCCAATCTGTGCTTGGTGAAGAATTTGAATGTTCCACATGACTTTGTACTACCAAAATTCAGTTTGTTTGATGGCACTGGAGTCCCTTTGGATCATTTAACGATGTATTGTCGGCGTATGCAGCCATATGCAAGTGATGAGAAAGTGTTGATGCATTATTTCCAAGATAGTCTGACTGGGGCAGCTCAAAGGTGGTTCAATACCCTTAATCCTTCGTCAGTAGCTTCGTGGGAGGATTTGGCTGAAATGTTTATGAAGCAGTATAAGCATAATGAAGAGAAGATCCCTACCATTTACGATTTGCAGAACACAGCAATGAAGAGTGGGGAAAGCTTTAGGGAATTTGCCCATCGATGGAGGGATTTGGCAGCCCAGATAATTCCACCCCTTTTAGAAAAGGATTTGTTGAACGCTTTCATTGATGCTCTCCAGGAGCCTTATACTTCCAATCTGGCGGGAGGTGGACATAATAACTTAGCTGATATGATACAGGCAGGAGAACGAGTTGAACGATGTATGAAGAGAGGAAACTTGCACTATCCCATCCTTGACAAACCAGATCCAATTAAAGGAAGTAAAGGCAAGAAGGCTGAAGTGCATTCTGTGAATTTTGATTCAAATCCCGTTGTTTATGGTGCGCCTACTTCAGACTACCGCCCTAGAAGCGATGCCCCAAGGATGTCAAGCCCAGGAGCCTACTATAACCATAACCATACCCATACCCAAAATCCTTATCTACCCCGATTCAATGCACCACCACCCAATCAATACCCGCAAAACCCAAACACTTACCAAAATTTTCAGAACCCACATACCTACCAAAATCCTCATCCAAATTTCCAAAATCCAAGACCCAGAAGGCCGGTGGAACGTTTTGACCCTATATCTATGACATATGCGGAGTGTTTCACTAAGCTGCAAGCCCAAGGGGCGGTAGTACCAATACCAGGAAGAGTTCACCAGCCTCCATATCCTCCCTGGTATGATCCAAATTCTACATGTCTTTACCATGGGGGCGCACCCGGACATTCAACAGAAGCATGTTTGCCTTTCAAGAGGTTAATTCAGGGGATGATTGAAGCGAAATGGCTCAACTTGGATGCTGTGGACAAGCCAAATGTTAACAACAATCCGCTGCCAAACCATGGAAATGAGGGTGTGAATTGTGTTGGTGAGTCTCGTGTTATCAAGAGATGGGTGTCAGAGATTACGATGCCATTGAGCCAGTTATTTGACATCTTAAAGGAGCAGGGGATGATTGAAATGATGAGTTCTTTTTGCCAAAGTAATCAACCCGATACAACTAAGATTTGCAAATTTCACAGTGGAATGGAAGGTCATACTATTGAAGAATGCAATGATTTTCGGGAGAAAGTACAAGAGTTGATGGATTTGAGGAGAATTATTTTTGAAGAAGGAGAAGGTCAAGAAGGCCATGTCAATGTCCTAGGAGGTTATTACCAGGGACCAAGGCCGAATTGTGTGAAACCTTTTGTTCTACAATACTCTACAAAGGACAAGCCAGTGACTGTGACTCCAAGGATAGATCCTTTGTACAAGAATGACAAGGTTGTGCCATGGAATTATGAGGTTGAAGTTAGAGGAAAGCAAGGAGAAATGGTAGATAATATTTCTGGTGTCAGTGGAGTTACCCGAAGTGGGAGACGTTACACGAGAAATGAGCCAGAAGGGAATCCAGTAGTGGATCTTGAGGCTGAACGCAAAAGAAAAGGGAAAGCAATACCTGAAGTTGAAGGATCAGGTTCTATTCCAGAAGAAGGTCTTTTTGTACGCCCAGAAGAGAAAAAGAAAGTTGTAACTGATGTGGAAGTCCAGGAGTTCCTGAAAATTATTTGGCAGAGTGAGAACATGACAGTGGATCAATTGAAGAAAACCCCTGCAAAGATTTCGATCTTGGAGTTGATAATGAGTTCTGAACCGCATCGACAAGTCTTGATGAGAATGTTAAATCAGGCTTATGTATCAGACCAGATTCCTACAGACTCTTTTAATGGCATTGTGGGAAATGTGTTGGCCTCTCATTTGTTGTCCTTTACTGAGGATGATATTCCGCCTGAAGGGATGGGGCACAACAAAGCTTTGCATATTTCAGCCATGTGTCGTGGAAAGGAATTAGCAAGTATCTTGGTGGATAATGGATCATCCCTCAATATTTTACCAAAGGAGACTTTTGAAAAGCTGTCGATTGACAGATCTTATTTAAAGCAAGTGCCGATGGTGGTGAGGGCATTCGACGGAACACGTAGAGAGATTATGGGAGAAATTGAAATACCTTTACAGGTTGCAAGTGTAACTTTCAATATACCATTTGTGGTAATGGATATCTCACCAACCTATAGTTGCCTGTTGGGACGACCTTGGATTCACACTGCAGGAGCCGTTCCCTCATCGTTGCATCAGATGCTCAAGTTTGTTCATGATGGAAGGGTTTATATAGTAAAGGGCCAGTCAGAATGGATGGTTGCTAGTTTGTCTAATAGTTCTCCTATTGATGCTCCGGCGAAGGGGATTGAGAGTTCATTCCAATCTTTTGAAATTGCTAGTGCTAGCTATGTGAAGGAAGGACTTTCTCCCTTAAAGCCACAAGTATCCAAGGTTACGAAGAATGTAGCAAAATTTATGTTGAAAAAGGGGTTTCGCCCGGGAGAAGGACTTGGTAAGAATCGACAGGGAATTAAGAAGCCACTAGAAATGGTGAAACATCCAGAACGTTGGGGCTTGGGTTATAAGCCAACTAGGGTTGACAGGAACCGTGTGCAGGCAGAAAAACAGGCAAAGAGGTTTGCTCGTCTGGAAGTTGAAAAGAAACCGATTCCTTGGCTTTATGACAGTTTTGTGTATGGAGGGATGCAGAACAAGATAAATTTGGCTGATACTGGGGCAGTTTTTGGAAAACTGCCATTTGGAAACTCGACAGATAAAACTGGGGCAATTTTGGCAAATATATGTGTTCAGTTTGAAGACTTCCAAGTTGCTATGGTGGAAGAGGAACAGAGTTCGGCTGCTAGACCTTGCTTTGTCATCTCGCGTCCTTCAAATTTCAAATTAGGCAATTGGACCAGTCTGGAGCTCCCAGTATCTCTCAAGAACTTGCAAGAGTAATCCCGAGTGCACTACCATCGTGGGCCTAGCTCACGGCCTTCGTTTGGGTCTTTTGTAATGAGCATGCTTTACTTTGCTTTCAATAAATTTTATAGTATGGCGATTGCATGTTCTATCTTTGTACATATTCCCCTTTCCATGAAATGAAAGTCTTTTGACAGTTATCCATATTCATGTTTCTTCATTCCCATTTGAGTTTTTCTTCTCCATTCTCAAAGCCATTTTTTCACTTCTTCAACAGGATTGAAAATGATGATAACGAAGACGACGAACTTAATGAACCAGATTTTGATGCACCCATTAGCAATGTTGAATCTGACTATGAAATAGAGGAAGAAATTGAGATTTTACCTGAAATGTTAAGACAAGTCAATCAAGAGGAGAAAATAATACAGCCACATCAAGAGGTAACAGAAGTTGTTAATTTGGGAACTGAAACGGAGAAAAAAGAGGTTAAGGTAGGAGCTGCCTTCGAAGGAGAAAACAAGAAGAAATTGATAGATTTATTGCATAATTACTAGGATGTCTTTGCATGGTCTTATCAGGATATGCCCGGTCTTGATACAAGTATTGTTGTTCACAAGTTGCCATTGATTCCAGAATGTACTCCAGCGAAACAAAAGTTGAGGAGATTAAAGGCAGATATGCTTTTGAAAATAAGAGATGAAGTGAAGAAGCAGTTTGACGCTGGTTTTTTAGCAGTGGCTAGATACCCTGAATGGGTGGCAAATATTGTACCTGTTCCCAAGAAGGATGGTAAGGTTCGGATGTGTGTCGATTATAGAGATCTCAATCGTGTAAGCTCGAAGGATAATTTTCCTCTTCCCCATATCGATGTTTTGGTGGATAATACGGCTAGACATTCAAATTTCTCTTTCATGGATGGATTTTTGGGTTACAATCAGATCAAGATGGCACCAGAGGATCGTGAGAAAACGACTGTTATTACCCTCTGGGGAACCTTTTGCTATAAAGTCATGCCGTTTGGTCTGAAGAATGCCGGTGCTACTTATCAACGAGCCATGGTCACTTTGTTTCATGACATGATGCATAGAGAAGTTGAAGTATATGTCGATGATATGATAGCAAAATCCAAAGAAGGTGAAGATCATATTGTGAATCTCCAAAAGTTGTTTGATCGATTAAGGAAGCATCAATTGAAGTTGAATCCAGCTAAGTGCACATTTGGGGCAACCTCGGGGAAGTTGTTAGGTTTCATTGTATGCAGGAAAGGAATTGAGGTAGATCCTGATAAAGTGAAGGTGATCTTCGAGATGCCACCCCCTCGGACAGAAAATGAAGTTAGGGGTTTCTTGGGAAGATTGAATTACATTGCCAGATTCATTTCACAGTTGACAGCTACTTGTAAACCTATCTTTAAATTGTTGCGTAAGAGTAACTCTACTGAGTGGAACGAAGATTGTCAGATTGCATTCGAAAAGATCAAGCAATACTTGAAAAGTCCTCCAGTATTGATGCCTCCCGTGGCTGGCAGGCCGCTTATTCTCTATTTGACTGTCTCAGATAGTTCAATGGGATGTGTGCTTGGACAACATGATTCATCGGGAAGGATAGAGCATGCCATTTATTACTTAAGCAAGAAGTTTACTAGTTGTGAAGCAAATTATTCGATGTTGGAGAAGACTTGTTGCTCTTTGGTTTGGGCTGCACATCGACTTAGACAGTACATGCTTTATCATACTACATGGTTGATTTCTAGGATGGATCCTATCAAGTACATTTTTGAGAAACCTTCGCTTTCAGGGAGGATAGCTAAATGGCAGATGTTGCTATCAGAATATGATATTTTGTATGTCACACAGAAGGCAATCAAAGGGAGTGCAATAGCAGATTATTTGGCAGATGGAGCAATTGATGATACTCAGCCAATGGATATGAAATTTCCAGATATTGATATCATGACTGTGTCGATAGAATGGGGGAATCAGAAGGATTTGGCAAAATGGACTATGTTGTTCGATGGTGCTTCTAATATCGTAGGATGCGGAGTCGGTGTAGCTTTGATATCACCTGAAGAGAATGTTATACCGTTTACAGCTAAGTTGTATTTCGAATGTACTAACAATGTGGCTGAGTATGAAGCATGTACGATGGGAATTCAAGCTGCTATTGATATGGGGATTAAGAGGCTACAGGTTTATGGTGATTCACAGTTGGTGATTAGGCAATTGAATGATGAGTGGGAAACCAAAGATGACAAGCTCATTCCATATTACCAGCGTATCAAAAAGTTAGTCAAGTTTTTTGATTGGGTTGAGTTGGATCATATCCCAAGAGAGGAGAATCAAATAGCGGATGCTTTGGCAACTTTGGCGGCAATGTTTGATGTAGACCCAAAAGGGGAAGTGCAGGTGATTAAAATCGAGAGACGAGAAGTTCGAGGTTACTGTTCAAATTTGGAGGGAGAGCCTGATGGTAAACCGTGGTATCATGATATTCAAAAGTACATTGAAAAGAAAGCATATCCATCAGGGGCATCAGAGAATGATAAGCGTACCATCAGGAGACTGGCAGGATCTTTCTTCTTGAGTGGAAATGTTCTTTATAAAAGGAATGATGGAATAGTTTTCTTACGTTGTGTTGATGTTGCTGAGGCTAAACAAATAATGGAGGAAATTCATGAAGGAATATGTGGGACTCATTCCAGTGGATATGCAATGACACAGAAGATTATACGTGCAGGGTATTATTGGTTAACCATGGAGAGGGATTGCATAAGTTATGCAAACAGATGCCACAAATGCCAGATTTATGCAGACAGGACACATGTTCCCGTTAATCCATTACATGTGTTGACATCACCATGGCCTTTCTCGATGTGGGGATTAGATGTCATCGGTCCAATTGAGCCGAAGGCTTCTAATGGGCATCGTTTCATTTTGGTTGCTATTGATTATTTTACCAAATGGGTGGAGGCTGCTTCATATTCTAATGTGACGAGTAGCGTGGTTGTTCGGTTTTTGAGAAAAGAAATTGTTTGTTGATATGGAGTCCCATAAAGAATTATTACTGACAATGGCACGAATTTCAATAGCAAAATGATGAAGGATTTTTGTGACCAGTTCAAAATTTATCACCATAATTCGACTCCTTACCGTCCGAAGATGAATGGGGCTGTCGAAGCGGCGAATAAGAATATCAAGAAGATCATTGGGAAGATGACAGAGAATTACAAAGATTGGCATGAGAAGATCCCTTTTGCTCTATATGGTTATCGGACCTCAATATGGACATCTACCGGGGAGACGCCTTTCTCCTTGGTGTATGGTATGGAAGCGGTTTTGCCTATCGAAGTGGAGATTCCATCCCTTCGAGTAGTTCTGGAGGCAGGATTGGAAGAATCAAAATAGACTCGAATGCGTTATGAGCAGTTGAATTTGATTGAAGAACGAAGACTAAGAGCAATTTGTAAAGGGCAATTGTATCAAAGAAGATTGATGAAAGCACATAATAAGAAAGTTCGACCTCGCAGTTTCAGGGAAGGAGATTTAGTGTTGAAGATGATCTTGCCGCCTCAAAAGGATCACCGAGGGAAGTGGACACCGAACTATGAGGGACCATATGTGGTGAAGAAAGCCTTTGAAGGAGGGGCATTAATTTTGACAAGAATGGATGGAGAAGAATTGCCTAATCCGGTGAATGCAGACGCCATCAAA
Source organism: Tripterygium wilfordii (assembly GCF_013401445.1). Classification (NCBI taxonomy): domain Eukaryota; kingdom Viridiplantae; phylum Streptophyta; class Magnoliopsida; order Celastrales; family Celastraceae; genus Tripterygium; species Tripterygium wilfordii. Next base: position 9,385,873 of record NC_052253.1, read on the forward strand.
AAGTATTACCCATAAAAAAAAAAAAAAACTCGCTAGATTGAAAACCCGAAAGGGCGGTCTAGGCAAAAATTAGAGTTAAAAAAAAAAAAAAAAACTCGCTAGATTGAAAACCCGAAAGGGCGAGCTAGGCAAAAATTAGAGTTAAAAGCTCGCTAGATTGAAAACCCGAAAGGGCGGTCTAGGCAAAAATTAGAGCAATAAAAATCCTGCTGAAGTGAAAACCCCTCGTGGGCGCTTCAAGCAAAAATTAGGGAAAATAGAAAAGTCTCTACTAAAGTGAAAACCCTTCCTGGGAGCTTCAAGTAACATCGAGATCAGAAAAGACGTGGAGAAAGCAATTACGGGGAACTGACAGAGGCCATTAAGAGGATTTGAGAAGAATATGGGACAATACAGTGAATGACAGATAGCAAGGCTGTACACGGGTGAATTGGTTATGTTCAGGGGTATGCATGATAAGTCTATGAAGGAGAAGCTTCATATGGAAGTAGTCAGATTCAATAATTGCAAAATGGGGGCACACAAAACTGGGGCAGTTTTGTGCGGTATCAAAGTTATCTCATTTTATATCCTGTAAAGATTTATGCTATTTCCTTTATTTTTAACCCTCTTGAATCATATATATACTCGATCAGTCTCTCCTGTTATCTATTTATTCTAAATAAAACTCTCAGGTTATTCAGTTCATTTCCAAATTCCTTATTCATTGCTTGTGTTCTTCACGATTTTTATTGCTTATATATCTTACCTTCAAAAATCTCGTGTAGTACAAGCATTGCCATACTATTGAATTTATTTGGAAGTTAAATAAGGTAATAAAAGAATCATGACAAGTGCATTAGGACATTGTTCTTAGCAGGAACCTGTGAGATTTTGGTGTTCTTGACTGTAAAGGAGCTAAAAGAAATTAAATGGCGCTAAAAGGCATGGTGGAGCCTGAGAGATTGTGGTGTTCTTAACTCTAAGAGAGCTAAAAGAAATTAATTGGCGTTAAAAGGCATAGTGGGGCCAGAGAGATTTTGGAGCCGGAGAGATTGTGCTTGGCGTTAAAGGTATGTCAGATTTGATGGAAATCGGATGTAAACAGTAAATCGATGGAAAGATCAGACAAAAAGAGAATGAAAGATACAAGAATAAGCCTAACATGGCATATTGAAGATAGGATGGAATCAAATGATGCAGTTTTCTCATGATGGATGATTGCAGGATGAAAGGGTGGAAATCAGATGTGAACAGTAAATCGATGGAAAGACCATACAAGACAAAAAGAGAATGAAAGATACAAGAATAATTGTAACATGGCAGATTCAAGATGGGATGGAGGCAAAAGATGTAGTCTTCTCATGATGGATGATTGCAGGATGATAGGGGTGATGGTGCTTACGATAATTAACCAAAATCAAAATTTCAAAATAAGGGAAAAATAAAATAAAATACAATTTTCTTCGTGCATTCATACACTCATGGATATTTTCATGCATAAAATTCAAGCAAACATTGCTGGCCAAGCTGGGAATGGCCGTAGTGATCCCATGCACTTTCTTTTCTTATCAGCCAAGCTGGGAATGGCTGTAGTGATCTCATGCAGTTCCTTTTTTTTTATCAGCCAAGCTGGGAATGGCTGTAGGGATCCCATGCACTTTCTTTTCTTATCAGCCAAGCTAGGAATGGCTGTAGTGATCCCATGCACTTTCGTTTCATCAGCCAAGCTGGGAATGGCTGTAGTGATCCCATGCATTTCTTTTCATTTGGCCAAGCCGGGAATGGCCTTGTGATCCCGTGCCCTTTATTTTCTTGCATCAACATTTGGCCAAGCCGGGAATGGCCTTGTGATCCCGTGCCCTTTATTTTTCTGCACCAACATTTGGCCAAGCCGGGAATGGCCTTGTGATCCCGTGCCCTTTATTTTCTTGCACCAACATTTGGCGAAGCCGGGAATGGCCTTGTGATCCCGTGCCCTTTATTTTTCTGCACCAACATTTGGCCAATCCGGGAATGGCCTTGTGATCCCGTGCCCTTTATTTTTCTGCACAAACATTTGGCCAAGCCGGGAATGGCCTTGTGATCCCTTGTCCTTTATTTTCTTGCACAAACAGTTGGCCAAGCCGGGAATGGCCACAGTGATCCCGCGCATTTCAGTTCTCGTACGAAACTCGGTTGACTACACCTTTGTTTGTCTTTTATTTCATAAAAGACATACAAAGGGGGCCAGCTGTAGTACTCGATTTTCGTCCGGCCCAAAAAAAAATTAGAAAAAATAGAAAAATTAAAAAATACAATAATAATAATAATTCAAAAGCCCGTTCTAGAGCCCGTAAGCTCACAAAAAATTCAAAACCTGTTTCTTGGATTATAGGCCCATAAAAATTCCAACCCAAACCCAATATAACTAAACCCTAGAAAATATCTAAAAAATAGGAAAATTAAATAAATAATAAATAAAACCTTAAAAAAAGGAAAGGTGACACCTTTTTAGGGTTTTGCAAAAAAACATTGAAAAATACCAAAATATTAGTTTCTTAGTATTTTTAAGGAGAGAAGAAGTAGGGTTTGTGGGGACATTTTGGTAAAAAGAGAAAGTAGGGTTTTATGTGGTCATTATATAAAGATAAGTGAGGGATTTTTGTAAAAAAAGAAAGCCAACAATAGGAGGGAGCAGCCGCATAACAAGGAAAAGGGGGAGGCGGCACAAAGAGCAGAACAAGTGGGGAGAAAAGAAGAAGAAGAGGGTTTTAGAGGGTTTGGAGAAGGAGAAATCGGGATAACAGAGGGCAAAAAGAAGCCAAAAGGGAAGGAGAGGATCTGCAGCTGGAAGTCATGAGAGACAGCAAGGTGAAGATTTAGTCTCTTCTAGCTTAGGATCGAAAAGGTGATAATTCATACACACTCTCATATTTCGTTTTGATTTTCGTTTTTGTGTATGCTTCAATCTCTACAAATTTTTGAATATCTATTTGATATACCCATGTGTTGCTTCCTGCCTTCGTGTTTAAGCTGGTTCCATTTCTTTGATCCATACCAGTGTTAATTGTGTCATACCAGACTCTGTTTCAATACCCCTGGTTCTATTTCATGATTTTGATTTTGCAAAGCTTTGGAATGTGTTTCTCCTGGTTCTATTCAGATGTATTGGATCTATAGTATGTATTGGATTTGAAATAAACATATTTGCTTGTTCTTTGACTGTTGATGTCCGATTTGAATCTGTTGTTCAATATGGTGATATTTGTTTGAATACTTGGCTTAGTTTGCCTGTATATGGAGGATGCTTGTATGTGGGTTATGGGTACATGTAGAAATTGAATAAAAATTTGATCTGTACAAACATTTGCTTGTTATGCTCAATATGTATATCTATATGTAATTAGTGTATATGTTGTTTGTATATGGATATGGGTCTATTATGTACAGGTTTATATGTGTATGTATGTGTTTATGTATATGTGCGGGTATATGTGTTTATGTATATGTACAGGTTTATAGGTATATGTGTATGTGTTTGTGTACGTATACATGTTAGTTTATATATTTATAATGTATGGGAATTTGTATTTAATTTAATTTGAATTTGATATTGGTTTTGAATACCCATTTGACCCCATCTTTTGTGTTTACTTGTTGGGCTTGGGTCGAATGAACTACTTGGGCCGAGGGGCAACTTAGAGGACTTGGGCCAAAAGGAATACTTAGAGGATTTGGGCTGGATTGGAGCAATGGGCCTCGCGGGTGATATTGGATTTTTGTACATTTTATTATTTATCATACATAATTGTAAAGTGTAAGCCTTGTAATAGTGTAACAAAAATAGTGGATGTAAAATAGAAAATGCATACATGATATTCTAGGATGTTAGAAGCATATAGATATTAGGGATTGATTTTGTGAATGATGATTGCATTAGAATGCATGCTTAGGACGTTGATTTCTTACATTATGCCATGCTTTAGATGTATACTAGGATTGTTTCAATGCCATGAAAACAAATGCAACGCGTCGGTCATTTGATTAATCCAAGCCGTCTCACATTAATAAATACACCAAGAATAAATTATGGAACCCTTATGTTTTGTTTAAATATCAATGAGCCTTCAAGATATTGGGGTTCCATTGGCATTCATCCAAAACATTTGGATTTCGTGGACCCGGAAAGCAAATATGTTTTTAGGGATTAGGAGAATTTATTTAAGGATCCAAAGGGGGGTTTAAAGATATTTGGCCCGTCCGATGGGCCTTAAATGGATTCTTTCTTTTCTCATGAAGAACATAATTGTGAGTAAGGCTTGAATTGAATCTTTTTCATTGATTGTGGGCCTTTTTGGTGCATCAACCAAGTTCCCAAAAATCTCTTCTACATTCCAATACTCATTCCAATGTTCCTATCTAAATAGCCTTTTTTCCAAATCATCAAAAACATCAAAACCCACTCCGATATGGATTTTTTCATCCAAGACCAAGTTAAACATTTTTGGCCAAGCCGGGAATGGCCATAGTGATCCCGTGCACCCTCTTTTTTTTTATTAAAAACCACTTCAAGTGGAGTCCTTTATTAAACATTTTTGGCCAAGCCGGGAACGGCCATAGTGATCCCGTGCATCCTTTTTTTATCAAAGACCACTTCAAGTGGAGTTTTTTTTTAAATATTTTTGGCCAAGCCGGGAATGGCCATAGTGATCCCGTGCACCCTCTTTGCTTCTTTTTTATCAAATCCCATAAAAATAAGATTTTTAAAGTCAAATCTTGGTCTTACATTAACGGAACATTTTCACCCATTTGATAATACATGATTTTCCGGGCATATGGAAAACTCATTAAAACATTTGGGACATACAATCATTCCTCAAAACAAAGTAGAGCCAAATAGGAAAACATTTTTGAAGATAACCGTTTTCGGGAGTTGTGGGGTGCCTAACACCTTCCCCATGCTCAATAAACCCCCTTACCCATTTTTCTCGTAGATCAAAATGGATGTCCAATTGCATCCTAAAAATCAATTGGTGGCGACTTCATTGTTTTTAATGCCGGTTGCTTCACCCTGAATGATATTTGGCCATGTCTGCGATAGTTTTAACTTTCAACAAAAAACAATAAATAAGAGACCAAGACAGAACTATTTGTGTTTTAGTGTGAAGAGAGAAAAATCTAGAAGTTCCACCCGCAAGTGAAAATTCTGGAGCAAGAACAGTGGCAAAAAACAAGAAAGAAAGAAGATACATGAAGCACATTATGTGGAGATGTACCTCAGGCGAGCTTCTTGGGTAGTGAGTGGTTTTAGACATGAGAATCCTTCTTCGGCCATTGATGATGACCGCCTTACCGTCATTAGAAATGGAGGCATTAAGCAGCCGCCGCCGCCGCCGCCGCCACCACCGCCACCACCACATTCTACATTACAAACAACATTCACTAGTATAATAAGCTTTAGCTATCAACCAACGGTAGACCCAAAAGTCTGCAATTAATGAAATGTCGAACGAGACATTCGACAACCCTGCCAGATCGAACAAGATGTAAACCGTGAAGCTTGGACACCGGTATGGTGCTGCCTAGAAAAGCTTTGACGGTCAAGTCAATTATTGATGAGAGAATTTGTAGTGAGAGAAGTGAAAGATTTTTAGAGAGAGGGAGAGAGATATACCTTGAGTGGGTGAGAAGTTGGGACCTCTTGTATTTATAGTGTTTTAGGTCACTTGACCGGCACATATCGACCTTACGGATGGACCTTGGGCTTTGATTGAGCCCAAGGATTTGTGGAGGAGCTTCCTGGCCTGGTGGGCTTTGAGCCATTGTACAATAGATGGACCTTCTTGTAGGCCTGCTGAAGTAGGCTTAATTTAGACTCTCATGGGTCTAGTTGTCGGTTGACTTGGCCCTTGATCGTATTGAGTTCGACTTATACTCTCGTAGGTCTAGTGTCTATTGATCTTGGGCCTTGGGGCTTGCTTTGCTTAGACTCTTGTGGGTCCATCTGTCACACCTCGATTTTCATAGGGAAAGGGAATGTGAGGAAATGACAAAAATACCCCGGGATCAAACAACAGATGTGGCGCAACATTGCATAGCAATTGCACCAACCTGTCAAACCATTGCAAAAAGTGGTCCAATTTTTTTTCTCAAAAGTATAATTAAAAACACAAACCATATAACCCGTCGAATCCATGGATGTACAACACATACCCGGACATCCAAATATAGGAATGTCTTATCCGATGTCTGAACACCCAAATAACATAGGACATATTGCAAAACATATCCAGGAATACTATGCCAAACATCATAATATGTTTAAGAGCGGAATTAACCAATATCCTAATAAACAAGGTAGTTCTACTAGAAATTCAAAGTGCAAATAGAGTAAAATGGACTACGCCCGCATCACGCGTCCGACAACTGCTCCTCAACCTGCTCACCTGAAAACAAAGATAAATAAGAAATAAGGAAAGAGAATAGGGTGATCCAAATGCCTAGTAGAATATAGAAAGCTAATGTAATGACATGTGTCAGAAAGGAATTTAAATTAGAATTCGAAGACAAAAGGAATAAACCGGATGTGGTGATCCATCAACTATGCCCATGCAATCAATGATATAATATTTTATCAATGTATGCTTAAATCCAATGCAATTATTCAGTAAAATACATACATTTCAAACATCAACAATCACCGAAGGTATAATAATAATAACCTTGACAGTCAACCGTTCTTTAGCCTTGACTATTCAAACTTATCTACCCGACTCAAATGAATACTTATTCAACACATGTTGATCCTACAAGGACTCTAAAAGTACAAGGTATTACACTATCATCTGTTGATTGGGGCACTCGTAGGTATCGTAGTGTAGATTCTTGTGTAGACAGTTTTTTGGCTCATACACCAACAACCTTACCTTTTCTTAAAAGTTCAATTACAAATTATAACAAAAAAATATTTTATAATTCCTATTATAAGTGCAGCCAATCAAAGACATATATCCTAATATGAGAGGATTTGAAAACCCAGCTAACCTGACACAGTGTAACCATGTAAACAAATTTGATTATTTCCATGCTTTCAGACGGCAAATTTCATGGAGCAGCCGCCCTGCAGGTCTGGTCTCCTCCTGGCTTGCAACGAACATCTGCTCGTTGCAAAGACGATACCTTTTCCAGATAATTGTTTGAACTCTGCCTGTAAGCGTCTAACTCCTCTTCCACTGAAACGATATATGCGTGAAATGAGAGCCAATTAATTAGTCAATTCAACATGCCCCACATATATGATAAACACCACAATTCTATCAGTCGACGAAAATCAGTATCCATATGTTTGACATTAATAAATATAGTCAGCAATGAAGTTGGAAAATTACAAAGCTGTAAGTACAGTTTCATTATCCCAAAACACAACACCATAAATTAAGAAATACTAATTTCTAGACACAGTTGATTATAGCTGCAGTCCCCCCTAACAGGCATTGGTCAACGTCAATGTTTCTACTTTTTTTTTTGTTTGTTTGATTTACATGGAAAAAGAGTAAGATGAGAATACGAAAAACTCTTGTAGATATTGGATACATTATCTAAGAAAGGCCAAAACATCACATACCTTTGTACATGTTCTTCTTAATTTTCAGAATTCTTTATTGTATTCTGCAAGATAAAAAAAAAACTCCTTCAACCATTCAACCTTTTAGACTCAGAACGGAAAAACTAAAGACTAAACCCAAGACTTAATCTAAAAGAAAAGGCTGTATTTTCTGGAAGATTGCATCTTCAAATGAAAAGGCATTGGCCCCAAGAGCATTGAAAGCCCAAAATTTCTTTGAAGGTTGCTTCTTTGCAAGCCATAAGTAACTGAACTTGCTATCCATTTTCCAACTTAGAACAAAGAGATGGGATCGCACCAAAATGCATCCAAACAGCATAAACTACACAAATTCAAACATATTAACACTAAAATCAACAAAAAGAATCTAACCATCTATATCTCTGTCATGTAAAAGTCTAGGAGCGGAGTCAAAAATTTTCATGAGGGAGGCGAAAAGTTGGCGGGGGTTCGGGGGCAGAGCCACCGAAAATTTTTTTAGGGTTATTTATAGAAAAATTAACTAAGTACTCATTGATTATATAACAAAATTAAAGTGAACAACAAAAACATCACGAAATGCATAGAGACCACGTACTTACAAAAACCCCAACCTCATTTGCTCCACAGTCCTCGAACCTCAATCCCCTCGAAGTCGCACTCAGATACGAGCCACGATAGTTGCAATAAAGACGGTAATGTTTAAAAAAAGAAAGAAATGCTGGTAGAAGGAGAAGAATATGTTTTTTAAAAAAGATATATTGATGTTTAGATTAGTCGCACTCGAATACGAGTCACGACACTTGCAATAAAAATGGTAGCATTTAAAAAAAAGAAAGAAATGTTGGTAAAATGAGAATAATATGTTTCTAAAAAAAGATATGATGATGTTTAGATTTGAACTCAGTATGTATAATAAAAGAAGGCATATGGTTTGCCACTAGACCAACATATAAAGTTTGAAATATAATGTACAAAATATATATAAGTTTTTTTTTTTCAAAATCCAGGGTGCCTAGGTCCCCCTGGTCCCCATGTGGCTTCGTCCCTGTGTGAAACATGTTAGTTTTTGTAGTTTAAAAACACTTGTATACTATAACTAAGAAATATAAACAGGCTAGTAGGTTCAGACAATTTCATACATGAATCAAGTAGAAAAATCAAGAGTAAAAAACGAAGCCAAGTCGAGGTTTCACCTCTAACTTTAAAGTGATCAATTGTCTGCTTCTTTGTGATTGCAGCTTATGCAGTTTCACCTCCCAGGCCTCCTTGGTTACACAAGACAAGCAGTACAACTATAAGTGTATTGCAAACCAAAAATTGAAGCTATCTCCCTCAAGGAAGACGCAGAATTTTGAGAAAGAATATGAAGCTTGGAAGTTGTGTATTGAAGAGAAGAGAAGAGAAGCTGCTCTTTAAATAGTGAAAACAGGTGAGAAAATTATGGCCACAAAAGCAAGAAATCAGGGCAGTAGCTTATAATGCAACAAACCTGGGTTAAATATGCATAGGTCACTGAAAGATAGGAGCATTTGCAATTGGATCACTAAAGAAAAAAGTTTCAAATTAGGTCACTCAATGTTTCAAATTTAGACAAATAGATCATTTTGGTCTAATTCCAGTCAATTTCTTGTCGAAAAATGTTGTCTGTCTAACTTCTGCCACATATCAATATTTTTTGACTAGTTGGCGTATGCGTGTCATTGTTAATTATTAATAAAAACTAATAAGGACTTGTCATATATATGGATTGAGGGATTTGGGAGGAAGGAAAGAGAAGGAAAAAGGAGTTTACTTCCAATTCCCTTGTTTGGATAGTTTAGAAAAAATTAAGGGGAGGGATTTAAAGAGAATTGGGGAAAGATTTCTGATAGGTATGATAATACTTATTATTTTTGGTAGAAATCTCCCCCTCTTAAGCTTCCTTTTGATAAATAATGAGTATGTTTATGTGTTGATTTGTATTTTTATAGGTTAATTGCGGATTGTATCAAAAAGTGGAAAAAGGGGCTGAAATAGGCACGACTGGAGAAAGAACAAGTCTTCAAGCTGTTCTGGGCGAATTTTAGTCACGCCTAGGCTTCATCATTTGCGCCCAGTCCAGGAGGAAGAGATTTTGTGGGTGAAGAAGTATGCCTAGGCTTACGCCTAGGCGAGGTGCGCCTAGGCGCATGATTTGTGCACACCCAGGATAATTTCATTCGCCCAGTCCAGGAAGCAATGATTTGAAGGGACATAACTTAAGAGGCTCACGCCTAGGCGCATGCCTAGGCGCAAAAAGCAGCTTTTGGGCCAGCTTTAATTCTCGATTTTCCCTAGCCGCAAAGCACTTTTGACTCTGCAAACTGATTTTCTGGAGAGCGAAAACAGAGGGGAAAGGTGATTCTTGGAGCTAGGAGGAGAGATTCTTCAGCCCAACTTGGATCTTCTCAACTCATTGGGTTTATTCATGCTTTTCTCATCTATATTCTTTTGTTTTTCTCTTCCTATGTGTAACTAAACTACTTGTACCAAGGCTAGGATGAAGCCTTGGGTTGAATGATTTGTATTTGACTTTGATTCACATATATAATAGTCGATTAATAGGTATAAATCTTGTGTTTCTGTGCTGGATTGCATATTCTTCATACTCTTTGTGTTTGATCACCACTTAGGGTTTGAATGAAATTGTTCGTTGAATCTACTTAGATGGTAAAATGTCAAGTAGGTTATGCTTCATGAAACTCATGATTATGAATGCGTCTCCCTTTAATTAGGTGACGATTTGTATGAACCCTTATCTCCATGGAACTTCATTAATTCCTATGCATGTTTAGACCAATAGGATGGCTAAAACGTATAGTAACATCCAACCTAGACCAATGAGATGGCTAGTAATTGATTTTAGGGAGATTTGACCTAGGTGCGCTAGTACCGACCTAGGTACGGGTTCGTTATTCTCGGATTGCTATTGATGTGTGTGAATCGGTTTTGTTGCAAATCAGTGACCCTTGGTTGATTCCGAAGCCTTGGTGCTTCTTTTTCATCTTGAATCTTATTCCATTTCTTTTAGCTTGTTTAGTTATAAATTGCATTAGCTCAATTTGCATCCTTATTCCAAGAAAACACCAAAAAAATACTTTACTGCTTGCTTGTCCTTAGTTAATTACTGAACCAAACAAACTTGAGTTGATCTTTACTTTGTTTGCACTGTCCATACATACATACAAGTATACTTTTGGATTAGACATAACTCCGTCCCTGTGGATTCGACCTTTGCTTATCATTGTACTGTAGTCGCCGACTAGTACACTTGCTAGTAAGGTTAAATTAAGACCCAACAAGTTTATGGTGCCGTTGCCGGGGACGGTTGCTTATATTTGATCCATTTTAGTTTGTATAAATAGATACTTACATTTCTAGTCTAGTTTTTATTTACTTGATAATTAGCGATCCTTATCCTATTCATTCTTGTTTGTAGTTCATGCAAGGAAGACGTTCTCAAGATACAGAAATTCTTCCTATTGATCTAGACTTGGAGCGTGCACGAAGGAACAAAAGAGATAAGGACCCTGTTGGGGAGCTCTCTCTCACTCAGTCTATTTCTCGTTCATCCAGCTCTTCTTCATCTAGTGACAACACTTTGGGAGAACATTCTGAACAAGCAAGTATGGCTGAAAATCGTGAAGAAGTTGGCAATAATGCCCACATTGCTAATGCTCCTGTCACCATCATGGACTACTCTATGCCACAATTCTCTACTAGACAATCATGCATCGTCTATCGTACTATTCCTCCAAACCTCTCCTATGAGCTTAAATGTCATGTGATCAACATGCTTCCATCCTTTTCAGGAGCGGAGAATCAAGATGCTAGTGATCATATTGATAGTTTTCTGGAGATTTGTGGCACTCAAAAAATACAGGACATATCTGAAGAGTTCATCTGGTTGAAGCTATTTCCTTTTTCTCTCAAGGAGAGTGCTAAGATTTGGTTCAAGACTCTGCCAGCAAATTCTATCACTTCTTGGGATCAACTCTCCGCTAAGTTTATTCAGAAGTTCTATACTCAGTCAAGGACACAGAGGTTGAGAGATCAGATTTTCCATTTCAGGCAGAACAAGGGAGAACCACTCTTTCAGGCTTGGGAGCGATATAAAACTCTATTGATTGGTTGTCCCCATTATCAATTCTTGCCATGGCAGATTATCTCATACTTTTATCAACATCTGTCTGATGATTGCCGCCATCGGTTAGATGCAGCTGCTGGAGGAAATATTATGGCTAAGGAACCGACAGAGGCCAATGAAATTATTGAGACTGTGGTAGCAAATTCCTCACAATGGGATAGTCGTGATCCTGATGTTCCTAGACACACTGTTTATGAGGCTAGTGCTTCGAATTCAGAGATGACATCTGTGGCTAGGAAACTGGATGCGGTAGTCACTTTGTTGAGCAGAAATTTGGAGCCATGTGGTATTTGTGGAGGCACCGATCATCCTACTCATGTATGTTCTAGAAGTGGAACATTTCCTGAAGCTGAAGCTAATGCAGTTCAACCTTTTCATAGGCAGTAGAATGACCCATTTTCTCACATATATAACCCAGGATGGAAGAATCACCCCAATTTCTCTTACGCTTGACCCCAGAATTTCAACCAAGGGCCCAGACCTTGGCAAGCTCCACGACAAGCACCACCTTCTCAAGATGCACGGAAGTCTACTATGGAGGACCTTATTTCCCAACTTGCTCAATCACAAGTCTCAATGCAGCATTCCCAAGCGGAGATGAGCAATTCAATGACTCAGTTGCAACAAACTGTGTCCAGTAATACTCAGTCCATCTCAAAGCTTGAAATGCAAGTAGGACAACTCGCTAATGCCTTGAGTGAAAGACAGCTGGGAAAGCTTCCAAGTCAACCTGAGGTAAATCCCAAGAAGCATGAAGATGCTAATGCCATTACTGTTTTGCGAAGTGGGAAAAAGGTGGATAACAAGATTGAGTATCAAAGGCTTGAAGGTGAGAGTCATGATGAGCCTATAGTGGTGGAGCCAAGTGCTTCCACCATACCTCATGTTGAGAAGGAACAGCCGGAAGTAGAAGAGGTTGTTCCAAAAGTGCCTTTTCCATCTCGTCTTGCACCGACTAAGAAAAGCAAGTATAATCGGGATATTTTTGAAGTTTTGAAGAAAGTGGAGATTAATATTCCACTCATTGAGGCAATTAAGTCTATTCCCACATATGCAAAATTTTTGAAGGAGCTGTGCACTAACAAAAGGAAGATAGGTGATCATGAAGAAGTATTTCTCTCAGAAGAGACAAGTGTTATTTTACAAAAGAAGCTCCCGCCCAAATTAAAAGATCCGGGTAGCTTACCATTCCTTGTATTATTGGAGAGAAAAAAATTGAAAAGGCTTTGATGGATCTTGGTGCAAGTGTAAATATCATGCCTTATTCTGTTTACACTACTTTGAAGATCGGCGAGTTGAAACCAACTTCAGTCACTCTCCAATTAGCGGATCGCTCTTTAGTGCATCCTTTTGGGCTAGTGGAAGATGTTCTAGTGAAGGTGGGTGAGTTTGTTATTCCTGTGGATTTTCTAGTGCTTGATATGGAGGGTGAACCTAATCCGGGAAAAGATGTACCACTCATTCTAGGCCGCGGTTTTATGGCAACCACCAACACCATCATTGATGTCAAGATGGGGGTTCTTACTATGACAGTTTTTGATAAAACTGTTCAGTTTCGGCTCTTTGAAGCTATGAGACATTCTAATGATGCAAAAACTTGTTTCTGGGTGGATGTGGTGGATAGAAGAGTTGATATGGAGCTGCATAGAAATGATACAATCATTGCTTTGGAAGCTTTTCTTGTGGGAGACATTGAGAGGACTTTTGACAATGACACTCAAGAAGTCGTAAACATGTTTGAGGCTTCTCCTAGTTATCAATACAAGTGGCATCCGACTTTTGAAAATTTGAGGGACTCTCCAAATCCTGAGAAACTAGCACCATCTATAGTGAGTCCGCCAGAGCTAGAGTTGAAGCCTTTGCCCGCACACTTGCGATATGCATTCATAGGTAACTCTAAAACTCTTCCTGTTATTATTTCTTCTTATCTTTCTCTCTTGGAAGAAGAGAAATTGCTCCGTGTTCTCAGGGAATATAAGAGTGCAATTGGGTGGACCATTGCGGATATCCGTGGCATTAGCCCCTCTATGTGCATGCACCGCATTTTGATGGAGGACGGAACTAAGGCCACTAGAGAAGGACAAAGAAGATTAAATCCCAACATGAAAGAAGTTGTCCGGGGTGAGATTTTGAAGCTCTTGGATGTAGGCGTTATTTATCCTATTTCTGATTCCAAATGGGTGAGCCCAGTTCATCTTGTGCCGAAGAAATCTGGGATTACTGTAGAAGCCAATGAGAACAATGTGCTTATTCCTACACGGAAGGTCACGGGGTGGAGAGTTTGTATTGATTACCGGAAGCTGAATTTAGCTACCCGAAAAGATCATTTCCCCTTACCTTTCATTGATCAAATGCTTGAGAGACTAGCAGGGCATGAGTATTATTGCTTTCTGGATGGTTATTCTGGCTATAACCAAATTTCCATTGCTCCCGAAGATCAAGACAAGACTACTTTCATTTGTCCATTTGGAACATTTGCTTATCGTCGGATGCCTTTCGGCCTTTGCAATGCTCCAGTAACATTTCAGCGTTGCATGATGAGTATCTTTTCTGACATGGTGGAGCATTTCATTGAGATATTTATGGATGATTTCTCTGTCTTTGGGTCAAGTTTTGACAACTGCCTTCAAAATCTGTCTTTTGTGTTGAAGAGATGTGAAGAAACCAATTTGGTTCTAAATTGGGAGAAATGCCACTTTATGGTGCAACGAGGCAATGTGTTGGGGCATGTTATCTCCAAAAATGGGATTGAAGTTGATCCGGCTAAGATTGAGCTTATATCGAAGCTTCCACCTCCAATCAATGTGAAAGGAATTCGCTCTTTTCTTGGACATGCAGGGTTCTATAGGCGGTTCATTCAAGATTTTTCTAAAATTGCTAGGCCTTTATGCAACCTTTTGGCCAAAGATGCAGTTTTTCTATTCGATGAAGCTTGTATGAGGGCATTCAATTTGTTGAAGGAGAAACTTACTACCGCTCCAATTATGATGCCTCCGGATTTTTCTTTGCCATTTGAAATTATGTGCGATGCTTCTGACTTTGCCATTGGAGCGGTGCTTTGCCAACGAGTTGACAAGAAGTTTCATGTTATATATTATTCAAGCCAAACACTCAATGATGCTCAAGTCAATTATACCACCACCGAGAAAGAGTTGTTGGCCATTGTCTTCGCCTTGGACAAATTTCGCCCATATTTGGCATGCTCTAAAGTGATTGTCTATTCCGATCATGCGGCATTGCGGTATTTGTTGTCAAAGAAAGATTCCAAGCCAAGGCTCATTCGTTGGGTGCTTCTCCTCCAAGAGTTTGATTTGGAGATTCAGGATAAGAAGGGGTGTGAGAATGTAGTTGCTGATCATCTTTCTAGGATTGCTATCAAGGAGAGTGGTGAAAAAGATATGGATTTCAATGAGACCTTTCCGGATGAGCAGTTATTTGAGGTTGAGGAGGTCCCTTGGTATGCAGATATTGTTAACTACTTGGTGAGTGGGAAGTTACCTCCCGGCATGACTACACACGAGAAAAACAAATTTCTCTCCTCTATCAAATATTACTATTGGGATGATCCTTATCTATTCCGGTGTTGTCCTCATCAGATTATCAGGCGATGTATTCCGGTTAATGAGTAAGAAAGTGTTCTTCATTTTTGCCACACCCATGTTTGTGGAGGGCACTTTGGGGGAAAGAAAACTTCGGCCAAGGTGCTTCAATGTGGATTTTATTGGCCATCTTTGTTCAAAGATGCTCATTCTTTCTGTTTGACTTGTGATCGATGCCAACGAACCGGGAATATTTCAGCCAGAAATCAAATGCCATTGAACAATATTTTGACTATTGAGCTATTCGATGTGTGGGGGATTGATTTCATGGGTCCATTCCCCAATTCCCATGGAAATCTATATATTTTGGTGGCAGTCGATTATGTGAGTAAATGGGTAGAGACTTCACCGTGTAAAACTAATGATCATGGTGTGGTTTTGAATTTCTTGAAGAATATGATTTTTGCAAGGTTTGGAACCCCACGAGCTATTATTAGTGATGGTGGATAACATTTTTGCAACAAGCCCTTTGAGAAATTGATGAAAAAATGTGGGGTCACTCATAAGGTTGCTACACCTTACCACCCGCAAAAGAGTGGCCAGGTGGAGATATCGAACCGGGAGATCAAGCATATTCTTGAGAAGACGGTCTCTTCTAATAGAAAGGATTGGAGCGTTAAGCTTAATGATGCTCTTTGGGCTTATCGGACCGCTTTCAAGACTCCTATTGGCATGTCTCCTTACCGGTTAGTCTTTGGGAAGCCTTGTCATTTACCGGTAGAGCTGCAACATCGAGCATATTGGGCAATCAAGGTTCTGAACTTTGATCTCCAAGAAGCTGGCCAATTGCGGAAGCTCCAACTTAATGAGCTTGATGAGCTTCGGAATGATTCCTATGAGAATGCTAAAATCTACAAGGAAAAGACCAAACTCTTTCATGATAAACATATCTCAAGGAAGGTATTTGAACCGGGTCAAAAAGTCTTGCTTTATAATGCTCGCCTTCGATTTTTTTCGGGAAAGCTTCGATCAAGGTGGAGTGGTCCATATGAGGTGATTAAAGTTCTTCCTTATGGATCTATATTTATCAAGGACCCTCGCACAGGTTTTGAGCAATAAGTAAATGGTCACCGCCTTAAGCCCTATTTCGAGACCTCTTTTGATATGGAAAAGTACAAGTTGCGTTTGGAAGATCCTTCATCGCTTTGAATATCTCAGGTGGTTTCGTTTCTTGATCAAGTTGTTGTTACTTTCCTTTTAAGTGTGGGGTGGGTGGCTATCTTCATCTGTTAAGTTCTGATGCTTGTTTGTTTAATTGTGTAGGTACCGCTACGTCTGGCTGAAGACACTAAACTTAGCGCTACTTGGGAGGCAACCCAATGAATCATATTTTTTTTGTGTATCCTTTTGTTCTTCAGCATTCCAGTTTTATTGGCAAAAATCTTGTGTGGATGCTAGTTGTGAATGAGTTGGAATTTGGCTGCAGGACAATTAAAATTTCTGGGCATTATGTTTACAGCCAGACTGTTCTGGGCGCACGCTTAGCGCGCCTAGGCGCAAAATGGTACCACGCCTAGGCGTGTACAAGTGCACGCCTAGGCTTAAAAAAATAATAATAAAATTATTCGTGTCTATTTAGAACCTGTACACTCATTCACACACCCACGCCAACCCTCTCTTCACTTAGTGCCTAGACTCACCTCTCCAATCCTCGCCTAAGCGACATTCTAAGCGCCCCAGGTATGTAATACTTTCTCTCATGTCTGTTCTTTTGCTATCTTTGAGTTCTTGTCTTACTTTATTCTGAGCAAGAACTGAAGTGAGAGAATTGATGAGTTCCACCATGGCATATCCTAATTTTTGGAGTTTAGGGCTAACGAAGGGGGATATCTTGGTTGATTTGTCATTTTGAGTAATGTAGGAACTGTGTGCTGCCTGCTATGATGTGTTTGAGTACCAATTTTGGGATTCTGGAGCTTGAAGCACGGGTTGCCATGGCAACCCGTGCGTGTTGGAGAAGATGAAGCCACGCGTAGGCATTATTCGCCTAGGCGTGGCTTCCTGCACGCCTGGGCACCCCCAAGCATGCTGAGTTTATGATTCTGCCATTTCTGTTCATCTTTAGGTGTCGTACTGAGTTTATGATTATCCCTGCTATTCTTAATTGTGGTATTTTTCTTTTGCAGGAATTATGCCGCGACAAAAGATATTGGCCACCATGCGCAAGAAGTGCACTTCTCAGGCTACAACACCACGGCCACCTCCTGCAGCAGAGGGGTCTACTTCTGGTGCAGCCACTGATCACTTTGACACTGCCGCTATTGTGCCTGAGGTGTATTTATCAGCTGATTTGTTAAACACGGTTGGGAAGAGAATTGAGCCTCTCGGTCGGCTCCGCCAGTTTTGCTCTTTCATTGCTACCCCGGATGTTTCTGCCCATGATATCCTGGTTTACCCAGAGCTGGTGCGTGCCTTCTACCGCACCGTGCAGGCAACAGGGACTGGCACATACCAAGCTGCATTGCCTTCAGGGATGATTACTTTTTCTGCTACAGATGTCAGTGCCAGTATTGGACATCCTACTTCCCAGCCTCCTGATAGTGGTTTCCAGCCACCTATTCCTTCTTCCCAGCTGGAGAACCACGAGTGGATTGTCCAACAGTTTACTGGTCGACGGGGCAAATTTGTTAGGAAATCTGCTCTTCCGCAGGGTATATATCTCGTGGACCGACTAGTGCAAGGAAACTTATGGCCAACTGGGCATCAGAGTGAGAGGAGGGAGGATGCATTGGAGATTCTTTATTGTATATGGACTGGTACTTGGTTTGATCTAGGCTACTATTACATACGTTCCCTTTTGGCTATTCGTCGGAGCGTGGAGGATACCAAAGTTACGGTGAAGCGGCTCTTTCTGCCGCGGATCATCACTTGCTTGCTGACATATCTCCAGGTGCTCCCTCAGTCTGTGCAGTCTGTTCCTCTTCCCTTGGTGGTGTATGATTTGAACAATTGGCGTATTAGTATAGCTCGTATTCGCTCTGTCCCCACTGGGAGAGCTCGACTAGCTCCAGGTGTTCAGCATTCAGAGGATGAGGAGGAGGAGGAGGATGCCGTTGAGGGTGATGGTGATGCTGATGCAGCTGCTCATGATACTCGGATCAAGGAGATGAGCGACCAGCTGACTCGTCTTGAGCAGAACTTCCAGTCTCATGCTGAGTATGTCCATCAGCAGTTCCAGACTCAGGGTCAGCAGATTGCAGACGTCCTCTCCATGCTCCAGGAAATGCGGCGTGACAAAAATTTCACTTATGTTCGCCGCAAGACCTCTAGTGGCCCCTCTCAGTAGTTTCTCCTGCAGGTTGTATCGTTTCAAGCTTGTTCTTCATTTTCTTTTGTTATGTTTCTTCCTATCTTATGCTTTGAGGACAAAGCTTGTTCTAAGTGTGGGGTGGTAGGGTACTCTTATTTGTGAGCTATTGAGGTCATGTACTATGGATGATGCTTACTTATGGTTTTCTGTTGAGCTGAGCTTGGATGGACTCCATTATGTTTCATATCTGAGTTGTGAACCCATCTTGTCCCCTTATATGCTTGAGGAATCATTGATGCCTACTTGATTATTTACGAAATTGATTCACTTGCACTGAAATGTGGTGGGGTATGACTTCGTTGGGTATATGTGTTAAATGTGGACTTTCTCTTAGATGAGCTAGAACATCATGTTAGTGATATCATGGGCACTAGTTATTTGTGTACAACTTTCTATGTGAAAAAAAAAAAAACAACTTGAAAATTGATGAAAATCATGTCCGCTCATGTGTTTTTGCTGAGTAACCGGGGCTCTTGTCTAACCAACTCGAGTTTCACGTAAAAAGGTGAGGCAATCATGATGAACATACTAGGCTAGCTTAACTTCGAAACCTTTTCAACTCGAGCAATTGACCCGAGGGGTGCTTTGTCACCTAATGCCCTAAACCAACTGGTTGGGAGTCATTGGTCGAGAACTCGCTACATGGGTTGACTAGAAAGTTTAATGGAGTGAGCACTGCACGGTCCTAGATATAATAAAAAATAAATAAATAAAAATTTTTTAAAAAAAATATTTATATATATTTAGATAGAGTAGTATGTATATAAATAAATGTGCCTTGGTATCTCTGCTTGGTTGTTCTTGGGAATCTTGGAATGTGACTATGTTTAGCATGTATAAACTCTTGGAAGCCGCGCTATTATGCATTTCCTCTTAGCTGTATGCCATCTAAAAAAAGATTAATTGAGTAGGCTGAGAATTTTCCATGAGTATATTGTGCGGATTAAGTGTGGGGTGCTTGATCTCTTGAGACTGAAACGTTTGTGGGTGTCGTTCTTGTAAGCCCTCAGGAGACAAAACTCCTCCACTAGGGACACCTAGGGGTTTAACGGCTTGTTGCATACGCTAAATGCAACCGCGATTCCTGCGTTAGTGAGTTAGGATGTTAGTTGGTAGATGTACTTAGTTTAGTTTACTTGAGGACAAGTAAGGTTTAAGTGTGGGGTGTTTGATAGGTATGATAATACTTATTATTTTTGGTAGAAATCTCCCCCTCTTAAGCTTCCTTTTGATAAATAATGAGTATGTTTATGTGTTGATTTGTATTTTTATAGGTTAATTGCGGATTGTATCAAAAAGTGGAAAAGGGGGCTGAAATAGGCACGATTGGAGAAAGAACAAGTCTTCAAGCTGTTCTGGGCGAATTTTAGTCACGCCTAGGCTTCATCATTTGCGCCCAGTCCAGGAGGAAGAGATTTTGTGGGTGAAGAAGTATGCCTAGGCTTACGCCTAGGCGAGGTGTGCCTAGGCGCATGATTTGTGCACGCCCAAGATAATTTCATTCGCCTAGTCCAGGAAGCAATGATTTGAAGGGACATAACTTAAGAGGCTCACGCCTAGGCGCACGCCTAGGCGTGAATTCAACACGCCTAGGTGCAAAAAGCAGCTTTTGGGCCAGCTTTAATTCGCGATTTGCCCTAGCCGCAAAGCACTTTTGACTCTGCAAATTGATTTTCTGGAGAGCGAAAACAGAGGGGAAAGGTGATTCTTGGAGCTAGGAGGAGAGATTCTTCAGCCCAACTTGGATCTTCTCAACTCATTGGGTTTATTCATGCTTTTCTCATCTATCTTCTTTTGTTTTTCTCTTCCTATGTGTAACTAAACTACTTGTACCAAGGCTAGGATGAAGCCTTGGGTTGAATGATTTGTATTTGACTTTGATTCACATATATAATAGTCGATTAATGGGTATAAATCTTGTGTTTCTGTGCTGGATTGCATATTCTTCATACTCTTTGTGTTTGATCACCACTTAGGGTTTGAATGAAATTGTTCGTTGAATCTACTTAGATGGTAAAATGTCAAATAGGTTATGCTTCATGAAACTCATGATTATGAATGCGTCTCCCTTTAATTAGGTGACGATTTGTATGAACCCTTATCTCCATGGAACTTCATTAATTCCTATGCATGTTTAGACCAATAGGATGGCTAAAACGTATAGTAACATCCAACCTAGACCAATGAGATGGCTAGTAATTGATTTTAGGGAGATTTGACCTAGGTGCGCTAGTACCGACCTAGGTACGGGTTCGTTATTCCCGGATTGCTATTGATGTGTGTGAATCGGTTTTGTTGCAAATCAGTGACCCTTGGTTGATTTTGAAGCCTTGGTGCTTCTTTTTCATCTTGAATCTTATTCCATTTCTTTTAGCTTCTTTAGTTATAAATTACATTAGCTCGATTTGCATCCTTATTCCAAGAAAACACCAAAAAAATACTTTACTGCTTGCTTGTCCTTAGTTAATTACTGAACCAAACAAACTTGAGTTGATCTTTACTTTGTTTGCACTGTCCATACATACATACAAGTATACTTTTGGATTAGACATAACTCCATCCCTGTGGATTCGACCCTTGCTTGTCATTGTACTGTAGTCGCCGACTAGTACACTTGCTAGTAAGGTTAAATTAAGACCCAACAATTTCACTAAATTTTTGTCAAAATTCATCCTCCCAAAATGGGGTAATCTGGAGGGTAGGGATTGATAATTAAGTTATTTATAAATTAAAAACATATTTTACCCTTATACATAATACTTTAAGATAAAAATAAAGATAAATTAACAAATTAAACTAATTTTCTTTCCTTTTTTTTTTTATCTATCCAAACATGAGTGGAAAAAGTATTCTACCTTCATTTCTCTTCTCCTCTCTTCCCTTCCCGCAAATCCCTCAATCCAAACATAGTTTAAAATTCTAACGCCTCATCTCTCACATCTTATCTTTATCTCTGCTCTCTCTCTCTCTCGCTCTGGTTCACCATTGCCGATCACTGCTACCCCTTTGTTGTGTCGTCGATTGCTGCCACCAATTTGTTGCATTGTCAGTCGCTACTCTCTCTCTTTGTCGCCTGCTGCTGCTTTCTCTCTATCGTTTGTCATTGTTCTCACTTTTTGTCACCATGCTTCCCGGGCTTTTTGTTTTAGTGCCTCGACCCGAAGCGAAGGTGGATTCCTCTAAGAGATTGTAACTATTTTGCTCATCTCTCCCTTTCCTTTCCTTTCTCTTCCCTTATCCCCAAATCCCTCAATCCAAACACACTCTAAAATCCTAACGCCTCATCTCTCACATCTCATCTCTATCCCTACTCTCTTTCTATCGCTTTAGTTCACCATCGCAGGTAGTTGCTACCTCTCTATTGCGTTGCCGATCACTACTCTCTCTCTCTATCGTCTGTTGTTGCCCTCTAACTGTCATCGGTAGTTGTTCTCTCTCTCTCTCTATGTCATCGGTTGCTAGTCTCTCTCTAAGCCCATGTAAGACTTTTTCCCATAAAATCTTGGGTGTCCTTAGGCCCAAGTTCATACTCCCAATTAGGAGTATTATAAACTCACTATTAAATTCTAAACTTTCCAATGTAGGATTGGATACACACCTATTTATACACCAACTTATATCATTTCATGTGGAGATTTTTGAGATCAATTTCTCTTTCACCCAATATTGATTTTTGCAATATAAATGTACTACGCTCATCTACACTTGGAGATGTACGTACGGAAACTTGGACCTATCCCGAAGGACACGTGGGCTCCACTTTTAATTAGACTCATTTATATGCACCAATATCCAACAATACTATGATGAAATTCCATTCCAAGGGGAATTACCTAGCTACACAAAATTCACAATACAAGGTATGTAAAAGGAGGTCGATGAAAACACACCATCACACCATTGAGATAAAGAAAATCACACTGACGAACTAATATTTGTTTTGAATGTAAGCGGAAGTGAAGTAATTGCAACAAAGAATAAGGAATACTAAACAGATACCTACGATCATGCAAGGCATGAATATGCAATAACAACTCACGCCCCTTCCGCTCCTCAACATAGAAGCTTAGAACAAAGAGGGAATCGCATCGAAATGCATCCAAACATCATAAACTACACTAATTCAAACATATTAACACTAAAAATTGACAAAAAAAAGAACGTCCTTTACACAATTTTTATCCGAACAGCAGTCATAAATCTTTAGTTTTTACAGCTCATATAAATAGAAACTTTTAGGGTTTTGTAAAACTAAATTGAGAGAGGCACCAGAAATAGAGAAAAAAACACCTAGGGAATGAGAGAGAGAGAGTTTGAATCATTGTACCTGATGAGTTTCCGTAGTTGTATTCTTCTCCAAACATAGTGAAATTGGTCTTTGTTGCATTATTTAGCTTTGGTTGTTTGATTTAGTCAATCATCCAAGTGCATAGTCTATGGGTTCGGTGATTTTGGACAATACATTCTTCCATTCCTTCTTTTGTACCACTTCTCTTTGCCATTTCTCCATTCTTTGTTAGGTCTAAGGTCGAAATGAGGCATAAAAAGCTTTACATTTGTTGTTTCTATTCTTCCTTACTTTTATTTAGACATAGATGTTGGGAATAAAATTTTCATTAAGGATTTTTTTGAGTGTTGGATCTAGAAAAAATCTGTCAAGTTCTTTCAAATCATTCAGACTTGTTAATGTTACTATTTCAAACAGTAACTTAATAAACAATACCCTTACCCTATTTCTTACTGGAGCAAACGACCTTAAAAAACACAATGTCAATATATTAACATTATAATGTAGGTTAATATTAGTGTAATATTACTTTTTCAAAACAATAACATGTTGATGTTACTGTTTCAAATAGTATCATTAACATTAAAAAGCTCATCTACATCATATAGTACTAATATCTTGATAGTATAATGTTACAGTTTCGAAACATAAATGATTAAAAAATGAAGTAAATTATTTGATTGTATAATGTTACATTTTCAAAACATAGAGGATTAAGAAAAGAAGTCAATTATTTGATTGTATAATGTTATATTTTCAAAACAGTAACATTGAAACAGTAACTTATAACTGTATGAGGACAGATCTGAACTACGATTACATCTCATATCTCATATTGCGATTTCAGATCTTATATTTCATCTCAAATTTAAGAAGATGAAGGCAAAGAAAAATAAAAAAGAAGAAGAATAACAATAAGAAAATGAAGAAGATGATGGTGGATGTGCGACGGTGGTGGAGGTGCAACGGTGGCAATAGTGGAGATGGAGATGGAGGCAGTGGTGGAGGCAGACGGTGACGGTGGTGAAATTGAAGGGGATGTGTATTTCTTAGATCTATGCTTATTGAAGAAGAATGACAAATATATGAAAATATTAACTTTTAAAAAAGACATTTATGTGCAAAAATAAATACTTATATGGAAAAGAAAATTTTAGTTGGGCCTATGTGTCAAACACATAGTTTTTAATACCGTGTCTTACCGTCGGTTCTACCTCAAAAACCATGAACCGACTGCGACCACGGTATTTCTACAACAAAATACCGTTTATGCTCCAAAGTCGTTGGAACCGCGATTTAAGCCTTAAACCGTAGATATACCGCGAACCGTCGGTATTTAGAAGAATCGGCTGAAATAATGGCGTCCTGTCTCTATGCATCTCGTTCGTCGATAACTTCTTTCTGCCCGCCTACGCGACCTGTCGATGACACAATTCAACTAGAAGACCACGAATAAGCCTTCTCAAGACGAATTTGCAGACATAACAAAAGATTTAGGGCTAATGAATGGGTATATGTACCTTGAGATGCGGCGGAAGGTGGTTGACCGCGAGCTACAGGAAATCGAGAGAATGGGATGACAATTGAAAATTTGAAATGGAATTGGGGAAGAAGAGCGAAGTGTGCTAGAAGATTCTGGAGGTTTCTAAGGAGGAGAGGAATTGGATTAATGGTAGTGATACTCTACAGTAGGATTTAGATTAAACTTTCTAGATAAATTGCAAATGTTGTATTGATGTTGGAGTTGGACACGTAATTATTAATTATTCTTTTATATTATTAATTGAATCTTATTCAATAATATACAATTCTTTTCTTTTATATCATTGATTGAACGTTTTACAATTCAATAATATTCTTGTTATTTGTTTGTTTAATTTGTTCTTAAATTTATGTGTGTATTAATATAAAGTATGACTTTATTTTTGATTTTTAAATTATATATATTGGTATTACATATTATATAATTAGATATATATTAATTTATTATGTATTATAAACCAGTGGTTCAACCTTCATCGTATCGATTGAACCTCGAAACCTTGAATCTTCTGCCTACACGATTTGAGGCACAATACGGTATTAAAAACTATGGTCCAACATTTGTCAAGTGGATATTTAAATGACTTTTTATGAAAATTCAATAGTCTAACACGTAGGTGGAGCCGAGCCCATTGCCAAGCCTGTGAAAACTGTTGTGTTGGTCGGGCTTGGACCACTGACCATCTTCAAAGCTTGTCATTAATTTCATACATACAAGAAGTCCCAGAAAAAACTTATTAATACTCTTACCACTGCTAAATTCAACAACAATATAATGTTGGATAAATGGACTGGTGGATCAAATTGATAGATTATAAAAACAAAACACAACAATGCAACATGCTATGCGCCATGTCTTGAAGTCCATTTCAATAAAGGCTAGGCCGAAGAATTAAAAATCTCGCTCATAGGTTCAGGCCCACCCGCTCGAATGATAGCAGTGCTGAAACAAGTTCACAGAACTAGAATTTCATAAAGAAATATCCCACCCAGTTGGTTGAAACTCCCGATAATCATTAACAGACAAGTGGTTGTTATGTCCGATAATCATTAACGGACAAGCACACAAACAGCAAAATATGAAAACGTTGTAAGATCCAAAAATCTCCTCTCTTGTGAACATCGGAAATTTGTTTGCATAGTTTTTTTTTTTATAGATAATTCTGAGATTTTATTAAGATTAAATGTTTGTACAGTTAAAAGACGCCAATCCCTAATTCAAACTTTAGTTGTTCAACCAATATGATCAATACAACACAATCAGTTATTCCAAGTTTGTCATTTAACAATAAGGCAAAAAGTAACTAGGTTAATGAACAATGACTATTCTTGGAGAACAAAGTCCCCAACAAAAGAGTTTCATGTAAACTTAGGAAACCAACAACATAAGATCCAGAATATGCTGCTGGTCCTATGTATAGTCAAATTATCGCCACCTACAGTAGATGAATCCAATACACAATGATCAAACTTATTATCTTGATGTGGATAAATAGAAACCAGATTGAATCACCATCACCATCACGATTGACATCGCCGTGAGAGTCCCGAGTTCTCAGCATTCTAGTTTTTTTTTAATGATGAATATGTCTTTTTCTGAAGAGGCTGGCGATTATAAATTCGCTTTAGTAAATCCAGGCATTCCATTAATAGTTTATATTTATATCAATAAAAGACTCAATCAATCTACAATGTTGAAACAAAATTTAAATTAGGGATTAAAGCAATAAATTTCTCAAAACAAACTTTTATATTCCATTAAGGATAGTCCCCTTTTTTTTATATGCTATAAGGTCCATAGGAACTTAAAACATATTCCATTACAGACAAAAAGTTTCAAATATTTTGTATTGATTAAATTACCCTTAACCCTTAGTTTATGAGCTGAAACAGATTAAAAGTTATGGTTATGTTGTTTTAGCGGGATAAGAAAGCGAACTCACTCGCTTGGTCGAGAAAGATTTGTGTGGTTGTTCTCTGTTGAGTGATCTGCAAGTCGATCTGAGTCAAGAAAAATTTGTTGGGATCTTAGTGAGACTGAAGATTTGAAAGATAGATATGTGTTTCTGACGTTAGTGTAATCGAACAGTAATAACTCATTCGTTTGAGTTTCGAGTAAGACGATTTTTGTGGCATTCTAAAGAAGACTCTAACACCTACACAATTGTGTCTACTATATTTTTAGAGATTTAAACATTTCAGGGGTCAAATGGAGGCTCAAAATTTACACATCGGAGTTGTGTTTCTAACGTCAGTGTGTTTAGACAATTATGTCTAATACATTGTTGTAGATTCAAACTGAGGTCAAATCGAGACTCAAATTTTGTGCATCAGAGTTAGTGAATCGTATAGACACAATTTTGCATTAAACTGATATGCACTAAGTTTATCTACACTTCACTAAATCTATCTACATTATATTTATTTGCATTATCTGTTTTTGTTTTATTATGGTTAGTTATATTTAAAATTATCTACACTAAATTTATCTGCAATAATTTATCTGCATTATCTGTTATGATTTTATTATGGTTAGTATATATTGACATTTATCTGCACAAAATTTCAATGTATTATTAGTTTATCTACATTATCTGTTGTGATTTGTTATGGTTAGTATATATTGACATTTATCTACACTAAATTTATCTACATTAGTTCATTTGCATTATCTATTGTGGTTTTATTATGGTTAGTATATATTAAATTTGTATGTGAGATTTGGTCATCTAATTACAATGAATCTTGTTTGAAAGAATTTTCCACATTGATTTATAATATATAATTTTTCAAAATCCACCAGAAAATGGTTCTCTTACGCAACCCTAGAAAGGCCGTCTTCATCTTCCTTAACGCTAGCATTAGACGTGCGTCCATTCGATATCCATATATCCATCCTTTTTGAAGTCATTTCCATACAAGTTTCAAAGGAGACTTGTTGATTAAATGACATAAATGCCCCTTTTCATTTCATGAAATGACCTAATTTTTGCATGCGCCCCTCTCTCCCACATTTTCACCACACACATGACATCATCAATTTTGACTTTTTTCATTTTTTAAATGAAATTTCAAAATGATTTATCTCTCAAAATACATGACGAAATTTGAAAATAATTACATATTCTCAATCATCGTGAGAAACTTTTTTCAAATAACATCACTCATTGATAATCTCACATATTAATTTAATTTATCTGCCCTGCATATATTTTTTATGCACTACATGTAATTTATCTGCACTGCATATGAATTTATCCTTCTAAGTTGGAAATTGCCTCTTCATCAATGGGGGAGGTGAAAATTTCTTTGAGTTGCGACTCTATTCTTGGAAGGCCTGATTTTCATATGCCTAGTGTAGATGAACTTCTACAATCATTGGAGGAGAAATGGCTCCGATCATATAAAATCGTTGACCTGAATTTGTTCATCATGAATTTGAAGAAAGATATGTGTGAGACCTTCCTGGAATTGGCAACTGATAGGTCTAATGAATCACAGGAGAGAGTAATGAATATAAGGCCTACAATAGATATTTAAATGGAATGATTGATGAACGGGGTTCTGTAGAGGCTATCAATGGTTGTTCAGGTACATGGGAGGAAAGGGAATTGAGAGTCACAGGCGGTGGTGGACACTTATAGTTGAGGGTAGTATCGTCACTAAAATTTTTTTAATATTTTTTCTTTAATGAAATAAATCTTATCCACTTATGGATTATATAGGTTGAAAAAAAAATGAGAGTAGACTTATTGGAATAGGAGTTTGATTTGAGAAATCTATTGCTAATCAACTCTTCTTTATATTTGTATTTTGAGAGATAAATCATTTTGAAATTTCATTTAAGAAAATAAAAGAAGTTAAAACTGATGAAGTCAAGTGTCAAGAAAATGTGAGAAGAAATCAGGAAAATTAAAAGCGTCATTAAAAATACGAAAGTACTACATGTCTATAATTTATGCATCCATAATGTATCCATAACTAGGTGGTATGAGAAAAATGTAGGGACCATAACTAGATGACACGAGAAAAAGTGTGGGGGTCATTTAGAGTTAGCATGCCACCTAGATTATGGACACCAAAATTTTAGACACATATCATTTTGATTAAAAATATGTAATTTTATAAAATGAAAAGGGATACATAGGTAATTTAATGAATTGTGTTCTTATTAATAAATTTCTTTTTTGGATGGTTCTTATTGAAACATGTCTTTCCAATTGTCTCCTTAGTACGTTAATTGCCCCTTAAATTAATTGGTATAACATAGTGACGATGTTATTAAATTGAGGCATGTCAATAGAAAAGAGACAACTTGGTTCAGATCTATAAGTATGTACTACTACATGTACATAATTAATTATAAGGATACCATGCTAACAATTAATTAAAATATTGTATGCTCTAAATTAATAAGTAGTGTAGGGAGGTGGGGGTTTCTGTTCAAGCACATTGTCCACCATTCCTATTAGATTTGGTACAAGATCTTATCTTATATCCAATTATATCTTAAATAATATTGGACAACTGTTGAGGAGGGATACGTTGGCTTGTTTGTCCCCAAACACTAAGACACACCTTGTGCCCTAAAGTCATTTCAAACTTCTCACTACTTGAATCCCAGCCATAGATTTGGCTGCTAATGGCCAACAAAATCATCTACACTGTAATCCCTACAAAGAACTGATAAAATACACAACAACAATACATAAATATTTTAATAAAAATTCATATAAATAGAGTCAACTTCATCATCATCATGGGTCTTAAATAATACATCTTTGTGTATGTGTAAAAAGATTACAGCAGCCTCTCTCATCCATTGCATAAAGGAATACTAAGCTTGGATAAATAAAATGAAATTTGTCAGGTCAGCATGACACATGGTATGGAGAAAGAGAAATGTACATCATACTTGTAGGAAGAATCATACTAGGAAAGAGGCTGGGAGAGGATCTGTCACTCCCATTAATGATATCTCAAGTTAACATTCAAATGTGAAGAAATCAGGGATCAGGAGGGATTTGATTCTACCTACCATGACACTTCATATCCTACCTATCATGGTACTCCAAATCAAACGCTTTTATCACATTACGCCTATATAGAGGAACTGAGGTTGTGCCACGATACGGAGACACACATTCTCTGATTCACTCTAAGATTATTAGAACTCCCTGAGTTTAACATTGATTGTCCTTGGGCGACGAAGGGCTGCCCTCTCCCTTGTTCTTGTAGGATTCACGAAGGTTTGCCGCTGCGTCAGTCCTCTCAACAATTGATGTGTGGATCATTCAAATTTTTGCATTCACAATGAGAATATACAAAAGTATATGGAAGAAGAATTTCAAATGACGTAATATTGTATAATAGTATTGTTGATAGAAAGCGACAACGAGATGGCAACAAATAACAAAGGTGAGATGAGAAATGAGTCAACATCCATCCAAAGCTAGAAAAAATTAATAGAATCAATCATCGCCCAGAACTAAAAGTCAAATCGTTTTAGAAATAAACCCTAGCCACCTCCACAAAAAACACTATCATCATTTGGATAAAGAGAAGATGCCCTAGGGTTTCAGAGCTCTGCATTAATTAAAACCTAGATATCTACAAAACAAGAAATTTAAGTCAGTCTCCATCCATCTAGCTATGACTCTCTGTGAACACACATATCAAGAACAAAGTGGCCAACAGTAATACAAAACATAGGTCGATTAACACAATAAACCTGACCGAGGATAGAAGGCTGGAGTGACCAAGGAAACAACTTCAGTCCAACATTGAAAAACTCTATTTTCACTGAAAACAGAACAAAAAACAAGGCTTTGGCGGCCACATATTAGCTAATAAACCAATGGAGTTCCATATACAAACATGGCAAAGCCTTGAGTACATAGAATACTTGACTTCCTCAGGAAAAATCAGAAACAAATCCAAGATAATTAACCACTACGCAAACAATCTTATAGGAAAACAACATTAAAACTACAGATTTAACAAAGATTGGAATTAGATGCATAAAGTATGAGGGAAATAGCTTGACCCACTTCGAGTCAAGAAATTTATGCAAGGACCATGGATGCATGATCAGGAGGTTTATCTTAATTTCCATATAAAGTATCCCCTTAAACCAAACAAAGAGCACGCTCGCACGAGCAGAGAATATATATGTGTGTGTGTGAAGTAGTACAGAATAACAGACCATGCAGATGGTACATGGAGGGAGATGTATGAGATAAAACACAAACCTCCGATGGCAATTATAGTTGATATTGGAGTTGGAATGATCTGCAAGAGATTTGAGTAAGAAGAAGCCATGAGGCTCAGGATGGATAGCGCCGTTGATCACAGGCCAACCATGCTGCCATATGTATATATGTTCATGGCGCTATCCCTCCTGAGCTTGACAGATTCTTCCATACTATTTGCCTACAAAGGAACAAATCAGAGATGGAGCTCAGCGATGAAGGAAAGGGAAGGTAAGAGAGTATTTATAGACGAAGGAGGTGAGGCGTGGTGTGGGTTTTTGTGGAGGGATAGTTTTCTATTTTGATTTAAATATTAATTAATAATATAAGATACAGCTGTGAATTAGCTTTTCTTACTTTCTACACTGTTGACTACATGTTTCATCATTTTCTCTCTCCTACGGCGGGCGTGGGAGCTTATTTTTCGTATATATAGGTATGCGTAAGAATTACTAATTAGGCATTGCTTAATTGCTTTGATTATATCTACGCTTTTAGTGCAGCTTTGTCTGGCCCAAATACCCTAAACTTGCATTTTTTCAATGTCCATATCATATGTCTGATTCAGCAATTCAGTGCATATTTCTGTATGCAATTGCTAATAAATGTGTTAAATAAGTAGTGCACAAGGGATAGGGGAGCTTCAATTCTTACTCTAATTTTTACCTCTAATTCTCTATTAAAATCATGAATTAAAATTTGTGATTGAGTATTTTTGTGTTCATAATGTTATAATATAGTAGATTTTGGAAAGAATATAAATTCTAAATTATAAACCCTAAGTCCTAAATTATAAACTCAAAAATAAAAAATTAAGCCCTAAACCCTAAATTCTAAGTTCTAAACCCTAAACACTAATTCCTAACTCCTAAATTCTAATATATCATTTTCAAAAAAAAATCATAATTTAACATGAGTTTTGGGGGGGACTTGGTGCCCCTCCCATCTCCAATTGATTACCATATGCAATTACAATTATTTTGGCTTTTCTTAGCAGAGCATTTGAAGTAGCATATATATATTACAAACAAATACTTTATTGAAAGGTATTGGTTGAATAAGTGTAATGTTGTCTGAGCCTTTTGGATTCAGTTGTGGTTTTTTAATTATTAGGAGAATCCTAAATGTGGATTAAGTTTGTTAGTCATGGAGCATGTTTGTTCCTAATTGTTTGTTAAGTCAGTTTTTGTATGCTTCATTTTAAGAAATATTAGTCAATAAATAAAATAGTTGAGTCTAGTTAATTCTCTATTATTCTACATTTTGGTAGCGGAGCAAAAAAAAGGGGGCGTTGTTTAGAAAGAAGCAACCATTTTTTTCTTCAATTTGCAGCAACAATGGCTACCAACAAGTCTGACAATTATGTGCAACCTGCTATTCCTCGGTTCGATGATCACTTCGAACATTAGAGCATACTTATGGAGAACTTCCTACAATCAAAGGAGTATTGACACCTTGTCGAAACATGTGTTGCAGCATCAACAACTGGAGTAGTTTTGACAGAGGCACAAAATAAGACTTTGGAGGAATAGAAGTTGAAGGATCTTAAGGTGAAGAACTATCTCTTTCAAGCTATTAACTGTGCCATTTTGGAGACAATTATGGAGAAAAGTACTTCAAATGAGATATGGGATTCAATGAAGAGAAAATATCAAGGCACAAGAAAGGTGAAACGTGCACAACTTTCAACACTTCATACAAAATTAAAAAATTTAACAATGAAACCAACAGAGTTTGTTGATGAATACTTTTCAAGGACGATGGCGGTTGCAACAAAGATGCGAGATATTGGTGATAAGATGGAAGACGTTATTATAGTTGAAAGAATTCTACGAACAATGACTGCCAAATTCAATTATATGCCTACACAATTGGGGGGGGGGGGCCAGTGACATTGATGAACTTTCAATTTATGCACTACGTAGTTCATTGTTGGTCCATGAGTAGAAAATCAAGAGTGGAGAATCAGCAACAACAAAGGAGCAAGCTTTAAAAGCAGCCACCAACAATGAGTCCTCATCATGGAGAGGTTTAGGTCGTGGAAGAGGCTGACGTAGAGGAAAAGGATGTGGATGAGGACAATGACGAGTCAATGGAGATGGTGGTAGAAATGGGAGACCCATAAATCATACATCAGAAGACCGACACTCAAGAGGCTAGCAACAAATGGAGAGGACGCTATAGACACCATCAATCAAACCACCAAGGTTCAAGGGCATACAAATCCAATATACAATGCTTCAGGTGTGGTAATTATGGTCACAATCGTTCAGATTGTTGGGCAAAATTGAACAATGAACAAGAAAAAAGAACAAACTTTACCGAGAAAGAAGATGAAGCAACTTTTTTGCTGCTCTACCAAACCAAGGAGATCACTCAATAGGATGTGTGGTACATAGACACAGGTTGCAGTAGCCATATGTGTGGTAACAAATCCTTATTCGCTTATTTGAATTATTCTTTACGAACTTCTGTGAGATTTGGTGATAATTCTGTAGTCTCTATCATAGGAAAAGGCAATATCAAAATTCAGACCAAAGATAACTCTAAGTATTTTTTATGTTCCAGATTTGAAAAGTAATTTGTGGAGTGTGGGTCAGCTTCAGGATAAAGGCTATGAGATCACCATTTAAATGGTACATGTCAGATTCGAAATTCAAATAAAGGATTTATTGCACAAGTCAACATGACAACGAAATAGGATGTTTTCATTATATATTGCGAATGTGATTCCATCATGCCTATCTGCTCAAGTGAAGGATATAACATGGCTTTGACATCTCCATTATGGACACCTCAATTTCAATAGGCTGAAGACTCTATCGGAGAAGAAAATGATAAAAGGCCTTCCACACATTGATGTTCCTTCTAAAATTTGTGAAGATTGTGTTGTTAGGATTTAGGAAGCAACATCATGAAACTTTTCCAAAAGGGAAAGCATGGAGAGCGAAGAAGCCTCTAGAGCTTGTTCATTCAGATATATGCGGACCCATATGGCCAACATCCAATGAAGGCAAGAGGAATTTCATAACATTCATTGATGACTATAGTAGAAAAACATAGGTCTATATCTTATAGGAGAAATCTAAAGCTTTCACAATCTTTAAAAGCTTCAAGGTCCTTGTGGAGAAGGAAGTTGAAAGTGCCATTCAAATCCTTCAAACTAATCGTGGTGGTGGAGAGTTCAATTCACAAGAATTTTCAATTTTTTACAAGTCACATGGAATTCAAAGACAACTTACCATAGCATACACACCACAATAGAATAGTGTGTGTGTGTGAGGAAGAATCGCACAAGTTTGAACATGGCTCAAAACATGTTGGCTAGTGAAAATGTTTCAAAATATTTTTGCTTGAGGCAGTAAAATAGAGTGTTCACATCTTAAACAGGTGTCCTACACTTGTTGTTAAGAATATCACACCAAAAGAAGCTTGGAATGGAAAAAAAACCAACAGTAGATCATTTCAAAGTCTTTGGTTACATTGCTTTTGTACATGTTTCAGATGAGAAGAGGAAGAAGTTGGACAACAAAGGAGAAAAATATATCTTTCTTGGTGTCAGCAAGCAATACAAAGCTTATAACCTCTATAGTCTTATCACTAAGAAAATCGTCATCAACCATGATATGGTATTTGATGAAGTTTCTTGGTGTCAGCGAGCAATCCAAAGCTTATAAGCTCTACAATCCCATTACCAAGATGATCATCATCAACCGTGATGTGGTATTTGATGAAGAAAGGAAGTGGTCATAGGCTGAAAATACTTCACAGCAGCATATTTCAGCACCATGTGAAGAAGATGATGAAGAAGATAAGTTCTAGTAGCCATCATTAATGTTCATAAATCTACCAGACTCACCAACAGCCATAGCTGGTGATTCTCAGCCATCTGGAGAGGCCCAAAGCAGCTCAACATGCCCCAAACGTCCGAGAAAAAGACTAGCATGGATGTTGGACTATGAGGTAGAAAACTTTAACGAATTAGATGATGATTAACTAAATCATTTTGCCCTGTTTATAGATCGTGACCCTATGTCCTTTCAAGAAGCAAACGAGGAATCACAATGGCAAAAAATCATGGATGAAGAGACTAGGTCCATTAAGAAAAATGGGACTTGGGAGTTGGTCGATCTTCCAAAAGGACAAAGGTCGATTGGTGTAAAGTGGGCCCATAAAACAAAGCTAAACAAGGAAGGAAAAGTTGACAAATACAAGGCTAGGCTGATGGCGAAAGGTTATAAGTAGGAATTTGGCATTGATTATATAGAAGTGTTTGCTCCAATTGCAAGGATGGATACTATCAAACTTGTACTCTCAATGGCAGCTCAAAACTCATGGCCTATCTTCCAATTGGATGTGAAGTCCTATTTCTTTCATGGAGAGTTGCATGAAGAAGTTTATATTGATCAACCTTCTGGATATGTGCAACCAGGAAAGGAGAGAAAGGTACTCAAATTAAGAAAAGCACTATGTGGGCTGAAACAAACACCTAGAGCTTGGTACAGCCCAAGGGGGTTTCTCCTCTCCTTTTTTATCTTTGCTTTTATGGTTGATTTTCATTACTTGATGATGTATTCTGAATCCATGAGTGACTAGATTTTCTTGCTATGGTCTTAATGTAACCTAACTTTGATGATTCAATAAACTTGGTTTCCTTATTTCTTGATTTCTATCTCTTATTGATTGTATAAGGGTATGGTTAATGCTTTTGGGTGTTTGGCCATCATCTAATTGATTTGTTACATAGATTGAGACCGAAAGGAGATATCTAAAATTTGCTTGTCACCATAGAGATCATAGGTTGAATGAACCATAGGAATATAGGGGCATGACATATATAATCGCTACACGATTAATCCACAAATCTTAATGGGTCTTTGTCTCTTGAATCCGAATGTTAGGAATAATAGGGGTTAGAGATAGAGACACTTTTGGTGTAACCAGGAATGGAGCATTGGAAAGGATAGGGAGATCGATTGTCAATTAAGTGATAGTAATTAAGGGATTAAAGAACCAAGGGAGTTGAATCGGATAAGGGAAGGTGAAATTAAGTACCCTAGTGCTTTTCATACTTGATCTAAACTTGTGTTTGGGTTGTACTTGTTTTAATTGATTTAGTTAATCACTTTTAATTACTTGCTTTAGTTTAGAACAAACCAAATCCAAATCAACTCGCTTCTTCGTCTTAGTGTAGTTGTAGCTTTAATCGATATTGAATAGAATTGTCAATATATCTCTTGTGGGACGATACTCTACTCATACACTTTATCACTTGTGCGATTTGTGAGCTTCCAAATATTTCACATCAATAAGCAAGATACGGTAGCCAACATCCACCTTTTCTTGCTTCAAGGTATTTGGGAGATGTTAGCAATGAATTTGAAAGTTTCTTTTGTCCATGTTTATCGCGAAGGCAATCGAG
The DNA here is from genome assembly GCF_013401445.1 of Tripterygium wilfordii. NCBI lineage: Eukaryota > Viridiplantae > Streptophyta > Magnoliopsida > Celastrales > Celastraceae > Tripterygium > Tripterygium wilfordii. The sequence goes on from NC_052253.1 coordinate 9,422,017, forward strand.
CAGCAGACTACCTTGCTAGAATTGCTGCAAACTTTCCCCTTGGATGTCATCAGGTGGACCAGCCACCAAATGAGCTTTTTACTATAATGATGCAAGACTGTAGGGGAGTTTGCTTCCCTAGAAGTGTAGTTGTTTAGTTCTTTGTTGAACTCCATTTTACCAAAAAAAAAAAAAAAGTGAATTTTATGCAGAATTTGGAGCACTAGAGCTTTACAATAGGTGAAAATGAACACTTGAAAACGCATGAAAATTTTAGAGACACTTGGGATTTTGGAGTGTCCTTTAAGTTGTGAATAATACTCACATAAACCAATAAAAACTCACCACATGTACTAAAAAGAGAGAAAGAGAGACAAGAGGGAGGGAAAATTGTTAATAGTTGGTATTATGGAGTGCTTTAAAATGTGTTACCACTATAGCACACACACTTGAATAGAAGTGAAAGAGGGTGTTTATGCTCGTCGTGTCCTTTATATGGAAATCAGAGGTCAGGGGGCTATTCCCTTGACTCGTGCTGATGAGAATTTTACTCCACGAGAAATTGAGCAAAAAGCGGGTGAATTGGCCTATTTCTTGCGTGTCCCCATTGAAGTCTTCTGAAATGAATAATGTTTGCGGGAAAAATAACAAAAGAATCCCCCATTTTTCTAGATAGTAATTTTTCACACTACTATCAAGACATATCAAGTGCTAGACAATTTATTACCATTAGAGATGCTCTCAGTCACATGTCTCCAGCTCTTTCTCTGGATTTCATTTAACTAAAGGTATTATTAACCCTGCCTCGAAGAATCTAACACTTTCCATAGATTTCTCTATTGGGATGGACCAAAATATGTGTATTTTGGTCATATTCCACCTTCCAAAATCTGGGCATTTCTATTACAAATTTCTTCTTTGACTTTCTCCGTTCATCTACGCATTTTGACTGGGCCCACACTTTGCTGCAAAAGGTCAAATCCATATCTGGAACCTCTTTTATGGCTCAGACCCAGAGTTTTTTACCAATATAACATTCTACATAAAAGTAAATACCTATATAACTCTCCTTCTAAAATTATTATCACAAAAGCACTCAATGCCCCAATCACACTGACGTGATTAGTGAAATTTTTTTGAATTGGCGTGATTGTGGTTTAGACAATCACGCCATCTTAGATGGCATAATTAATGCAACCACAACAATAACGCCATTGTGATTGAAGTCATCAAAAAATTGTCATATCACGCCACCTCAGGTGGTGTAACTGTACTTTCACGCCCAAATTGGCCAGGATACCCAAATTGGTGAACCAAAGGAGAATACCAGTTCCATCACAGCAGCTTCCTCCAGTGTGCAGCCCCTTCCGACTACCAGATGTAAACAAAATCAATAAAAGAAAACCCAATATTCAACAACAAAGCCAATTTGAGGAAATGGGTACTGGAGAAGAGCATTTTGTACAAGATTTGTCGTGGTTTCAGATTTCAATTTCAAATCCAAACCCTCCACAATGGCAAGGAGGAGGTTATCTCTATCAATCTCATCGATGTTAGCAACAACGCAAACCACCTTGATCTCCACCCAAGGGTAAGAAACCTAGCTACAATTAAAATGTAAACAAGAATTTCCCAAATCTGAATTTGCTTTTTGATTTTATGTAATAGAAATTCCACTTGGCAGGTAACCCAGAACATGAAATTGAGCTACAAGAGGAGACGCGGCGAATTGAAAAGTCGGAGAAGGGACGGATGTGATAACGAAGTATGGCGCCGAGTATTGTAAAGAATACTTTGATGGTGCCTCACTATAACTTGAATGCACACAACATTGTCTATGCGATATTGCTATCAAATGTCGAGCAAGGATTCAGATTGTTGAAAACTACGGCCAGATGATGAGCTTCAGGAGACAAAGATTCGAACGATCAAGTTGGTGTGACTCTAGTTTTACACTAGTCACGTCATGATCGACGGTGTGATTGTACAAAATACAATTACGCCATCACGTGATTGTAGAAAAAAATTCTAATCATGCCATTCCGAATGACGTTGAGTGTTATTGTGGTAATTATTTTTGAACAAGAGTTGTATAGGTATTTACTTATGCATAGGGTGCTATATCAGTAAAAAACTCCACATACCCACATAATATGGTCTTATTTTGATTAATTATTTAAATATTTAGTTTATTTATGAGATTTGAGAAAGAAAAAAGTGTGAAAATATGGAGCTCTAGAATACCTTATAGTTAACCTGTTATCTCAGTTATAACTATAAACAAATATGAAGCTATTTTGTTATGTACCTTCTATCTTTTCTTCTGGTATTCCAGATCATTCCCTGCAACATTTTTGATGGATTTGTATTTTTTTTTTGTTTTTTGAGAGGATTGACTTGTCTTTGACATTTTTTTTTAAAGTTTTGAAATGTTGTTTGTTTGAAATCATTTCATGTTATGCCCAAAATACATTATTTGTATGATCATTTTGATGACTTCTAAAACTATCAAACTGACTTGGTCTTACCTTCATATCAAGTGGTCAAACTAGTAGTCAGAAAGTAAATTTGACTGTACTTTAATGATGTGCATATGAAGAAATGTGAGTTAAGAGGTTCTCGAAGTGAATATGATAAGTAAGATGAATTGAAAAGGGGTTCTGGTCTAGGTTTTCTCTTCGTCACTCTCGAGAATGAAGATGACTTGAGATGGGCCAGTTCTCATGAATCATTAGGATTTATTAATTGGGCCTGTTATTACCATTTCCTTCAAGTGAATCAATTCAAGCCCATTGGTCAATGCTAGCAAAGTCCACTTGTTTATTTCAAGCCCAATAGAGATCCAGTTTTATATTTCTAGAATATTGTGTTTAAGCATTTATTGTTATTTTATTAAGGTCATCCAATTTTGACCATTGAAGCTCTATATACAAATTTGATTGTTACTATACACACTATCTCTTTTGAACTCTTCCTACTGTTGTGGTAAGAAGGTGAATGTATTCAATATATTCATTGCCTTCTCTTTCTTCTTGTTCTATCTTCATCCTTCTATCTTCTTGTTTTATCTTTTTCTCAAGTTTTGAGACTCGATGGGGACTTCATTTCATTTTTCATATGCTTCTAGAATAACGAGACCTTTTGAATAAAAACAAGAAAGACAAAAGAACCTTTCGTTAACTGGGCTTATTGATCGAACCCAAAACCTTTTTTTTTTATATTCAAGCTATTACCCACTAAACCCATACTCAATTCAGTGGTTGTTGGGCCCAATCATCTTTTCGCTCCTCCAGTACAAAGCTAGATTTTCCATTATTTTTTGGGAGGGAACTAGGCCACGTGATTGATCACGCTAGACATAGGAGAAAGGACAACATAAAAGAGGAAATGTGTCATGGAATAGGCGGTGGGGTCTTACAAAAGATGGTGACTGAAAGCAAAGTGGATGTCCTTAAGCATATACATGATGGGCGTTAGAGACAAGAAAGAGTAAGGAATAGCGCGCTAGAGAAACAAGAGGGGTAAAAAAGGAAAAGGGAAAAAGAATAGAGAAAAAGGAGTAAGGACCCCTTTTAAAAAGGGAGACAAGAGAATTTTTTTTAGAAAAAAATAAATGAGGCTCCTAGTGAACGAATGAGAAAAAGCCTATGGAATCGCCATACTAGAATTACTACACCAGTCACGTCCATACTCGGGTATTTTTTTTTGAATTGACAAGATGTTGACGTCTGAAAAATTGATAAGAGGGGAGTATCCCGACAATAGTTGGATATATTCATGAAAGTTGGGGTCAGAAGTACCATTCAGAAAAGCACTTTTTCTAGTTCATCAAGGCTATACGCCAGTCATATTACACGGTAGATTTTGCCATTTTTTCACCTTTTCTTCCATTATTTCAATACATGATCAAGGAAATTTCCATACAACCACCTTAGTAATGCTTGCCAAATGTCCATTCGAAGTAGGCAGTGTTACATGCGTCGAATTCGTCCATGTTCGCTATCTCTGAATATCATGATAGGTCGAGTTTCACGCTTCACAATCGTATATGTTCTCTATCAGATTTTGTTTTCTCAAATATATATTCATGCACGCGTATCCCCTATTTTCCCTTGAAAATAGATAGGATCCCACATATCATTTGCATATTGGCATCTTCCATTCCCTTGCATCATCCATGCATCATCCATATTCCATGTTGTGTGTTATCTAAGTCCTCTGATGTAGGTCTCATTGGGTGCTCTCAACAAAGTCTATACCTCAAACATGTTGTCTTGGATTTCCCAAGTTGGGGCATATATCCTCATCATTCTCGAGGGAGCAGGGTTCTTTAGTGGATGTTGTTTTTATACATTCATCCTTTCTACTAAGACTTGCATCTGTAGCGAGATTTGGGCAAACTATGTCTTAGTGATGGGAGCATTACGCTGCTTGAGTTTTTTGTGCTATAGGACACTTTCCTCGAGCTATTGCTAGTTTACTCACCTCTAGTTCCGACCATTGTTATTTTGGGAATTAGTCGTTCCCTCATAAGATGCCAAATTGATAACATTCAAAATTGACTCGATCTTGTTGATGTATAAGAGGTCGGGCTAGCTGTCAGGAAGTGGCTTCTCGATCGCGTTTCAATGATTTGCATAGGAAGAAATGTGATTTAAGGGGTTCCCAAAGTAAATCCTCATGGGGGACGTTCCGACGCTTAGGTAAGTTGAAATGCTATTAGAAGAATAGAGTATACTCGGTACTCAAAGCTCTCGCTTTTAACAATCTAGAGTTGAGAATCTAAGATTGTTTATTTTTCATATATTCCCCCTTTTTATATGAGTTCTAAGGTTTCCTAGGTTCTACTAATTGGTTTATTACCGAGATGTCTTTTCTTCTCGGTTACACTACTTGAGTGCACTGTTTGATGACTCCTCAGGTATTATTTGCTCGGCTATGCTTTGGTCCATAATTCGATGGAGGACTGTTTGGTCCCTTGACAATGTATCAGTTCGACACCTTGGTGCCAAGTGTCACTCCTTTTTCACATGTTGAAATTCTAGTAGAGATTATTTTTGATGTCATCAGATTTTATATAAGTGTGATCATATGTAGAATAGAATGTTTCAAATTATGGTCTTGGTCATATCCAGGGCTGGGCATGGGTCGATATTATCGGCCATTATCGGTCAACCAACCCATGAGTGTCGGGCCAATAATGGCAACCGACCCATGCATATGTGGGTTAGTTGTTGGTTCTTAAAATAACCAACCATTGATTGGCCGACTATTAAATATACTACATTACAGAAAGAAAGGGAAATTTAAAGAGGTGGGTTTCATGTTAACTGGACTTGGACCATTGTAGAGTAATACAAATCCCATAAATATAATTAAACAAGATGTAAGCCCAACAATGAAAGACAATATAAGCCCAATACCAAGACAATCAAGAACCCTCTTGTATTAGGGCATTCTAGAATTTGCACGATTGTTCACAGAGAGAAGAAGGCAGGTGATTATCTTTCATGGAAGCTTCAGAGAAGCTCATTATCTTATCATCTTATAGTCTCCAGCAAGAACCCCAGAGCTCTTATCATCGGAAATCACCAAAATTGTTACCTACATAGGAAGCGGAGGCGCCAAGAAACAAAACCACAAAACTCTCATCTTGTCCCGTCCCCAAAACCCATTTACACAAAAGCTCCTCAAGCTCCATGACCTTTTGTTTCTCTCACTCTCACTCTCACTCTCTCTATCTCTCAATCTCACTCTCAGATTTCCTGAGTTAGCAATATGGGATTTTGTTTATGCTGTGGTTAGTGTGGATATTCGGTTTTATTCCTTTCACAAGAAATTTGTTGTGCTTGGTTTCAATTTTCCCTGGTTTGAGCTTGGATGAAGGATTTTGTTTCTTTATTGGGATTGCAACATAGTCGAGGATTACCAGTGTCAAGTCTGAAGGTAATGACAAAAGTCGGTTGTATTGGTAATTCGACCCATTAAGCAACCGACAAAGTCGGTTGCCAACCATTATCCGACCCATAAAGGTCAGGTCAGTAATGGTTTTGAATTTTTGGCAAAGCCAATTGTCGGGTTGGGTCAATAATTGGTCGATAACCAACCGACCCGACCCATGCCCAGCCCTAATCATATCACATGAATGCATTAGAGGGCTTGAACCATGATTATTTGGGATTCTAGTTGTTCCTCATTATGGGCCTAAAGTGAAAGGGGTCATATTGTTAGAATTTGGACCGGGCCATATTACATGGGCCTAACACTTGGGGGTTTACTGGGCAATGGAGGAAAGCCCATCTAACTCAAAAGCTTAAAGCCAATGACTTGGGCCTTCCCTATGCCGTATAAACCACACCACTTATAATTTTCCAATGTGAGACTTTGTGTGGTTCCCACACTCCCCCTCACATACAAGTCCCTTAAATCTCATCCCACTTATTACATCGAACTCATGCTCAGAGGTGCTCATCCACTTGTCACGTCTTTGCATGCTTAAAGATGGTGATACACATGTCATGGTCGTGTACTCTAAGGTGGGAGGGTGAGCTCTAACAGCCCCCCTCATACGAAAGTCTCTACAGCCTCAAACTCATCCCACATTTTACATCCCTTTGTGTGCTCAAAGGTGGGAGGCCTCAATTTTTTATTTTTTTCACCATACAACCTCTATTTGGACCTCACATCTTTCCCAATACCCAGCTCCGATACCATGAGCCTATTTTGAAAGCTCTTAAGGATAGGCTTATGACCAATAATGTGGCTAATGGGATAAAATAAGAAGCTTTGTGAATAATTTTTTACTAGTCTTCAAGGTAAAAAGCTGGCTTTGTTCACAAGGATATCTTCAATAATCAAGGATGCATTGGATGACGAGAAGAGAGTTGTGATGACTTTAGAAAAGCTTGATATGCAAGAGCTTCAGATTAGGATTCTGACAAATTTGAAGTTTTTTAGTGTAAAGTTACGACTAAAAGATGTGGAATTTATAGAGAGGAGGATAGAGGATATTGAAAAGAGCATGAAGAGGAGCAATGACAAGCAGTTAAAGATAGAGCATGAGCTTTGTCAAAAGGTCAAGGCATTGCGTGAGGAAGGCAAAGATGTTCCTCCAGGGAACTAGAAAGCTGTTGATATTGAGATACTAAGTACTTTTCAACTGCCTACTACCAAATCTATTGTGTTGTACTACAATCTTTTGAAGTATTTATAAGAATTTATTAGTATCATATCCAACAATGGTATCGGAGCAAGAAGGTACACTTAAGGGTCTTTGACATATGCATATCAATAGGTTGCGACAATGGCATCTTCATCAAAGAAGGCTATGACGGTACCCATCTTTACCGGCATTGATTATGCCTCTTTGAAAGTAAAGGTGCGGACTTACGTCATGTCAGAGGGTCTGTAGAGTATTGTGGTTCGAGGATACACTGAGCCTGAAGATAAGAGTCCACTCAGTGCAACAAATAAGAAGGAGCTTAAAGGTATTCGAATGACCAATGTGAAAGCAATTTTCAAAATACAAAATGGGGTGGGTGCAACCATCTTTCCAATAATCATTAGAGCTACCTATGCAAAGGAGGCATAGGATACAATTGCAAAAGAGTTTGAGGGTGATGAAAAGATTATCGTCATAAAATTACAGAACCTACGAAGAGAGTTCAAAATTTTATGCATGAAGGAGACCGAACTGGTTCAGGATTTTTATACAAAGATAATAGATGTTGTGAATCAAATGAGAACACTTGGGAAGCAGGTCTCTGATCAGAAAGTGGTGCAAAAAATGCTCATCAATTTGCCTGAAATTTTATGATATAGTGGTAGCAGCCATAGAAGAAGCCAAACATTTGTCAAAATTATAGCCAAAAGAGTTGGTTGGCTCATTGGACGCATATGAACAGAGGAGGTTGAGACATGGAGAAAAATTGTAGTCACTTGAATTAGCTTTTCAAGCTAAGGTATCCTTAGGGGATGATGATAATGTAAAGAGAGGAAAGCAATTTTACATCCTTGAGGACAAGGACGATTTTAGGGAGGGAGTACTGATATGAACCTAGGGTTATATTAGACATTATTAGTTGATGTGGCAAGTTTAAGTCGGTTAAGCTGATATATAAACTTGTATTAGTTCTATATTGAAGTAGTTATGAAATGAATAGAAAGAAAATTACTCTTCACGTGTTTTTTTTATTTGTTCCTTCCTCTATAAACTTCCTCTTCTTTCTTGTCCACTACCATACCCGTTCTTGCTAGGTTTAGGTTTAGGTTTAAAAGGGATTTTATCAGTTGTAATCTCCTCGCTCTCACATCTTATAAGGTGACCATTCCATCAGAGGGTTCCCCTATCTATATAACTGCAATTGTCCCCATCTGAAGCTCCTCCTCCATCGCGGCTAGACTATCAATTCCTTTGTTCGTGACCTTTGTCAATTGATTTAGTCCTTCTATTTCCATTTTTTTCAATTTTTAGTTTTTGATATTGAATTCATGCATACGTCAATACCCCTATGTTTTTTTCGTCTCGTTTCACTTTCAAAACAACAAGGTAATTAATGATTATCAACAAGTGAATCGAATTTGATGAACTAATTAATAATTTGCTTGAAGAACATTTTGATTTTTCTTTTATTTCTTTTCCGCTCCTCTTTTTATGAGATTGACTTTGTTTTTTGAATCGAGCTTCAACAAGCCGAGCTTGGGCTTCGAATTCCTTTCACGAGTCGAGCCGCGCCCGAGCTCGAATGTTTTAGGCCCTATAGAGCTTGAAGGGGATGCTCGATTCATTCCTTCTCATTGGGAAAAATAATTATTGAAAATTGGATCGGTTTGATATGTTTGTTTTCCATTTATTTTATATTTTCATTTTCTTGAAAGTAGAAAATAACTTTGAAAATTCATTTGGTTGTCCATTTCAGAAAACATGAGTAACATATAAGTACCTAAAAACACTTGAAATCATAAAAGCATAATCGATATTTTCTGTTGTTTGAAAAATTAAAAATAAAAATAAAAAACTAAAGGGATATATTTTTCATGTTCAGCAGATTCCTAAATTTCATTTGATCTTAATCTTTTTTCAAATCACTGTACATTTTTATTTCATAAAAAACTATTTTATGATTTCATCTAACAGTGAATCTATTTTTTTTCTCATTTATAAACAGTATGATCAAGTGTCGCATTATTTCCAGTCACTTGCAATTATAATTATAATTATAATTATATTTATGAAAAATAAAAAATAATTAGACTTGAGAGTAGGTTACAAAATTAATATAATGAGCTAAGCGCCGAGGACAGTTGGCCGGTTTCTTTGGTTTTCTGCCCATCTCCAACGTCTCTCTTTGTAAACTCCGCTAACCTACACAGCCCGTGCATTATAATAGACCCGGCGCATGCACTCCCTCCTAAATCGCCACCGCCCTCCTATCCTCCGCACTACCGCCTTCTGCTCCTCTGGTTCGCTCGCTCTCTCCTCAACCGCCACCATGGCCACTTTCTCCCTCGCTCTTACTTCTGTTTCTCCCAGGAAGCTTTCCTTCTTCGATTCTATTAAGAGCTGTAATGGGAACGGAATCCGGATCAGGAATCTCAACCGATCTAGGGTTTTCATGAGCGTTTCGGTTGGATCTCAAACTGTTGTTGATGATGCCTTATTCGCTGACTATAAACCCAACTGCGCTTTCTTGTTTCCCGGTCAGGTCTGTCCTTGATCGACATATGCTAATATATATGAGCTACAAGTTAGAAGAATTAAAATTTCTGTACGTAATGTTGCTAATTTTAAAAAGTTGCTCTTGAATTGCTTTAGTTTGTCTGAAGCAGTTGCTGCACTGGAGATTGACGAGTATAGGGGGTCCCTTACCCTCTTTTTTTTTATGACTGATGCCTAGGGGCATAGTAAAATCAACTATGGAAACTTGTGTACATGAATGAAAGGTTAAGGAATTTGCAGCTTCTCTTTAGTTGTGCATAATAGACACGGTAGGATAAGGATGGTCGAAGGGGAGTTGAAGGTTCAATTGAAATATGAAGTTACCTCAATGTGAGATTATCATGATTTTGGATGTTGCTTCCTTCTAGTTGTATCAATTTGATTTGTTTAATATGTTTTTCAGGGTGCGCAAGCGATTGGAATGGGGAAGGAGGCTCAAAGCGTGCCTGCTGCTGCAGATTTGTACAAGAAAGCTAATGATGTTCTTGGGTACTGTTAATATTATTCAATATTCATCAATTGAATATCATAACTATGATTTTATAGTCTGGGTTGAAATTAAGTTCAGCCATACGAGCAGCTGGCTTTTTCAAGGAAAAAAAAAAAAGAAGCTATCTGTTCTGCTTGGAACTTGATAAGGACCCCTCCATACCAGTGTTTCATGGGCTCTGGAGAGTCCCGGCCCAAACCCCACCCTAACAGTCCAATAGGCCCAGTCCGCATCCATGGGTGCACGCACCCATGGTCCGACTGTAGTCTAACAGGCCTCCACAATACCAATGTTTCATGAGCTCTTGTGAAAACCTATTGGACATGTTAAGGAGTGGCACTGGCCCTCCTTATAAACAACACTTAACTCCCCTATCTTTCCGATGTGAGAGTTTCTATCAGAACTTAAAGATATTCTCTCATTTTAGTTGTAATAATATTTCTAATGATTATGATGTTCATAATATATGCAGATTTGATCTTCTTGATGTTTGTGCCAATGGACCAAAAGAGAAACTAGATTCAACTGTTATAAGCCAGGTACCTTGCTGCTTAGCTGTCTTAATCCTATAACTCTTAATATTTTAATTTTCTTGGCAATTATCTACGGTCATCTCAATACATCTGAATAAGGGCAAGTTAGCCTGGTGAATAAGTAGAGGCCACTTAAATACAGAGCATTTAAGACTAATGACAAAAACTGGGCAAAAGAGTCTTCAATGTTTAAACTATCATATCTCATGGATTGATGGTAGAAATTCAACTTGCAAAACCATGAGTATAACCCGTTCCCCTTCCCATGTGTGTACAAAAGGAAGTGTTTCTATTTTGCTGCTTGAGTCATTGTATTATTTGATGCTTTCCACCTTTAACCTTTAAATACATTGCATTATGTGAAGTTGATATTCCATATAGAGGTCATTGCTGATTGTCTTTCTCTGCAACTTTGCAGCCTGCTATCTATGTCACAAGCCTTGCTGCAGTCGAGGTTCTCCGTGCTCGTGATGGTGGTCAGCAGATAATTGATTCAGTTGATGTCACATGTGGTCTCAGCCTAGGGGAATATACAGCGCTAGCATTTGCTGGAGCCTTTAGGTTAGTCTTCTAAGTGAATAGAATTGTTGTATGTTACATTCATAACAATTGATGTTTTAGTCGGATATATAATACTACTTTAAACTGAAGCAACACGAGCTAATGAACTTACACAAACTAGTCTATAAGCTGTTTGAATTGTAGAAAGGAATCCCATTGTTGCTAGAATTGATCAGTGAGCCAACTTGGCCTTCTAATTTAGAAAGACACGTTAAAATATATAGAAAGACACCAACAATATTCTTTTTAATGTGAAGAAGAAGACTGCCTATCTTGGTTACATATTGGTTCTATGTGATTGAAGGTGTTACTCGTCAATCAAACTAGCTACAATTTTCTTTTTTGTGGTGATAGCACGGGCCATATGGCAGATTGCTTTTCATCTTTTATTTGACTCAAATTGAATATTCAGACTATATTTTGTTATTTCCCTCTTGTTTCTAGTGACCGTTTATTTTTCCTTTTGGTTGCACTTGTATAGCTTTGAGGATGGACTCAAGCTGGTTAAACTAAGGGGGCAAGCGATGCAGGTAACAATTCATGGCTGGAAAATATATGTATTGGTGTCATTCGACAAATGGGAGGGTTTTAGACATCAATTAGTAATTGGGCTCTCTAAAATTGCCTGCAGGAAGCTTCTGACGCTGCAAAAAGTGCCATGGTAAGTGTCGTTGGACTGGATTCGGAGAAGGTTCAGCTATTATGTAATGCAGCCAATGAAGAGGTTGATGAAGCTAATAAAGTTCAGATTGCAAATTACCTATGCCCTGTAAGGTTCTATTAGATTCATTACAATGACCTAATTATCCCCATGGCCGCCTCAATATTTGACGTTTAGTTGGTTGATATCTCTGTACACTGACACGAATGCATTTCATTTTTGTAGGGCAATTACGCGGTTTCTGGTGGTGTCAAAGGAATTGAAGCAGTAGAAGCTAAGGCAAAGTCATTTAAAGCCAGAATGACGGTAATCTTGTACTTACATTTCAGGAATTTTTCCTGCCCTCTTCTCTGGCAATAACATTTCCAGAACTTCTCTCAGGTGCGCCTAGCTGTTGCTGGAGCTTTCCATACTAGTTTCATGGAACCTGCTGTATCAAGATTGGAAGCTGCATTGGCAGCCACAGTGATCAAACCTCCAAGAATTCCTGTTATATCTAATGTTGATGCGCAACCACATGCAGATCCTAATATAATCAAGAAGATATTGGCACGTCAGGTGAGCTACCTAAGAACTTGTTTCTACTTTTCATGAGCTAGAAAAAGAAACTGGACCTCAATTATATAACCACAGGTGACGTCTCCTGTCCAATGGGAAACAACAGTGAAGACTCTCCTTTCTAGAGGGCTGAAGAATGGTTATGAATTAGGACCTGGAAAGGTATAATGTATACTCACTCTGGAAACTTGGTTCACCTCATTTTAGTCACAACGCTTTAAGGTTTCTCACATGTTGTTTTCAATCATGCATTAGGTTATAGCTGGCATTCTGAAGAGAATTGACAAAGGTGCTAGCATTGAGAATATTGGTGCTTGAGGTAGTGAGTCGTGACCAATGCTGTTTTGAGTGGTTCGCCTTGAAGTTTAGAGTACCGGTTTTTTCTTAGAGATTTGGTTGATTTTAGTCTTGGACCTTAATTGATTTGTATTGATAGCTTATCTGTAGATGTATTGCCAGCATGTTGTGGAGGGCTATTCAAGTATAAAACAGGGAATGAGCTGTCTCTGATCTACTGTTCTTGAAATCCAGATTTAGCAGTGATGAGAGCAATTACCTAGTTATAGATTTGATTTCAATTTTTATGCTATGTCAAGGACGAAGTTGTTAATTGTACTATAATGTAAACTCGAGTTTGAATCTATTGGTGCGTTATCTTCTGCAAATAATTCTGTGGCTGTTGCTGATATAGATGTAAAATTGCATCATAAACTTGGTGAAGAAGGTGAAATTAATGGCTATCCTAGCATTTCTATAGAATTAGTCAGAGACGAACGTTACACTTTCTATGGGTCAAATCAGTCAGCAGAGCAATCTCGTTTAATCTTGAATGGTCTAAAACCTGAATCTTCTCGTGCCTTCTCACTGAGTCAGAATCGCTTTTCTTCCCTTGCGAGGGAACTTGCTCTAAAGCATGAAGAATTTTCAGCACAGGACTCTCTTCAAGCTGCAGGTTATGTAATTAAAAAATATTATTTCATTATCTCATTAGATCAAACAATTTCATTTATACTTTAGCTTTGATGCTTTTCCGCGTTTCCTTTCTTGCCAATACTGTTTTTTTTTTTGGTTTTAATTTGTTTTTGAAAACCCACCATTAGGCCCGTCGCTGATTTATGGAAGCGTATTTTTTTTTTCTTTCAGAGCATTTTGAAGGTAAAATACCCGTCGCCTGTTATAGAGGAAGCTCTTCTGGAACAAGTAAAACCTTAGGAAGAGGCACAGGAGTTCCCCGATATAATGAAAGAAAACCACCGGCTAAGGACAACCATACAGTTTTACCCAAGTTTCCCTATCCAAATGGGACAAATGCCCTCGACAAACATCACTCGGCAGAGCAATTCAGTGCTTACAGTCGTTTGCTGAGAGATGGGAGGTAGCTCTACATAATCCCTTTTCACCATATGAAGCATTATTTACTTATCTTGTAGAAGAAAGTTCATAGCACAAATAATTTTGGTATCTTTGATTTTGAAATGAAGAAACAGAAACTTTTCTTGATACATTTTCTTATCAGGAACGAGGAAACTTTGATGTCATTACAGTGCCTATGATAAGTTTTTCTTCTAGTTGGTTATATCTTGAAATTTGTGATATGTGTTCACAAATGGGATGTTAGGTTAACCGACTGCATGGATTTGCTTGAAGATATGGAAAAAAGGGGGTTGTTGGATACAAACAAGGTAATACTTCATAATTTAAGCTGCTATGGATTGCTCTATTCTTTGAACTTGAGTTTTTCAACCACTGTTGGTAATATATTGTTTTATATGGTTTCAGATTTATCACGCAAAGTTTTATAAAATCTGCAAAAATCGAAAAGCTGTTAAAGAAGCTTTTCGTTTCACCAAGCTGGTTCCCAACCCAACATTAAGTACATTTAATATGCTGATGTCTGTGTGTGCAAGTTCTCGAGATCCAGAAGGTGTGTTTCATTGTTGGTGCTCTTTCTAGATAATTTTTTGGATACTGTTAATCTCTTGTCGGTATGGTTCAAAGTACTTGTCTTTGTGTTGTGGTTCAGGAGCTTTCCAAGTTATGCAACTTGTCCAAGAGGCTGGCATGAAAGCTAATTGCAAACTTTACACAACTTTAATATCAACTTGTGCTAAAAGTGGAAAAGTTGATGCAATGTTTGAAGTATGGTAGCATCTTAGTTATTCTCAATTTTGAAATCACTGAAATTAGGTTTCCCTTAATTATAGCCTTGTTTTATAACTTATATTGTTGCAATTGGTGCAACAATTTGATTTCATCGTCATCATCGTGCTTATCAAGGTTACTACTTGGATCTACTCAACCTGCTTTATTGGTATTAAGCATCTCCATACTCTCTGATAATCTTCTGTTCTATGAATTTGATTCTCAAATGATAAACAGAATTAAAAAGTTCATTTCTACTGTGCTGACGTTAATGGATTTCCATAAAGAAGTAGGTAAGAGATTGCGAAGCAGCAAATACTGAACACAAAATCAAAATCAGGCAATTCATCAAACATCATTCATTGCGGCTGTCAATACAAAATAAATGGTTAGAGCCGCCCAAGTTCTCAAATACTAGTATGGACTCCGGAGCTGGAGGTTCCTCCGGGTTGCCTATGCTGCCGAAGCTGATCGATTCATTGGTCCAGGCACAGCGCGAGCCCAGTCTGGAGCCACTGCACTGAATGAGACCTTCCGGCATTGCCTGCCTCACTCACATTGCATTTTCAAGCGTCAAAAGCGTGGTTCTTCGAAATATTTTGAGACCTTCCCGCATTGCCTCCCTCACTCACATTGCATTTTTAGGCGTCAGAACCGCGCTTCTTCGAAATATTTTGGGATAGGGAGCCTGCAATCCCCCTACCTGCAATGTATTAAAATTTTTAAAATCTAAGCCATTCATTTAATCTGATGGCTGAGAAACTATCCCACATACTCTCTCTCCTCCACTTTCACTGTCCAACATATTCCCTCTCCATGGAACCTTCTAGCTTGCCTCTTTCTTTCTTCTCTAAGGTGCTCATCTGTTCCTTCCAATTTTCGTACCCATGATCATTTCTCCTTTCCATTTTCGTACTCATCTATTCCTTCCAAAACTCGAGTGAGCTCGTCTGTACTCAACTTGAATACGGCTTGCTACTGCCTTTGAGGAAAATGCCCTTCCCGATTTCCCTTCTCCCATGTGTATGTATTGAACCTAATTGCATGAGGAGTAGTCCGTCTCGCTCTCTTAAGAAAGCAATCCGTCAATGAGCTTTTGGAATGATCTGATATTTAAGGCTAGACTTTTTAAAAAGATAAAATAAAGAAAGAGATAATATTGGGGATGGTAACACGTCTAACCCTCATGAATCAATGGCTGGCTTAGATTTTAAAATTTTTAATACATTGTAGCTAAAACAATTAAATGTTCTAAAAAAAACTCTGATATCAAAAAAGGAAGACCCTCATGTATCAACGGCTGGCTTAGATTTTAAAATTTTTAATACAATGTAGCTAAAACAAGAAGACGATGCATCAGCCGGGAATCGAACCGGAGTCTGTACCGTGGCAGCGTACCATTCTACTACAAGACCAATGGTGCTTAACTAAATTTCTCGTGGAAGAAAGGCTTTTGCTCCTTTTATTTCTGACGCATCATCTTGAACCAACCATCAGCTCTGGTAAGTCTTGTTTCTGAGGTAGGCAGGGAGAGAGATTAAGCGGAAGGGGGAGATGGCGATTCCCTTGATGAGGTCTTCTATTTGTCATGCTCATATGCTCTTTCATGTTCGAATTTAGTGACAAAGAAGAACAACTGAACAAGTCGCTTTACCGTACTTCAACCGAGTCCGGTTTGCTGCTTCCTTCCCTTCACTTCAATAAATTTGCTAGGTATGTAAATAATTAGTGTCTATTATATCGTGCAATGGACCAATGCCCCCCAGAATTCTGTTGGGGAAGTAAGAAAAAAGCCTTTCTATTTAAGAATGAAAGGGCTCTTTTCCAGGTAGTGAAACAAAAAGGGATCCTAGATCGAATAATAAACCTCATTTGAATTCTGAAGTATGTAATTCGTAAGTAATTCGGAAAGCAATCGTAGAGATTTGTTGAAAATCTCAAATCATATTAAACCTTGAATCATCATCACATCAATAAAATGATGCAGATAAACACTGCCCATTGTCCAAAGAAGAGACCTCCCAACTTCTATAAGAGTACAATAATTCCACAAAATAAAATCCTACTATCAACTCAAAACTTTCCACAGATTTTAAACCCTGCAGGCTACACAACAATAATTTAAAAGAACAAACATTACAGGTAAACATTTTTTGGAAATATCATGAAATAGGATTGAAGTTGAATAAAGAAAACCTCCGAGTATTTTATTTCTATAAGATTTTCAATCCTCACGATTGTGCACAGTATAAATAATTTTCACTTATGACATTTCAACTTCCCCGCTAACATCGAACAATGAGATCACTGCCAGATGTGAAAAGGAAAAATTCATTATCCCTTGCTCATCCACGTCGTGTGGAGAAAAACTTTCATTGGCACCTACAAGAAGAGATTTTGATGCAGCAGCCAAGGAAAAAAAAATAAAGAATTCTTCCCCATGCCAACTGAAAAATGATGAAATTACTACTCCTTTATTAAATATATTTTTCATTGGATGGTGCCACTGTTACTGCTACCATTAAGCTTTTGGAAGAAGGCCTTTGACGCTTCATAAGTAGACCAGCAGATTGCAGCTGCAGGGGCATGGAAAAGCATTCTTGGAATCCATCCTCTCATGAGTCCTCTATAGCCATCATTTTCCACTACTGTTTGGATCACGTCCCCAATAGCGCTACTCTTAAATCTGTGGCATCCGCACACACCCTGTGCAGGCAGTTAACATGAAAAATGCTAAATTTAGCCAATCAAAGGCAGGGAGGCATAATGTAAAGAATCATGTCATCTTTAATCTCAGAAATTTAACATTGCCAGCACAAATTATGCATTTAAAAAATGTTATTGTAAATCAAAATCAATCATTTGCTAAACTTCGTATCCATATATAATCAGGGTTCAAATAGGTTCCAAGTAACGGTTCAATGGTGAACAAAAGACTTTAACTTATACTCAATTAACGATTATATGAAAACAGTATATTGCCACCCGTCTAGAGCTTTGTCGATGGTAATTAGCCATGCATAGAAAGGGTAGGAATAGCAACGCCTCATAGCGTAAGGATGAGACTTCAAGAGCTTTGTTCGCCCTATATAAGAACATGTTTGTTAAGAAGACATAGCCGGAAAGCTTATATAAGTCTCCAAGTAAAACTTCAGTTTTAAAGAAGAATAAGTAGCTTCATTTGTTTGAACAAAACCTTCCGCCTGTTACATCAGCTACTTCTCTCAAAACATATTTGTGCAAGCTGATTTGCTAGAATGAGTAGATTTTAGGCAGTGCATTCTATAATCAATCCCTCTACAGAGTCTCAAACCGTGAGGTCATGGTGCAACTCTTCCTTTCATTCAGGAAAAAAATTGTGGTGACACTCTCTTTTCTGATGAATGTAATTATTATAGCGTGCCACCCAAACCAACCATTTCCTACCTTCCTGAGCTCACAAAGGAAATACCCTATTACAACACGAATATCCACTCACAGAAGAGTTCAAAACTCTCTATGCACCACAACATATATAAATAAATTTGATTTCATTGACAGAAGTCCTGAGGCTGAATTGGACTAGAACAAACATATTGGATTTCGGATTGAGTAATAACGCAACCGTATCATAGAAGGCTGTAACCCCTCCAAGAAACAAACAAGATTAAACAGTAAAACTCACCTGACACTGCAATTGGGTTTTAACCACATCAAGCGGAGTTGTAACCACAGCTGCCAATGCTCCAGCAGCAGCACCGGCAGTAGCATGAACAGCCAATCGCTCGTCATCTGCATTATCCGGTGAAATCCCCATCAATCCTCCCTTTGCAGCCTCGTATGTGGCAAAATGAACAGCAGTAAATGGAGCATTCATCAACACAGTGATTCTATAAGAAGCGTAGAAAGCACCAAACCCCTCATCCCTAAAAACAGTCTTCACGCAATCCCAAACCCCCTTATACATGCCATTACCCAGCTGCAACCTCTGCTTCACCATATCCATAGGTGTGAAAACCGCGTCGCTGGCAATTGTAGCACAAACCCCTGAAATTGCGTGGGCTGCTGGGTTGTCGGGGTTGCCTCGAGAGAAGAATTCTTTGCAAATCTCATATACGGAGAAGTAAACGGCGTGCGCTGGACCAGCACCAAGGCCCATGGCGGCGATTCCACGGTAGAGGGCGGATGGGCCGTCTGTCTGAAAAATGGACCGGACTGCTTGACGGACACCTACGGATTTGATGGCACAGGAGCGCAAAGCCTGCATATGGGTCTTGACTGTATCGACCGGAAACATGGCCATGTGCTCGACGGAGCCGGCTATGGACCCAGCAACCATGAATTGCCAGAAGTGAAGCCCGTCGTGTGGGGTTGCCATGACTAGTTCCGGGTGAAAATCCGGCGGTTGCGAGACCGGACGGAAGTCCTTGGATTGCTGGAATTTGGGTTTGGCGTCTGCGTCGGCCATGAACTAAGTTCCTCTGTTAATTAACCGACCATACGAAGTTTCCTCCTCGAGAGAGTTGTGTCGATGTTTGAAGTTTGAACAGGACAACGACAGAGAGGAGGAGATTGGATTCATTGGAAGTGGTTCTACTGTTGACAAGTTAGGGTTCCAAGATTTGAGGGGTTTTTTCATTAGAAATTCAAAAATAGGGATTGAATCTTCAGAATTCAGGCGAATATGCTTGTCGTGTAATAATAAATCAACCGCAGTGGTACGTGTGTATCCCAACTTGATGTGACAACGTTGACCAGCATGTGCGATGGTATTAGGGATGCCGGGAGTATGCTGTAATTTGTCTTACAGCAGACCCCATTTTAATAATTATAAATCATTTAAAAAAAATTTTTAAAAAAATAAAATGAAAAATGAGTTTTGATCGTATTTACGGGTTTAATAATATTTTTTATTCCAAACAAAAATTAAATTCATCACAAAATTGACATAAGATGTTTCAAGTCTATATTTAACAGTTCACAATTATCATGTATTTTTTATGTTCAATTTATTTTTGTTTGAAACAAAAAAATAAATTAGACTCATAATCCCAATCAAAATATATCCATAATTTTTTTAAAAAAATAAAATTTTCCCAGCCACCCTAATGTTAGGCATTCCAACTCGTCCAACTTGATGTGTCAATTAATTCGACATGTGACATGACAAGTATATCATTAGTTATTTTTTGGATAAAAA
Organism: Tripterygium wilfordii; assembly: GCF_013401445.1. Classification (NCBI taxonomy): domain Eukaryota; kingdom Viridiplantae; phylum Streptophyta; class Magnoliopsida; order Celastrales; family Celastraceae; genus Tripterygium; species Tripterygium wilfordii. The sequence goes on from NC_052253.1 coordinate 9,441,838, forward strand.
TATTCTTATTTCTTTATAACTACCTGTTCAATTCTTTTCCATACACAATGACATCATCTAATGATGTTATTGTTTTTAACATTGAAATTTGATAACTGAACATATATATTACTGAAAAATAACTGGAATTGACTAATTGTAGCTAATAATTCATTATGTCATGTGTTTTTATTGAAATTTCATTGTTTTTGGAAATAATATAATTACAAGTATAACATGTTAAATCTCATTGTTTTATTTAAATCAAGAATAGTTACGGGATTGGACAATTATAAGCTAGTAAAGTTTTTTTTTTTTTTGAGAAAAGAAGAATTTCATTGAATAATTCCAAGAGCACATTCAGTGAAATGGATAATGCTTGAAACCCTTAAAAAGTTATCCCGAAAAGACTCTCATGTAATATGGAGTGTTGGATGTGAAATGGGTCATACATGTTTGTTTTTAATCAATGACTATGTTGATGCCACATAGATTTGGAGGATTTTTGGGGATCAAGTTTTGGGGGTCTCTAGCATTGTCCAGTGAAATATAGTAAATTAATAGAGTTTGGAATATCATCCAAGAAGAAACAAGGATCCTCAGAATCTGAAGGTCGAGGGAGGACCCAAAAAGACAACAGAATTTCACACAAATTCCATTATTTGTTAAAACAATATAATTAAATTTATACGCCATATAATTGATTAGTCAAAGGAGAATTCTTATTGTTTTATATAACAACATTGAAATTTAATATAATAACGTATAAAGACAACGCAATTTACCAATTCGATCTAAAATTATAAATTTGGACTAAATTCACAATTCTAAAAAATAATAGAATTTCCAAAATCAATTGAATTTCACTATTTTTTTTAAAAAATAAAATTTAGTAAAACATTGAAATTAGGCTTAAAAGGTGAGGAGGACTAGCAAACAATGGAATTGAGTCCTAGAAGAGACTAGTAATCATGATGAGGTCTTCACAATAACATCTCCAAATGTGTGAAATTAGGACTAAATTCAAATTTCAAAAAAATAATGATATTCCAAAAATTGTGAGATTAAGCCTAAAAACGTGAAATTTAAACTAAATTCACAATTTTTGAAAACACAATAGAATTACAAAAAATAATGGATATTGTAGGGGTAAAATCTACAATCATTGAATAGTCAACTTTTGATACGTGGAGGCTCGTCTGCACCTTCGAATCCTGTAAACAACATAACAAGAGCAACTGTGAAAACTCTTAGACCGGACTGGGGGTGCCAGTCTTAAAGGCTCTGACGATCAAGTTAGATTGGAGATGGGAGACCGGCGATGGCAAAGTGTTTGTGGTTGAGTATTTTTGTAAGGGGTAGGAAAGTTTATGTCTCTGGTTTGCAATGTCCGAATCGATCGCTTCTCCAAGGTAGGAGAAGGGTATTTTTATGAAAGTGAGGATAGGTCTCTGGAGTTGTGTCACCCACTTGTGTCATTTTTGGTAAAACCCAAGGGGTATATGCATGAAAGTAAAGTATATCGGACGTGTCAGAGTTGGTAGGCGAAAAGTGTGGTGATGGTGTTAGGACATATGATGGGACTATAACACATGTTGGTAAGAGTATGGAGAGTAATGTAGGCGACCATTAATGAACTGATTTTGTATGGTATAAGATCATACTTGGGGATACGTACCTGTCAAGTCCGAGGATGTTGGTGTGAACGGGATTAGATGATGCTCCCTTAGAGGTAAAGATTCCCTAGCTAGGTAGGAACTATGGTGTGGCGACGCCTTTATTGTGGTAACGCCAATGTTGTGGCGGTGCCAACATTAGCTAAGAGATATTCCCTGTCATGTAATGACATTATGAATACAGTAAAGTAGATATAAGAGGGGACGTTAGCCGTTGCTGTCAGATATAGTGTCAGGACCACTGTTTGATATTACGTGACTGTGTTGTCAACGGATAAAGCCTCGAACATCGTGAGTGGGCCTTTAGCATGGGCCCCAGTGTGCCGATTGGGCCTGTGAAGTTGGGTGTTCGTGGAGTGTGTATAGTCTATATAAAACGAGAGATTGTTAAGTAAATGTAGCCTGAAAAGGCCTGTATAGCTGAACACAACTTTGTTTTGCCTGAAGAGGCGTGTATAGCTGGGAACAACTTCTTTTTGTCGTAAGAGGCCCATATAGCTAAAAAGCTAGTGTGTTGCCTAAAAAGGAGTGTATAAGCATACGTAGCCTGAAAAGGTGTGTATAAGTATATGTAGCCTGAAAAGGCGTGTATAGCTGGGAACAACTTCTTTTTGCCTGAAGAGGCGTGTATAGCTGGGCACAGCTTTGTTTTGCCTGAAAAGGCGTGCATAGCAAGGAACAACTTCTTTGTCTTTGTCTGTTTACGTGATCCTTGTTGAGAACTTTGAAACAACATCAGCCTCATGAACAATAATATAACTGATAGTCAATAAATGAAATTATCATGATCAAAGGTATAAATGATGAGTGAGTAATTGAATGCTCGTAACAGAGAATGTAATCAAATCGGATAGTTCATTAAATGAAACTATGTAAGAACTAAGGTTCTTTGCGGTAGACATTGGAATTAATTGCGTCGCAGGATGTGTGTGTTTAAATAAAGAGGAAAGGAGAATTTTTAATGCCACGTGTGAAAAAGGAAATAGCAGGCATTAAATGGTCTGAAACATATTTTGAAATTTACAGCCATCGTTTCTTGGGGAGCACGTTTCGTGAATCGTGCGACGTGATGATTAGGGTCATTTCATGAGTCATGTGTCTCTTAAACCAGGGTTTGAGGTTTAGTTGGTACTTTGCTGTTTTAGCAAGAACCTGCGTGTTGAGACTCATAGAGAGCTTTCTGGATTTTGTAAGAGTGCTGTGAAGAGAGGAACGATTGTTTGCTTCTGATTTCTTGAAGGTAACTCTCGTTATTTTTCGTTTCGGATTTTTGTTTTTAGAACAGCTTGATAGAGTGACCATGATTCCGAGAATGAGGAAAGAACCAGAAGCGGTAGGGCCTTCACCGGTGAAGCGGGGGGTGCGAAGGAACCAAATGTTAACTTCTCATGGTCTGGCTCAGAGGCTCAGCGGGCCGATGGTGATGAAGTAGAGGCTGATGCTACCAATGAAGTTAATAGGAACGGGCATATTGAAGGGCCTCTATTGTTAAATAAGTTAAACCCCAAATCTACTCTAGCATTGAGCGACATGGGTTATCTGAGAGAGATGTATAGGATACACTAGTATATTAAAATCAGGCCCGGGGTTGATACAGAGGGGGTAGACCATGAGATTTTTGGATGGTCCCCATTTTATGTGTTTATGTTTACATTAGGGCTTAGGTTCCTGATTCTAGACTTGCTTGTAGATGCTTGTAGGGTATGGAAAGTGTCTCCAAGCCAATGGATGGCCAATAGCCTTAAAATTATGCTGAGCATACAGTGTCTGGCTCAAATGGAAGGTTTGGATTTCGGTATAGAGGAACTGGCAATGGTATACTATGCCAAAGTGAGCGGGCCTAGTAGGTATACCCTAGTTCGTCGGAGAGGAAAGGAGGATTTGATCTTGGACACAGTATCAAATGACCATAGTGGCAGTTGGAAAAGTAAATACTTCTTCGCCAAGGGCACCCTAGTGTATGGGCGTCACGGAGATCTAAATTTTGATTGACGGAAAGCCGACTTTAAGTTCTAACTTAGTGAATACACCAGTTTAATGTTATTGAATATTATATGGTTTTTTTTGGCAGTGTCATGGAATACGAAGAAGTCGTGGAAGAAGAGCACGACAGTTGCTGAGCGGGTGAACGCGTTCAAGCGTAGAAGATCTTGCAAGACCATCTTGTCATAATAAAACTTAGAGAGATTGATCTTGTGGAGATATATAAGTTCGTTCTTTGAAGTGCAACGAGTTAATAATATTTTTGTGAGTTTCTTTTTCGTTATAGCTCTCCTCTTCTTTCTGTTTCTTGTAAGTGATGAGATGTTCAACAACGTGCTTGCTGACATAGTTGAGGTGGATGCATTGTACGATGCTTTGTACAGGATGCTGAACTCCTAAAGAGTAGCCAAGGGATCTACAGTGGTAGGGGATTTGCTGCAGCGAAGCGTGCAGCCAAGGCTTCCAAGGCTGGTAGAGATGAAGAGAGCAGAAAGAGGAAAATGGCTTAGGACAACACAGAGCTTAGGACGAAGAAGAAAGAGGATCCTACTGGAAAAGAGAAGCAGAAAACCATAGAAGTCCATAAGAAGTCTATACATGAAGTAGCGGCACCAGAGGCTGGCGCTAGGACGGAAGCTCCCAAAAAAATTATGCATGATGCAATCTTAGCTATGCTCAGGGGTTGTCGAGGTGTTCCCTTGATGCCCTTTCAACGTCTGTTGCGATAGTCTTGGATGAGGAGACGGATGAAGATGTAGAGGACAATTCCTTTGATAAGACGGATCCCAAGCATCAGGGTGTCGAAGGATGCAAGGGTTGTCGTGCCCGAGCCTGAAAAGGTTATTGAGACTGGAGATCACGAGGATTTTGACCCCAGGGAGGCTGATTTTATTGAGACGGTGATGGACACCGGTGTTGCTCGAGAGGATGTCGTGGCCAGTGGTTCAAGGGATGAAATACCACCACATTTTGAGCAAGAGGAGAACGCTACCAAAGGAGGACACCGGTGTTGCTCTAGAGGATGTCCGGCCTAAGGTCAGACTGGATGTTTTGGGGAGGGAAATGGATGAGATTTCCTTGTGGGTCCCCAAGTCATTATCTGTGACTTCCACTCCTGTTTTTCTCCCAGTGGTGGGCATTATAAAATTTGTCTTTGTAGAGGATGCAAAGAAAGTGGATGCTATGCCATTGCCCAACCAATTCAACTACTCGGTGGTCCATTGCTTCACTGTAAGGGTCTTTATGTATTTTATTTACACATTTACGAAAGATTGTCTCAACGTTTATCGCTTATAGTCATGTTTTTTTATGGAACTGTAGACTTTGCAGGGAGTATTATGGTCTGGAGAGAACGCTATTGAAGACTTGCCCAAGGAGAGGGTCGAAAAAGAGAGGCTTGAGGGCATGGTAAAGTCCCTAAAAGAGAAGTTGGTCCAAGCTGACGCCTCTATGACTGAACTGAGAACCCAATTGAATGATGAGAAGAGGAAGAGTTCAGAGGTGTCAGCTTAGGTGGTTGACCTGGAGGGGAAACTCAAGGAGTCAGATGAGCAGATAGTACGCTCGACTGAGATGCTGAGTGCCCTGGAGAAAAGAATTAATGATGATGCTAATAGGGTCACTCAATTTGAATTGAGGATCTCAAAATTCTCAAGTGATGCGAAATTTTATCAAAACTGTTGGGAGGGCGCTACCAAACACTTAGAGGAGGCGGAAGGAAAGCTGAAGGGTATAGAGGTTGAAATGTTGGGTAAATCCTCCGAATTAGTGTCTGTATCAAAAGAGAGGGATGAGCTAAAAATTTCCCTGGCTGCTCAGCGCGAAAAGACTACAGAGAGGGTGGCGCTGGCAAAGAAAATAGAAGATGATTATATAATCAAGCTCTGGGCCATTGGTAGCGTTGGTGGAGCTAGGGAAAGGTTCAAACTATTGACCTAGTATAAGAATAAAGAGCACTATAAATGGGATATGGATTTGATGCTTAAGAAAGTTGCTCTAGTGCTGACCCATTACCAGCCAAATGAGAACTGGGTCATTGAAGATGAAGGAATCGAGAATAGAGAAAAAGTGGCGCCACCACAGTAAGGCACTAAGATCCTTTCTCCCGCGGAGTTGCCAGCACATGAAACAGATATCCAGAGTGTTACTGAAACTAGAGTGGATACGACAGTGGGAGATGAAGTTCCTGTTGAGATCCCAACTGATGTTGAAGCTGGCACATAGACGGCGGTGGGAGATGAAGCTCCTGTTAAGATTTCAGCTGATCAACAAGCTGTGGCGCGTACAATATTGGACAGAGATTTTTGGAACTTATAATTCTTAATATTTCTACCTTTGAATTATGATTTCATATTGTTTGGTTTTGTTAGAAAATTTTATTATCTAGATAGGATTTTGAGTTGACTGACTTCCAATATATCTACAGTATGAGCTCTAGAACATAAACTATGGTTTCTGTCCCCCAATTTAAGTTCATATTCTGTTACGTCCAGGGAATATGGACTTAAACTTTAAAGAGCGTATTATCGTGTTATGGCGCATACAGGATACGTCTGCACGTTCCTAAAGTATGCGAAGGATATTCCTACAATCGAAAGAGAGCGAATTGTGTAGCTCACTAGAGCTCTACAATCGACTGGGAGCGTACTGTCCTAGCTTCAAGAAATGGCTGAAAAGACGGCTATGGAAAAGGATCCCCAGAAACTGCAAGACTCCCTCCTAGACCTCTCTGTCCTAATCAAGGAGATCATGGACAAGATGAGTGACAGTTTGACCGTCTGGTCTTAGGAAAATTTTAAAGTTGATCCTTGTCCCGACAAACTTTTATTATCAATAAAAATTTTGAATTGTGGTTTATTTTGGTTTATCTTTTAGATTATTTTACGCTGCTCCTACTTACTATCTAACGGCTCAATCCGGGGAATATCACAACCTTCTTATAGTAAGCAAGAAAAACAATAATAATAATAAAAAAGGCTAACTTAAAAGTAACTCATCTGTGATGCGCCAAGCAGTTTTGGCACTTGAATGATCGAATGTTTGGGCGTTCCAACATTTTATCGTTCCCAACACCTAACCTGTTAAGTCATGCGCTCAGAGCAACAATGAGAGGTAGTCGATGGGATTCCCATCGACCCTCCGATGCTTAAGTCAATATATATTTCTTTCAGACAAAACTGCAGCAGAAGTACACTTGAATATTTAGAAAGCATATATAAAACTAAAGCATACAGAATATGTTAAAAAGCAAAGACAAAATAGGAAAGTTGAGGAATGATACAACTTTAGGTGGACGGTGTTCCATGGATGTAAATGACTTCCCCACTCTCCCTGCTTAGCTTGTAAGCGTCGTTACCCAGTACTTCAAAAATCAGATATGGTCCTTCTCAGTTTGGTCCCAATTTCCCTACATTCAGCTCTATGGCGTTCTCAAAAACATTACGAAGCACTCTATCCCCTTCTTTAAATGCTCTGGCACAAACATTTATGTTGAAGTATCTAGCTACTCAGTCATGGTACGCCACTATTCTTAAGAGCGCCCGGTCTCTGAGTTCATCAATTGTATCCAGCTAATCATTCTACTCCTGCAAGTTTAACTATTCACTTGCCCATGGGAACCTTGTAGAGGGGAAGCCAACTTCAACTGGTATAACTCTGGTCGAAGTTCGTGTAGTAGTCTTGTAGGACCACAATACCCCTGATAATTTGTCATCCCAAGCTCCCTTAACTTTCTCCAAGCGCTTCTCCAGAGTCTTCATCAGCGTCTTGTTTGATGCTTCGGCTTGCCCGTTGCACTATGGGTGCCTTGGCATCGCGAAGTTTACTTTTATTCCTCAGTTCTGACAAAACTTTTGGAACTTATAGGCTAGCAAACTGTGGCCCGTTATCAGGTACAATCTCCTTGGGTACCCCAAACATGCAGATAATGCTTTTCCAAACGAACTTGTTCACATCAGAGTCTTTGATTAGCGAATAAGCCTCCGCTTCTATCCATTTGGTGAAATAGTCAGTCATGGCCAAAAAGTATTGCTACTACCTCGACGCCTTAGGTAAGAGGCCAACTATGTCCACCCCTAGTTCATGAAAGACCAGGGTGATATGATTGGAGTGAGTTTCTTAGATGGCAGATGAGGGATTTGAGCAAATCTTTGACATTTGTCACATCGCTTCACATAATCAATTGAATCTTATCTCATCGTTGGCCAGTAGTATGCAGTTGTCAATGGACGATGCGTCAGGCTTCTACCTCTTGAGTGGTTGTCACATTCTCCCTCATGCAACTCTACAAGGACATATTAGGCTTGTTCTGGGGTAACACAACGCAATAGAGGGCCTGAAAAAGATTTCCTATATAGCTTTCCATCATGCACCACGTACTGCGCCGCTTTGGCTACCAGATGTCTTGATTCGTTTCTATGTTCAGGCAGGATTCCTTCAGTAATATATTGGATGAACGAGGTTATCCATGCATGTTCTGAACTAACTAAGAAGACTTCAATACTGCTCTGCCCTTCTAACTCTTCTTCTTTCCTGATCGAGGGCCACTTTAAGTAGACCAAAGGGATAGATTGTCCTTGAGCAGTCTGGATTGACGACCCAAGGTTGGCTAGTGCATCAGCATATGAATTTTCCGCACGTGGAATCTGAGTTATGGAAAACTCTCCAAATGTCAATTGTAATTCTTTTACCAACTTCAGATAACAGGTAATCGTAGGGTCTTTAGCTTGGTAAGAGTCTAGGGACTGGTTCACTACCAACTATGAATTCGAATGAACCTACAAGTTTGTCACTCCAAGCACTTTAGCAAGAGTCAGACCGATGACCAAAGCTTCGTACTCTGCCTAATTATTAGTTGTAAGGAAACCACATCTGACTGCTCTTTGGATAACACTTCCCTCTGGAGAAATCAATACAATTCCCAAACCACTGCCTCTAACGTTGCTGGAGCCGTCCACATACAGAGTCCAAACATTGAGCATTCACTCTGTCATGCTAAGTAATTCTTTATCTACTTCAGACTGCATCGTTGGAGCGAAATCCGTTACGAAATCTGCCAGAACCTGTGATTTTATTGTTGTTTTGGGCTGATAGGAGATGTCATACTCACTGAGCTCCACTGTCTATTTAATAATTCCTCCAGAGAGCTCAGGCTTGTGTAAGATGCTCCTAAAAGGGAAATTTGTCACGACCGCAACTGAATGGCATTGGAAGTAAGGCCTAAGCTTCCTAGCCGCCTCCACCAAAGCTAATGCCAACTTCTCAAGTAAGCTATAGCGGGTCTCGACATCTAATAAACTTTTGCTCACATAGTACATCGACTACTATTTTTTATCTTCCTCCCTAACTAAGACTACGCTAATCGTCACTACTGAAATGGCAAGATAGATAAACAATTGCTTCCCAGTCTTTGGTTTGGACAACAAATGAGGGGAAGTAAGATATGCCTTCCACTGTTGCATCCTCACATTCCGACATCCACTCGTAACTAACTGACTTCTTCAATATTGAGAAAAAGTGACGACATTTGTCTAATGATCTGAAAATAAAACGACTGAGTGCTTTTACCCTCCCATTAAGACTCTGAATATCTTTAATGCAACGTGGAGAGGTGATGTTGAGAATATAATGAATCTGATCTAGGTTCAACTCTATACCTCCTACATCACTATGTACCCCAAAAACTTCCCAGACGCCACCCTGAAAGAACACTTGGTGGGGGTTCGGCTTCATGTTATACTTAATCAATATATTAAAAGCTTGTTGGAGGTGTGTAAGATATTGTTCTGCTACTAAGGACTTCACCAGCATGTCGTCGATATAGACTTCCATGGTGTCCCCCAAATATTTGGAGAACATCTTATTGACCAATCACTCATAAGTGGATTCGACATTTTTCAAATGAAAGGGCATCACCTTATAGTAGTAAATCACTCTCTCCGTGATAAATGCCATCTTTTCTTGATCCTCTGGATGCATGAGGATTTGGTTGTACCCAGAAAAGGCGTCCATAAAGCTCAAAAGCCCATGTCCGGCTGTCAGGTCTACCATCATGTCTATGTGCGACAATGGGAATGGAAGTCGATGCATACTCTCCACTTTCCGTTCTTCTTCTTGACAACAATAACATTAGCTAGCCACTCGGGGTATTGCACTTATTTGACAGAGCCATTATCTATCAATTTCTGAACTTCCTAGTTTATTATTTTGTTCCACTCGGAGGCAAACTTCTTTCTCTTTTGCCTAATTGGTGGATGTTCAGGGTCGACTCTGAGTTGGTGCATCACAACCTCCGGGTCTATTCTTGTCATGTCCATGCGAAGCAATCATGATGTTGGGTCAAAAATTGAATAATTCTTTCTCACATCTCCGGAGATAGCTGCACGCCAATTTGCACTTTGTGGTCTGGAAAATTAAGGTGGATTTGTATCTTATCAAGCTTCTCCATCCTTGGTTCATCTGGTTCTAGATCAAGTACTTGGCTCTTTAACGCCACTCTTCGTTGGGTAGCGTAATACTTGATAATAAGTGGAGGGGACGACCCCAATGGAGTGTAACCAGGGGCGGCCCAAAATAATATTGTAAGCAGATGGTGAGTCTAAGACTGAGAACTTAGTCTGTTTGTTCACCCCATTAGCATAAACTGGCAAAGTAATTTCTCCAATCGTGTGGCTCACTTCGCCATTGAACCTGACAAGCACAGTAGCCCTAGGCACAATTAGAGCCTCGTCTAAATCCATTCACTTCGAGGAACATGACATTAGCCGAGCTACATTTATAAATCAAGATCTGCTTGATGTTGTATTTCGTAATCTGAAGCGTGAGCACTAATGCATCGTGATGCGGGTGCAGGAGTTTGGTGGTCTCATCATCAGTAAAGATTAGAACTCGATCGGTGAAGGTTCCCAAGTTCCATGCCATCTTGGCAGCTGGGTTCGTAGCATCTTTTTACTCCTTTTTAGTCACGGTGTGGGAGAGTCCACTTCCCATTCATGGTAGCTATTGGCTTCGGTGGTGGCGGACCTTCATCCTCCTTCTTGTTGTTCCACATAGTCTTGGCCTTTTCGGACAACAGATCTCTCAAGTGACCCTTCTTGAGCAAGTCATGGACTTCATATCGAAGACCCTTGTAATCCGGGGTCGTATGCTAATGTCTTGATGAAAATCACACCATTGGTTAGGATCTTTCTAACTGCCACTCTCTCGTTTCATGGGCCACTTCATATTACTTCCCATTTTTTTAGTACTGCAACAACCTCGACTTGGGTTATCCAGAGAGGGTACTCTGGGCAGTTCTTTTCATATTCTGACTTATCAAACTTGTGGGGATGCCATTTACCACTTGAATCACTGGCGTCAAACTGTTCCTTTTTTTACGCTTATCCTCGCACTTCTCTTCTTTGACTGAGGTAAGGGACATTCTCCTTGCATCCTCTTCCTGCCTGACGTAGACTGTTGCTTTCATGAGGGCTTCGTCATAATCTCTCATATCACATTTAGTGAGCTCTTCGTACAACTCTCCATTCGGAAGTAGATAGCTCTTGAGTGCTTATATGGCGATCTCTGGGTTACAACTCGGGATAGATACTTTCTCTGCATTGAATTGGTATAGGAAATCATGCAAGGATTCACCCACCCTCTGGGTAACCTGTAAAGATCATCTAAGCCCTTGTGTATCTTCCTACTGCTTAAGAACTGCACCATGAAAGTTTCCACTAGTCTCTCAAAGGAAGCAATACTGCCATTAGGCAGGTTGATATACCAATGTAAGGCTAGACCCGCAAAAGTCGACCCAAAACTTTTGCACATGCAAGTTTCGTGCAGACCATGGGGAATAGCTGTGGCATTCATTTTTAACTTGTAATGGGCCACATGATCCTCCGGATCATCGGTACCGTTGTAAAGCTTCATATTTGGAACATTAAACCTGTGCGGCAACTCTGTTTGGGAAATATCATCAACAAATGGCGACCCTACATACTCTTACACCATGCAGTTCCATCCAATAGGGCACAAATGGGCAATATAACTCCCGAGGTCAATCCTCACTTTCATATAAATGCTCTTCTCCTACCTTAGAGAGAGGAATTGATCCGAACATTGCAAGCTAGAAACCAAAACTCTTTGACCCCTCACTAAAGATACTCAGACCTAAACACTTAGACCATCACCGGTCTTCCACCCCTGATTTATACTAACGTGATCGTCAGAGCCTCTACGATCGGCACCCCCCAGTCTTTTCAAGAGCTTTCACGGTTGTTCTTGTTGTGACGTTTGTAGGATTCAAAGGTGCAAACGAACCCCTTGAAGATAAACATTGACTATTCAATGATTGTAGAATTTACCCCTATAATTTGGTGCACCAGATGGGGGTCATTTGCAGTCAATTGATCAGAAAACTTCACGACAGATATAGCCATGGCCAATACCGATGAAGCTACAATGAAACAATTAATGGATCTTATGTTGGCCAAGAAAGATGAGATGTCTAAAGGCAGTGAACTGACTAACGCACATTTGGAATCATTGACTAACGATAGTGCGGCTCTACGGGAAGAGGTGCAGTAGTTGAAAAGCCAGAACACTTCCCAACTCCAAGACCCAACTCAGGTCCAAATTCCACCTATCCAACCTTTCGACCAAACACCACCTCAAAATACTTTAAACTATCCACTTGATACTCATTTCGTTCCTAGATCTACCCTTGGCCAGTACAACGCCTCCACCTCAAAGAGTAAAGGGCTTGAGACAGTGGAAATACCTCCTAATGTCAATGGAGGTTTGCCTATCGATCTAACCAGTTCTCCTAGGTACGTACCTCCACTACCAACACGCTTTCCTACTCTTTTTGTGGGATCCGCTGTCAATGCAGAAATGGCCCATTAGATTGTTAAGATGGGAGTAAAGTTAGATAAACTTGCAAATGCTACTTCTCTTTCAAATAAGATTAATGTCAAATATTATGCTGGGTCGCCATTTTTTGACAGTATTTCCCAATCAGAGCTGCCCCATAGGTTTAGTATTTCGAACATGAAGCTATACAATGACACAGACGATCGTGAAAACCACGTGGCCCATTATAAGTTAAAAATGAATGCAATCGCTATTCCCTATGGGCTGTAGGAGACGAGCATATGTAAAGGTTTTGGGTCGACACTCACTAGCTTGGCCCTACGATGGTATATCAACTTGCCGAATGATAGCATCGCTTCCTTTGAGAAGCTGATTGAGACGTTTATGGTACAGTTCTAGAGTAGTCGAAAGATTCATAAGTGCTCGGATAACCTGTATAGGTTACCACAGAGGGTGGGGGAATCTCTAAGAGATTTCCTAGCTAGGTTCAATACAGAGAAGGTATTAATCCCACGTTACGACCCGAGAACCGCCATCCAAGCACTTAGGAGCTATTTGCTCCCTGATGCGGAGTTATATAAGGAGCTCACCAAGTTTGATGAAGCCCTCATAAAAGCAACAATGTATGTTAGATGGGAAGAGGATTCAAGAAGAAGACCCTATAATCCCTCCAAAGAAGAAAAGCGTGATGACGAACGCCAAAAGAAAGAACAATCTAGCGCCGGTGAGTCAAGTAATAATTGGCGCCCACTTCGAATACACCAAGTCGAGGCAGTATCAGTCTTGAAGAAAATGGGAAATAGCGTGAAGTGGCCACCCAAGAAGGAAACTGGCAAGTGAAGGATCCTAACAAATGGTGTGACTTCCACCAGGACACAGGGAATACTACTCAAGATTGTTTTGGTCTTAAGTACGAGGTGAATGACCTACTAAAAAAGGGTCATCTAAGAGACCTGCTGTCTGAAAAGGCCAAGGCAATTTGGGAGAAGAGGAAGATTGATGGCTGAAAGGCGCCACCACCAGAGCCCATTGATACTTACAACATGATTTTTGGAGGGTTAGAAATCAGTGGACTTTCACTATTCAAGTGATAGTCTTTACTGACGATGAAGCCACACAGCTTCTGCACCCACATCATGATGCTTTAATGCTTATGCTTTAAATTGTAAATTTTAATATGAAGCGGATCTTAGTTGATAACGGCAGCTCAGATAATGTTATGTTTTTGGAAACTTACAAGGGGATCGGGTTAGATGAGACTCTGATTCTCCAGGAGTCAATAACACTGTTCGGCTTCAATGGCGAGGTGAACCATTCATTGGGAGAAGTCACTTTGTCAGTTTTTACTAAAGGAATAAATAAGCAGACCTAATTTTCGATCTTGGACTCGCCACCTGCTTGTAATGCTATTTTGGGTCGCCCATGGTTGCACTCTATAAGGGTTGTTCCCTCCACTTATCATCAGGTACTATGCTATCCCACAGGGAATGACATCAAGAAAATCAAGGGAGATCAACATTCTTCTAGAAGCTGCTATAGAACTACCACAAAGGATAAAATTTTCGTAGCAGTTATAGAGCCAAGTGCCTAGACTGGAACCAGATGAGCCAGAGATGGAGAAGCTTGATGAGATACAAATCCACTATGACTTTCCAGACCACAAAGTGTTAATCGATGCGTAGCTGCCTATCGAAATGAGGGAAAAGATGATTCATTTCCTGGTTCGTCACTACGTTTGCTTTGCATGGACTTATGCAGATATGACGGGACTAAACCCCGAAGTTGTGATGCACCAGCTTAGGGTTGACCCTGAACATCCTCCAGTCAAGCAAAAGAGAAGGAACTTCACTCCCAAGCGGAACAGAATAAGCAATGAGGAAGTTCAGATGTTGATAGATAATGGCTCTATGAAGGAAGTGGAATATCCTGAATGGTTGGAAAATGTTGTTGTTGTCAAGAAGAAGAACGAGAAGTGGAGAGTATGCATCGACTTCACTGACCTAAACAAAGTCTGCCCTAAGGATTCATTCCCGCTATCGCATATAAACATGATGGTAGACGCGACAGCCAGACATGAGCTTTTGAGCTTTATGGATGCTTTTTTTGGATACAATCAAATCCTCATGCATCCGGAGGACCAAGAGAAGATAACATTTATTACAGAGAGAGTGGTTTATTGCTATAAAGTGATGTCGTTTGGTCTAAAGAATGCTGGAGCCACCTACCAGAGGTTGGTTAACAAAATGTTCTCCAAGTACTTGGGGGATACCATGGAGGTCTATATCGATGATATGTTGGTGAAGTCATTGGTAGTAGAACAACATCTGGAACACATCCAATAGGCATTTGTTCTCTTGATTAAATACAACATGAAGTTAAACCCTACCAAGTGTTTTTTCGGGGTGGCGTCAGGGAAGTTTGTGGGTTATATGGCCACATAAGGAGGTATTGAGGCCAACCCAGATTAGATCCGATCCATTCTCAACATCCCCTCTCCAACCTGTATTAAAGATATTCAGAGGCTCAATGAGAGGGTAGCAACACTTAGTCGTTTTATATCCAGATCATCTGATAAGTGCCGTCACTTTTTCTCCATTTTGAAAAAGTCGATCAATTACAAGTGGATGCCAGAGTGCGAAGATGCCCTAAACCAGTTAAAGGCATACCTTACTTCCCCTCCTCTGTTATCAAAGCCAAAGACAGGGGAGCAATTGTTCATCTATCTTGTTGTTTTAGGAGTGGCAGTCAGTGCAGTTTAGTTAGGGAGGAGGATAAAGTACAGCTGCCAATTTATTACGTAAGCAAAATTCTGTTAGATGTTGAAACTCGCTACAGCTTCCTCTAGAAATTGGCGTTAGCATTGGTGGTAGCTACTAGGAAGCTTCGACCTTACTTCCAATGTCATTCGATTACAGTTGTAATGAATTTCCCTCTGAGCATTTTGCGTAAGCCTGAGCTTTCTGAAAGAATTATCAAGTGGACAGTGGAGCTTAGTGAGTATGACATCTCATATCAGCCCCGAACAACAATAAAGTCTCAGGTACTAGTAGATTTTGTAGTTGATTTTACTCCAACAGAACTGGTCGAAGCAGATAGAGAAGTACTTTGCATGAAAGAGCGGGCTCCCGGTGCTTGGGAATTGTGGACAGCTCTAGCAACGTTAGAGGCAATGGTTTGGGAATTGTGTTGATTTCTCCAGAAGGAAGTATTATCCAGAGAGTGGTCGTATGTGGTCTCCACACTACCAACAACGAAGTAGAATACGAAGCTTTGGTCATCGGTTTGACACTTGCCAAAGAACTTGGAGTGACAAATTTGAAAGTTCATTCGGATTCACAGTTGATAGTGAACCAGTCCCTAGGCTCTTACCAAGCTAAAGACCCTACGATGACCTGTTATTTGGAGTTAGTGAAAGAATTACGGTTGGCATTTGGAGAGTTTTCCATAACTCAGATTCCACGTGTAGAAAATTTGTATGCTGACGCACTAGCCAACCTTGGGTCGTCAGTCCATACAACTTAAGGGCAATCTATCCCGTTGGGCTACTTAAGGTGGCCTTCGATCAGAACTGGAGAAGATCGTGAATAACAGAGCGACATCGAAATCTTCCCAATTAGTCCCGATCCGACATGGATGACTCCGTTCATCCAATATATCACTGAAAGTGTTCTGTCTGCAGACAAAAATGAGTCAAGACGTCTGGTGGCTAAGTCAGCATGTTACATGATATATGACAGATAGCTATATAGGAAATCTTATTCGGGTCCACTGTTGCGTTGTGTTAGCCCAGAACAAGCCCAGTATGTACTTGTAGAGTTGCACGAGGGAGAATGTGGCAATCACTCCGGTGGTAGAAGCTTGACACATCGCACATTGACAACCGGGTACTATTGGCCTACGATGAGATCAGATGCGATCGATTATGTGAAGCGGTGTGATAAATGCCAAAGATTTGCACAAATCCCTCATCAACCTTCTGAGAGACTCGCTCCAATTGCTGCACCTTGGCCTTTCATGAAATGGGGAATGGATATAATTGGCCCCTTACCTAAGGCGTAAGGGCAGCGACAGTATTTTTTGGCTATGACATACTACTTCACCAAGTGGATAGAAGTTGAGGCTTATTCTTTTATCAAAAATGTTGATGTGAAGAAGTTCGTCTAGAAAAACATTATATGCAGATTTGGGGTGCCCAAGGAGATTGTGACTAACAATGGGCCATAATTTGCTAGCCATAAATTCCAAGATTATGTGCCAATTGGGGAATAAGAGTAGACTTCATAACGCCAAGGCACCCACAGTGCAACAGACAAGCTGAAGTGTCCAATAAAACGTTGATCAAGACTCTAGAGAAGCGTCTGGAGAAGGCTAAAGAAGCTTGGGTTGATGAGTTACTAGGAGTACTATGGTCTTACAGGACTACTGCTCGAACTTCAACTGGAGAGACACCCTTCTCTCTCATTTACGGATCATAAGCAGTTATACCAATTGAAGCTGGCCTCCCCTCTGCAAGGAGCTAAATGAGCAGTTGAATTGGCAGGAGCTAAATGATTAGTTGGAGATAATTGACGAACTCAGAGACCGGGCGTTTAAAAGAATAGCGGCGTACCATGACAGAGTAGCTAGATACTTCAATAAGAATGTTCGTACCAGGGCATTTGAAGAAGGGGATAAAGTGCTCTGTAAGGTCTTTGAGAACACTAGAGAGCTTAATGCTGGGATGCTAGGTCCAAACTGGGAAGGATCATATTTGATTGACAAAGTTTTGGGTAATGGCGCCTACAAGCTGCGAAGGGAAAGTGATGAAGTCATCCTGCATCCCTGGAATGTCATACATTTAAAGTTGTACCATTCTTAAACTTTCACTTTTTGTCTTTACATTTTCATATCCTCTGTATGCTTTGGTTTATACATCTTTCATATTCGAAGTGTAATTCTGTTGTAATTATATGTTCCAATGATATATGAACTAACTTAAGCATCGGAGTGTCGATGGGAGTCCCATCGACTACTACCTCTCGTTGTTGTTTTGAGTGCAAGACTTAAACAGTTTAACTTCTCCAGCGACAAAGCATCCCGGCATCAGTGGTACGACTCTGAGAGCACCATTATTCCTGATGAGTTTTTCGAAGTTAATAATTTTATTTATTATTTTATTGAAGTTTTATCGTTCTTTGCTTATTATTTATTTTTGCTCATTATTATTTTATTGAAGTCCTATCGTTTTTTGGAGTTTAAATAACAAAAATATATAAATGCAAAAACGAATATAGGAGCAATATCAAAAAATTATAATTTTATTGATAATAAAAATTTATTACAAAATAAAAGAAATATTCAGGACCAAATATTTAAATTTTTGTTTATTTTTTCTAAAACCTCCTTGATCCGGACAGAGAGATCAAAGAGGGTGTCCTGCAGTTTCGCGTTTCAGCAAGCTCATGAAGCTAGGACAATGAACTCCCAATAGATTGCGGAGCTTTAGTAATTAAGCTCTGCAACCTTGTCTTCGTGATCCTCAAGGTCTTCATAGACTTCGCGTAATTCTTCCTTCAAATCATCAATTACTAATTTGGGTTTCTATAATCTGGTGGGAGGTGGAGATTCCAAGCCCCGTTGTCATCAGAGTCAAACGGAGAGCTGATGGAACTGCGGGAACTTGCCATGCTACAAAAAAGGAAAGAAGTCTTTTGGGGTTTATCTTTTTCTGCTTCCAGATCAGGCTTTATATAGAAAAATTTCGCCTTTACTCTTTCTCGAAAATCCAAAGTATTAACTCTGCTGGATTTAATTCTTTGTAGTTATCAAAAAGCCAGAGTTAAATCTAAACAAAACAAGTCTCTAAAATACAATTAATGTGTTCAAAGAACTCTAATACGTGTTGAAAACATAAATTACCAATTCAATTAACTTGGAGAATCGACAAAAGGTCTTTCGAAAGTAGAAATAAAAATTCAATTAACCATCATTAAAGATAGCGTTAATCTCTAGAAGCATGCAATGAACACATTTAAAGATGGGGGACAAAGGTTCATCCTGTCACGTCCCGATCCGCGGAGCATGAGAAAAAGGACAAATACACAAAAACCCTCACACCAAATACAATCACGTGCATCACACGTGTTACGTCCCAACCCAATATAAACTTTACCAAATATTTCGACAGCATCTCCCTATAAATTGAGGAAACCCACCTGTAATCAGATCACATACAAGAAAAAAAAAAAGCTTCTAATATCATCAACATCAACCAACCCGTAGGTCCACCATCAAACACATTCTCCATCATCATCATCAAACACACACTAGTCACTGCCCCCACTCCCGGCCAACAAAAAAACAACACCATACATCAATCCAACCATAACCATAGTACATCAATGTACTTAAACTACTAAAACGTACCAACATCACACCATACATATATATAAATCCACACACACGTGTCACACAACCACAAAAGTCCAGGCAACCTCCGTCACACGTCCTCCTGCTGATCCGCAGCCTGTGCACTAGATCCTGTCTCACCTGTAGGGAGGGAAAATAGATAGGGTGAGCAGAAGGCTCAGTAAGGATAAATACTAGAAGACAAGTAAAAAAATAATAAAGTTGGAGAAGAAACATCGTTTAATTAATGCAACAAAATACAATGCAAACTAATGCACCCGATCAACCCAACCGAACCTCCATATCCTCCACCAATGACACCAAAGCCGGCGAATCAGATTCTCGCCCTGCGACGATAAGCCGATGAGAATCCACCGCACTACCTCTCTCTCTAGCATCCAATCAATGCCACAATCGCATATTCATCAATCTCAAACCGCTAGAGAGAAGGTTGGCACGCATGTGGTCGCAACCACTCACCGCTGGCCCCACGGTGATATCTCAGCCTGCCACGCCTGGCCTAGCATCAAATAACTAGCCAGCGTGTAGTAATAAATACCGCTACGGGAATCCTATGGACTAGGACCATCGCAAGGCTCCTATCCATCATCCACGCACGTGCCCAAATAACATCCAACACCTAATGTGAGCCTGGGACCACCCTGGGAACCCACCATGCATCTATTGTAAATTCTTACAATTCGTGTCATTCGTGCAACACATATATATAAAATATTCATTCGTCGTGATGCATGAAGATTTACATAATGCCCGATTTATGACCAAGCATTCCAAGGTTATATATTCATCAAATTAAATCACCAATAAATTGACAATAATGCAAAGGAACAATGGTAAGCATGCAATGGCTTGTTTCCCCTCGGGAAGGATCAAGACGGAAACCAAAACTTACCATTCAAGCAATTCGGTGGCTTGAAAGTGATTTAAAAATAAAAAGAGTAAGAAATCCCTACCTCGAAGTAAACACGCAATCCTCACCAAGAAAGTAGCGTACACTTCACGCCAATTCACTAACCTATTCATTAAAATAAGCTCCATTAAATTCTCATATTCACCAATCCCTTCAAGTCTCACATTCCATACTACGCAATATCCCCAATTTCACTAAATTCATTTCCTACCTTAATTCTCTAAGGTTAAACAATTAAATTCATATCACAATATTATTTTCATCTTACCCCAACCTTAATTAAAGCAATTTGAGCCACTAACCCTTACCTTGAACTTTGTTAGTTCCACTAACTCAAGAATTTCAAGCTTTCTCTTGAATTGATTCAAGAACCACACTTGTACCTAATAATATAAGAAGATTAAAATCTAATATTGAGTTATTGAACAAAAGAAACTCTCAAAGAATCAAAACCCCAAAACCCATTTAACTCCTAACCCTAGAACCAAAAAATTTACCTTAAATCCTTCTCAAATGAAGTGTGGGTGTAGGTCTCAAGCTTGGGTCCCTTTACAGGCCGGAAAAGTGGCCGGACTGCCGCTGGAAAGGGCTGGTCGGAGGTGGTGGGGTGCAAAGGGTGGCTTTCACCTTTTTTTTTTCTTTTAAAACACAGACCTTCACCCACTTTAATCTTTTTTTTTTTTGACAATACTTTAACTTATTTATTTACGTATATATATCTTAAATCATTATATTTTATTCTTTTACTCATTTCACCCTAACTTTAACTCTAATATTCTTTAAACCCTCAGAATAATTCTTTTTACCCCACAATTTATTCTTTTTACAACTAAATCCAATTTATTTATTTTATTTTTATTATTCTATATTGTATTTTTTTTTAATTTATTTTGAGACGGGTATTACACATCCACTATTAATGCTTTAAATGCGATTAAAATTCATGAATAAACATTTATGATACATAAATAATTAACATGGAGGAGCCAAAACGTGCGACCGTAGTCTGTGGAATATAAAATTATACTTTATGATAGTAAATAAAACAATAATCCAAACTTATCATGCTCGTTGCAACCTTCCTTGTATCATTATATGAGCACAGTTGGTCAAGCTCGTACCTAGCAGTAGGCAACCAGCATAGGGAATTCCAAGATTGGGAACGAAGCCAAACCAATAGAGTCAATACAATGTTTCCTCCAACATCATATAAGCATAGTTGGACTGCCACATTCCCAGCAGTAGGTAATCAACATATATGCCAGGACTGGGAATGAAGCAAGGCCAACAACGCTAATGAGATTACTTATATACATTCAGCTCTGAGATCAGACCACTCTTGCATCGTTATACAGGCACAGTTGGTCAAGCCCATTGCCAGTAGTAGGCAACCAACATGGGGTATGCCAGGACTGACAATGTAGCTTGACCATCAGTGCCAATATTACGGTCTTCAATTTTTGAATTTCCTTGAAATCTTTGTAATTCATACAAGGATTACCCCATTTATATAGAGCAATCTTGTGTCACTATAGATATAAAAATCTTGTGGACCTATTAAGCTCTTAATTTCGTCCTAGTGTCCAAGAAGCCACATGGCACTATTTTCGTGTTCAAAGTGCCACCTGGCACTGTATCCCATCTTTCAAGGTGCCACTGTGTAGTTTCATAAGATTAACCCTGCAACACGCATTAGATCCTATCTCCAAAGTATGAGATAAACGTCTCATCCTTGCAGAACTGTGTAACTAAAATCTAAAACTCTTAAAAGTTTAAGTTAGTATTTTGGAACCGTGTCTTAGAATCCAAACTAAAACTAGGGGACAAGAATGGTATGTTTTAAGGAAATATGAAACGATATCCAAATTGTACGAATTTAGCTGCAAACAGTTCTAAAAATGCATAGAAAAATATGAAAATAAGAACGTATACAGCAATTAATTCATAACAAATTGAAGCTTGTTCGGTGCGAAAAGTAAATTATTCAAATTAAGTCGAGGGCTCGAGGATCATTTCTTTAGTCTCCACCACTGGTGCTTTAGTAGTTATAAGAAGGTCTTCCTGTACGCCTTCGCTTTCCCTGACTTTTTGAGAAGTTGGAGATTCAATCTCGATGACTAGTTGTTCAATAGGAGTCTCCCCTCCTAGTTATTCAATATGGTTTTCCTTTCCTCTATCATCAACAACGAGTGGAAGTCCACTATAAGAAATTGGCGGCTCGGTGGCATCCATAGGTAACTGCTCAGTTTAGGGAGTCACGATGCCCTCTGGAGGCGCCAACTCTTCACAACCCTCAGATCCTTCATTATCAATAACCCATTTTTTGTTAGGCTGATAGTGTTCCAATACGAATACAACCTTCTTGAGCAACAAATCCACGTCCCACTTGTGGTGCTCATTGTTTTTGTACTAGGTCAGCAGGTAAAACCTTTCCATGACCTATCCAACACCCCCATGGCCCCCATCTTGATTATGTAGTTATCTTGTATCTTTTTTGCCATCTCAACCTTCTGTAGTTATCCTGTGCCTTAATTATGTAGTTATCCTGTGCCGCCAAGAGTCCCTAAGTAGGTCCCTCTCCTTAGTGACGTCACCAAGCTTGGAAGACTGTTTGTGCATGTGGGATTTAATCATCTTCATTTTGTTCTCAGTCTCCTCCAATTGCTTGGTAACTCCTTCCCAACATTCTTTAAGATACCGTGCCTCTCTAGTCAAATGTGCAATCCTTGACTCGAACTAATTGGCTTTATAGGCATCATCGCTCACTTTCTTCTTCAGCACTCAACATTTCAGTTGAGTGCACTAGCTGCTCATCTGCCTCTTTTAACTTCCCTTCTAGATCTATGATCCGAGCAGACATCTCTGAGCTTTTGTTCTTTTCACTAACCAATTGGAGTCTAAGCATCTCAATTGAGGTGTCAGCACTGGAAAGCTTATCTTCTAGGGATTTCACCATGCCCTCTAGCCTTTCTTTTTCAGCCCTTTCTTTGGCTAAGTCCTCAATTGCATTCTCTTCGGACCTCAGCACTCCCTGCAAAGCCTGCAAGGACATGAGGAGTACAAGCACGATTATATATAGTAACAGTTGAGAAAATCTTTCGTAAAGACAATTACATTGAATAAGTAAAAACACTTATAGTGAAGCAATGGGCCACCGAATAGTTGAACTGACTAGGCAACGGCATAACATCCAGCTTCTTAGCATTCTCTGGAAAGACAAACTTCATAATGCCTACTAGGGGCAAAATTGGAGCAGATGTCACAGTCAATGATTTGGGGACCCACATGGAAATCTTTTCCATTTCACTCCGCTACACATCCCGTCTGACCTTGGGCCACACATCCTCGCCTCCTCCAATAGTATCATCCTCTTGGTCATTAAGTGGCGGCAGTTCAGTGCTTGAGCCACTAGCCACAACCTTCCTTTCAGTAACATCGGTCTCCATGACCGCCTCAACAAAATAAGTAATAATGGGTCAAATTCCCCACGATCCTCAGTTTCAACAGCCTCCTCAGGCTCAGGCACAACAACCCTGGCATCTTGCGACGCCCTAATGCCTGGGATACGTCTGGTTAAAGGAATGGTGTCAACTTCATCCTCCTCCGTCTCTTCACCTAGTACTATTGCAGCTGATACTAAAGGAGCAAATAGAAAAGAAGCTCTTCCACGGCCACTAGGCATAGAAGTTATAGCATCATGCAAAAACTTTTTGGGACCTCCCATCCCAGCACCAATCTCTGGAACCGCCGCATCATGCTTAGACTTCTTACGAACTTCTGTGGCCTTTTCTTTCCCTTTTCCAGCAAAATCCTCCTTTTTCTTTGATCTACACTCAGTGGAATCCTCTATCGTTTTCCTCTTTTTGGTCTCTTCAGCCTTCTTAGCTTTGGTAGCCTCAGCAGCGAGCTTGGTTGTAGCAAATCCTCCCCTTCTAGAGGTCCCCTGGCTACTCTTTAGTAGCTCAGCATCTCACACTAAGGCCTCATACATATCATCCATATCGGTAACATCAGCAAACACGTTTTTGAACATCTCATCACCTGCAAGGAATAAGAAAGTAAGATAAGTTGAATCATAGAAAATCATACAGAAGACACATGCAAGGAATGTAAATATATTTTGTTACATTTCAATGGACTTACTTGTATATCTCCACAACATTGATCTTTGCAAATTGTATTTTGTCAAGATGTTCTTGTAGGACCTCTTCCGCTTGCCCAAACTGTCAAACGCGTTCACTCGTTCAAGCACCTCCTTGCTTGTTTTCTACTTTTTCTTTGAGTTTCGTGATGCTGTAAAGAAAAAACGCATAAGATTCAGTAAAATTGACTTGTGAGTTCAGTAAGAAGAAAACTTACTATCGGCTTCATCCCAGTTCAAGTTTATATCTCCATGGAGCCCGTACATCAAGACGCCCCTTACAAAGATATACTTGTCCTTCCAAAATCAGATCTTCTCTGCCTCTCTGGCGCACCAAGGAGTACCTACCAGGCCTGCTCTCCTTAGCGTAGTATACTATAGCCAACTCATTAATACCAAACTCCAGACCTTCTATTTCAACCAAACATTGTACACTCAGCATAAGGTTGTTTGGTATCCACTGGCTTGGAGAGATATTCTATACTCTACATGCATCTGCAAGCAAGTTTAGAATTGGGAATCTGAGCCCTATCTTGAACATCACTATGTAAAATAGAGACCATCCCGGAACCTTATGGTATACCCCCTCCATATCGACCCCAGGTCTAATTTCAATGGACGAATGAATTTTGTACTCTCCTCTCAGGTAGTCCATGTCGCTTATTGCTAAAACCGATTTAGGGTTTAACCTCTTTGGTAGCAGAGGTCTTTTGATATGACCATTCCTTGATGAGATGTTGGCTTTTGCTTTGCTGTCATCGACCTCTGTTTCATCACCGTCAGGCCTTTGTCTCTCCCACCCAGACCACGAGAAGTTTATGCAAGGTTCTTTCTCGGCCTCCATCTCACTGGCGAAGGCCCTGTCACTTTCGGACCTCTCCTCATTCTTGGAATCTTGGTCACTCGATCGTGCCATTCTAAAAACGAGAATTTGATGTACAGGATAACAAAGGATTATCTCTGATTAAATCATCTCCGATGTTGCTATTTTCTCCACACGCAACGATTCTATTGAAACGAGGACAACTCTCTGTTGATCTCTAAGAATTGCGAACTCTTTCTCTCTACAATACCAAAGCATTTGGTAAACTTTACACTTCCGTGTTAAAAGGGCACGATTAATGAAACGACCCTAATCATCATGATGCACGATTTTTGAAACGTGCTCCCTAAGAAATGCTGGCTGTAATTTCAAAATTACACTGTGCACGTCAGGTGCATTAACTGCCTGTCGATTCATCTTGACACGTGGCATTGAAGATTTGTTTTCCTGATTTCTTTAAATATGCACTCAAACATATAAGTGGGACCCTACCATGAAATCAAACCTGATGATAGTTGCAAGACACTTTCACCTCCACATGATTACATTTACAAACTATCATCATTATCATAAGTATCACTTCCTTGTGCATACGTTTAATCATTTACTCATCAGTTATACTTTTGATTGTAATAGTCTTGCTCAATGAACTTTTGATTGTACTCCTGTTCATGAGAATAATGTGTTTCTAAGTTTTCGGTAGGGGTATACATGCCTCTTCAGGCAAAAGGAAGCTGAACCCAGCTGAATACACCTATTCGGGCTACACATATTTTACATGCCTTTTTAGGCTACATAAACTTAACTATCCCCTATTAATTGATTACACTATTGCTCATGAAACTAACTTTGTTTCGTAATTCTTAGTAGAGACATTGTACACTACAAATGCCTACTCAGGCTATACATAACTTCAAACAAACGAAGTTATGCACAGTCAACTTCAAACAAACGAAGTTGTACTTCTATACTAGCGCCATACTAATAGCTCCTATGCTAACGCCTACTCAGGCTATACAAAACTCCAAAAAAATGAAGTTGTGCACATTGCAGCTTCAAACAAACGAAGTTGTACCCAGCTAACTTCAAACAAACGAAGTTATGCCCTGCCAACTTCAAACAAATGAAGTTGTGTTTTGCCGACTTCAAACAAACGAAGTTGTGCCTTATTATACACGCCTCTCCAGGCTACATTTTATACACGCCTTTTCAGGCTACATATCCTGTGTACGCCTCTTCAGGCTATGTATGTTATACATGCCTCTTCAGGTTACATTTCCTTAACCACTTCTTGTTCTATACGGGAACACACTATGAACTATTCTCCAAGATGAAGTCGTCTTCATACTTAGAGAGTGGGGGGCAATTGTAGTTACCAAAAATCGTGTGGCCCAACAGGGCCATATAATGACTAACCCGAGCTGGACTACCCAAGTCCATGGACCTAACCAATACATTTAGGCCCACACTCAAGTCCACTCTATGGCCCACGTGCAACCTTCGAGGCACTGTCTAGTGACAGTATAGTCACACAAAGCGTGCCTGACACCATGTTTAACTCTAACAGCTAATATCTTCCTTTATACTTGCTTCACTGTATTCACAGTAACTTTCCCTTCGACAGGAATTATGTTTTGAAGTGTCTTTACCGTATTGGCGCCCGCACGATGGAGCCGCCATAGCAAAGGCATTGGTACACCCGAGCGCCAACTCATTGTATGATCATTCCCCAAAGGAGCATTATCCAATCATGTTCGTACCTACAATTCATGGACATGACAGGTATAGAACCCCAGGTATGACCTTCTACCATACAAACATCCATGCATTAATTGTTGTCCATAATACTATCCATACACCGACTGACACGTGTCACAATCACTTCATATGTCTTAACATCCTTATCTTACTTTTTGTCTACCAACCCTGACACCACCGAGATACTTGACTTTCATACTCTTACACCATGCAGTCCTATCCAATAGGGCACAAGTGGGCAACACAACTCCCGAGGGCAATCCTCACTTTCATATAAATACTATTCTCCTACCTTGGAGAAAGGGATCGATCCGAACATTGCAAGGTAGAAACCAAAACTCTTCGACCCCTCACTAACGATACTTAGACCTAAACACTTAGACCATCGTCGGTTTTCCACCTCCGATCTATACTAACTTAATCGTCGGAGCCTCCACGACCGGCACCCCCCAGTCCGATCTAAGAGCTTTCACGGTTGTTCTTGTTGTCACGTTTGTAGGATTCAAAGGTGCAAACGAGCCCCGCGAAGATAAACGTTGACTATTCAATGATTGTAGAATTTACCCCTACATGGAGGAAACATATTACTTGCATCTATAGTCTTCTTGATAATTGTCTTCTTGTCGAACTTGAGCATGCATTCATTTGGGCAAGGTCGATAGTTGTTTACAACTTTACAACCTTAGAAAAAAAAACCTATAGCATACTCATACAACTTTCAAAACATCCAAATCCAAACATATGTTAAGGTTAATTTAGCTTTAACTACAAATATTATAATTCTAATAATAGATTCCGTAATTAACTAAGATCAAGAGGGAGGGGAAAATCTAAAATTATATTTTGGATCGAGTTTGACATCTAATCCACACAAGTGAAAGAGTTGTGAATCGTTGAAGTGACAAATATAGAGTTGAAAGTGCTTCAAAGTTGGGAATTTAAAAATTATGAGAGTGGAAATGTAAATGAGTTAGTGGTGAAGTGACAAATATGGTATATATACAATTGAAAATTTTTGTTACCTATATACGGTTGAAATTTAAAGAGTGTAAATGCAAATAAGTAAATGATTGAAGCGTTTGTGAAGTCTAATAATATGCCATAACACAATTGACAGAAATATGGTCCAGCCATTAATCACAATAATCACTAAAATACATATATAAGAGATAAACTCTAATTTACATATTTACTTTTTATACATAATAAAAATCGAATACATCATTCTCACTACTCTCACATATTATGTAAATTACA
The DNA here is from genome assembly GCF_013401445.1 of Tripterygium wilfordii. Classification (NCBI taxonomy): domain Eukaryota; kingdom Viridiplantae; phylum Streptophyta; class Magnoliopsida; order Celastrales; family Celastraceae; genus Tripterygium; species Tripterygium wilfordii. The sequence goes on from NC_052253.1 coordinate 9,469,623, forward strand.
ACATAATGACTTCTAAACGAAACATATAATGATTACGCTGAATATATAATGCAAGTCGTTCTGTATATAGTGTAACCATTCATTTGCGCAATCATACATGTATCTAAACCACTGAATCGTAATAGAAAACATCAAGTGACCATCTGTCAAGTAACTAGACAAAGTGATTTCTATTTATGAATCTGATAGTGATAGTTACATGTTCAAGTGTTAGTGGAGGTATTGATCGCAGAGGCAAAAATGTCAAGCATTGTTCAGCACTAAGAAGGTGTAATATAACATTGTACTTTGAAGTAATCAAATGACCTATATTTGACATCGTCATCCAGTTCTGAAGAGGTGTTGGTCTATTTGATTCATAGAAGTCCAGTGTGAGTTCTAAATGAACCATGCCTGCTCATAACCACCAAATAGATCAACACTCAAAATTTCCTCAACTCATCAATCAAGTTTTGTCGGATGTTGATCCACGCATCCTCGCCAAAACCAAGCAACCCAACAATAGCCCAAAAACAACAATTTCCATAAGCTTTTACATCTTTTACGAACATTATGTAAGAATGAAAAATAGGTGGAAACTGACTATGATAGACATGTTGATGGTTAACCTTACTCAATCTTGAATTCGTATGTTTAGGGAGTTGTGGAGGATTGTATCAGATCATGTTCTTCTTCTCGTTGTATTTTATTTCTAATAATATCATTCTGCCAACAATAGAAATTCATTTTAGCATCTACAATTAATCAAAATTATTTTTGAAAAATAAAAATTGATATAATCGGGGAGGGTACTCCCGTTTCTATTTTGATCTTTATGTAGAGATATATTTATCTCACTAGAACCACTTGACAATCTTAGATTTTCAGCCTAGAGTTTCAGATGATTCATTAAATACTCAAACTACATGGTTTATTTGTCCAAAATATGGAGAGAACAGAATACATGGTAGTGTACGTGCTTGATAAGTGTGTCTCTTATTTATGCATTTTAGTGATAATTGAAATGTTCAGATTCAAAAAAAAATAGCTATATTATTATAAAAATACAAAAATGACATGACATATAGAGGACAAAAGTCACATGGTATGTAAAGGACAAAAGATCACTCACAGGCACAATTTCTGAGGCGATTTTTTTTAAATCACCAATAAACCGTATTTGGTAGTTTTTAAAAGTCTTTAATTATTGTGGGACCCATAGTTTTGCAAAAGATCATACATAGATGCGAGAGTACGCAAATATTCAACAACTCTCTTTCAAATACATAGACACGCCTTACATTTTATAGTTTTAGATACATAGATGTATGAACTTAATCTTGTTTGACTTGTAAAAGATCATGCATGAGTCCTTAATGGTTGTCTGTAATTGATCGACCTTCAGCATGCCTCCTAGGAATATCTCATGAACATGTCTTATCTCTTTTACCTCTTTGCTTCCCAAATACATAAACTTCTACAGAAGCTCGTCATATATCCTTTTTGACCAAACTTTCCTTTGTTTCCTCTCTCTCTCTGATATTATCAAAATAACCCCACTAATTATAAATGAACATATGGCACTCCTAAGCCAGCCAGGCAAACACAAGTAGACTTCTTTGGACCGATTGAGGTATCTTATTAGGTACCGATCGAGGTACATTGACTCTACCCGGTCGAGGTAGCTTTCCTTTATCCGACCGAGATGATTTTAACCCATCTGATCAGGGTAGGTTACCAATATCCCACCAAAGTAACTACAGCTTTAATAGGTTAGAGTCCCAATAGGATTCAAACTCTTGATAGAGTCTGATTCCCCATTGGAAAGGGTACGAATGGAATATACCCTCCGAAAAACCCTCATGAAAGCCAATGAGAGAAGAGTTCTACTCCTTCTACAACAAGAACACTTTAGCTCATATAAAAAGGGGGATCTCAAACACAAGGTAAACATTCCAACTCCTGCATTCAAGATTACTTACTGAGTAAGAGGCAAAGCTCAGAGCAACGAGCCATCCTCCCAAGTTAATTTCAATACTGACTTGAATATCAAAGAGGTCACCCTCGAGGCCCTACCATACCTCATGTTTGCTCCCTGTTCAAGACGAAATGAAGAGAATACTCGCCAGCTTGGAAGGAAGTCGTCTATTCCAGGTCGGTCTGATTTGGTTGATTCGTCTGATAGGTCAATCCTATTTACGACATCATCACTCCTTAAGTTCTGGACAAGTTGACACATATGCCATTTTCAAGCAAATTGGTCTGAAGTTCTTCCATTTTTGCTCTGGAAATTGAATAATGCTCTCCAAAGAGATATGTAGAATCGAACATTTGTGTTGATTGTCCAAACCTTGGAAGTCTTTAAGTTCTTTATAGGTATTACTTAAAGAGGATTTGTGTTTGAAACGTAAGGACTGGTAGTCCAATAGAGAAGATAGGGAAAGAGAATTTACATCTTAGAGCACAGTGTTGGTAAAGGCAAAAGTGCAAGACCTATCAAATGCCCAAGGCGTACGCGTAGGCGCGTTCCTCTTTAAAAATAATATACTTTGAAGATTCAAAGTCTTAGACAAAGATTGGTGTGAACAAAAAAGAAGAAGAAGAGTTGAAAGATTGAAGAAAAAACTTGTTCATTCATTCAAAAGTAAAATGTACATGGCCGTTGGCCAATATATGAACGACAGCACTAGCTGTACATAATAGAATTGTTCATAGCCTTACATAATACATGTGGCTACCATATGTACAGATGACAAAGCAATTTTAAAATTCAAAAAAAAAAAAGCAAATGAAAAGTGGGCGGCATAAAAACAGAAAAAGGAGAAAACCCTACTTATTTCAGACCACTTATTTCGATGTTGCAAACAAGGCATCATTTAAGAAGCAAAAAGGTGATTTTCAGAAATAGCGGTGCAAGATTTGCTGCTGTTGGCGTTCGTGGCCTATTACGGATGACTGATCGTCGATTCACAAGTAAGTTCTATCTACCCCTGTTTCTGTTTCATTGAAATCTTGAGATTATTAGGGTTTGATGGATGATTTCTGAATATTTTGTGAATGATTTCTTGATAATATGATTACATATTTTAAACCCTTTATTACACGTTTGGCTGAATAAATCGTGTGCAAATAAACTGAAATTGATGTTTCAAACCTCGCATGATTTTTGTATAAAAAGCCAAAAAATCATACCGTAATTGTCGTGTATCTATATGTATTATCATCTATCAGATTCTTAGTTTTCTCTCTAGCGAGCCGCAATTACATTTTGTTTATGCATGAAACACATAAAACTTCATTATTAGCGTTGAGTTTGAACACTATTGAATTTTCATGATTATTTGCACACTATTGCAGTGTAATTATACATTATGAATATTTATATACATGTTTCTTCTTTACAGGATGACAAAAGTTAGAGCACTGAAGAATAAAGAAAGAGGCAAATCATCCATGAAGGGGCCCCCTGTCCCTAAAGAAAGTGGCAAATCATCCAAGAAGGAAACCTCGTCAAACAAGGAGAAATGCAAAAAATCTTTGAGTCATTATAGATCAAATTTGTTGGGGATTCAATCCCTAATAAGTGGTATTGATTTTAAAAGGAAGCATAAGAACAGTCTTCAGAAGACACCATTTTGGTGTATGTACAAGAAAACAAGAACACGTGATATGCGATGTGGTTTCTACATATGACGAGAGCAAAGGTCGTTTTGTGCTAGGGAAAAAGATTCACCTAAATGACAATGACATAACCTTCATATTTGGAGTGGTTTCTAGACCAAGAACCATGAGGATTGGCAGGAAAAGAGAATCAATTGACGTACCATTTGCTAAGAGGAGATTTGGAAATGCAAAAAATTTGAAGTCGACAAATATAAAGACCGCACTACAACAAGCATTGGAAAGGGAGGGAGAAGATGATGCTGACGATGTAGCTCGATTGATGATGTTAAATACATGTCTATCATTATTTTTCTCAACTAGGGCTGATAATATCCCATGGGAATTCATCAAGTTTGTGAATGACTTGGATAATGTCAAAATATACAATTGGTCGAAAGCAATTTCTAACAGTTTGATGGATTCCATTAAAAAAATACAAGAAAAGTCCTGATAAAGTGACAGGATGCATGACCATGCTCTCGGTAAGAATAAATTCATTTTTAGTTGCGGATTCCTAATTTGGTTGATACGTGTTTATTGAAAATAATTATCTTTGCTTGACAATATTGGTTTTGTGAGCACACAAACGTTTTTAAACCAATTTATTCAACAATTTTCCCAAGGTTGCTTAAATGGGACCTAAAAGGATGGCCTAATGATTTTAAGACCAAATACATAAGGTGTCTTCATTCCAGTCAGGTTAGTTTTTTGTGTTCTTATCTTTATTACACTTTCTTTTTTTAATATTACACATTGTTGTGAATTGTTTATGTTAGTTAACGTGTTCACAAGACCAACTAGTTGTGAACAACATTGAACTATGGACCACTGTCATTAAAGTTATTAATCAATACATTTGATTTTGTCTTTATTACATGAGAATGTAATGGAATGACTAACTAGTTGTGAACAACATTGAACTATGGACCACTATCATTAAAGATGTTAATCAATACATTTGTTTTTGTCTTTATTACACGAGAATGTAATGGAATGACGTATCACCTGAAATTAAATACATTAAAAATTAATGTCTTCATTTATTAAACAATGTCCATGTCTCAAAGTTGCTTGATTAGGTTAGTTTTGGGTATTCTTGTCTTTATTACATTTTGTTTGAGTAATAGCACACATTATTGATTTGTTATTACCCATTGTTGTGAATTATATGTGTAAATTATCAAGCTCAGAAGACCAACTCGTTATGATATTAACAAATACATTTAATTTGATATTTATTACATAATAATGTAATTAATTACGTATTACCTGATACTAAATACACTACAAAATTTTGTCTTTAATTATTTAACAATGTCTATGTTCCAAAGGTGATTGATGGTATTCTGATCATAACTGAAAATGAGAGAGCTGCACTAGATAGGGAACGTCCAGATTTAGAATCGAAATTAGAGGATGATACTACGAGCATTAGTCCCAAACCGATCTTGGGTGCAATCCCTAATCCTGAATCTCAGAGCCCGATCCCAGATCCCAGGAGCGATCCCATGTTCGATCTCGAATCCCCACCTCAATCCCAGATCCTGAGCCCGATTCCAAATCCCTTCCTTTATCTCTGATCCCGACCTCAATCCTGGCTTCGATCATTGATCCCGAGCTCGATCCCGATCCCGAATCTTGAGCCTGATCCCAGATCTAGACCTCAATCCCATGTCTCGAACACGACCATACCAGATCTTGAAGTCCGACCTAGGCCTTACCTAGGGCCGACCGGCCTTGAAGCTCGACCCAGAGTTTAATATGTAAGGATATAGTTGTGCATAATTTATAATCATTGAAGTTATATTTGTCCAATGAACAAATATTTGATTTTGTAATCACAATACCAAATTTTAGATGATATTTGGATTACTTGTTTTTGTAAGGAACTTCATTACCAAGTAATTGGACTACACTATATTTTTAAATTAATGGATATCAAAGACTGTAATGTAATGTGAATACAATTATCATTACATTACATGAGTAACCAAACGGTTCTAAAGAAATTACTTTGAAAAGAAATAGAACTCATGAGCTGGAAAATACATTAGAGAATGGGCTTAACAAAATAACAGCCCAATACTTGAGAATAAGAAAGCCCAAGCCCCATAACATGTCTCTCCAAGAAGAAGACTAAATGGGACCCATATAAAAAACGAGCAGAAGGATGGAGATGATCGGGCCCTAAATATTTTATTAAGGTTAAAAAAAGGATAAATGCATTGATAGACCCAGGTAGACCACAAAAAAATAGTCCAGGCTTTAACTTTTCGAGGCTAAACTAGATATGCAGAAATTCATAATGTCCTCAAATGAAAAGGAAAGAACTCGTGAAACGGTATAATTAGATTTCAAAATGCCTTCTCAAGAACAACAAAAAAAAAAAAGCGATTTCGGGAATTTGGAAGACTCAATCGCCCACCACCAGTGCTTCTCGATTACAAATGAAAAGAAAGTTTACTTGAGAGTGGTATTAGAAGTAAAGGAGAGACGATGACCGACACCAAAGTGTGTGTATTTACCCCAAGTGTAGGGTATCGTCAAGTAATAAACCGGTGAGTCCAATATCGATCCACGAGAAAGCAATGCAAATTTGAAGGTGAATGATATGCAAGTGACTAACTAACACTACTAAACGCAATGAATATCAAAATAAAGACAAGTAATAAAAGTGGCCGAATGACTCGGTAGCATAAACAATTTTTGTAACCAAAACGAGTGAGAATTGAATTTAAAACAATTAATTAAAAGCCTAGTCTCTAATCGGTCCCGGTGGCTACTCGGTTCTCATACTCAAGGTATCATTACAAACACACACAACCATACACAATGTGTTGTGTGATACTATCAATCATGCATATGCAAAGAGAATTAGGATATAAGACTTCAATTTATATATGTACGTCATCGGGTCTCTTAATCTACGATGAACACAAAGGGATAAGCACCTAATATTATGGATTAATGTTCCCCCTTGGGGCTCGACTTGGCTAACACTCTAGTTTCACACTCAAAGATCAATTAACCATAACTCTCCCATGCACATTCCTAAATTAACCCAAAACTCCATCATCAATACACATAATTAATAGCTATGCAATGGAAAACTCAATTAATTAAGGAAATCATGCAATGGATTTAACAATTCTCAATCAAACACATTAGATGCAATCCCTAGACTAGACAATCCAATAATACAATCAAATATGTCATTGTCATGTATCCAATCACACAACTATCACGAAATTAAAAGAGAAAAATCGAAGCTATGATTCCTTGAGCATACCTTGAGTAATCGAAACCTTGCACCCATCGTTTGGGACTAGAAACTAGAAAGGGAACTTAGCCACTCATTATAATGAGAATAAATATCAATTTTATAGATAAAAACCAATGTTTACAAACAAGATCACAAGAACTACGTAAAACCCTAGAGAGAGAAAGAGAGAGAAAAACTATGGAGGCTAGATGTTGTCTATTCTATGAATGAGAAAGAAACCCCAATCTTAGGGTTTTCCCCTTTTTTTACAATAGAAAATACCTAACTACCCTTATAAAATCGTTCCCCATTGGTTACATACATGATTTACCCCACATGCCCAAATGCCCTTGAAATTTTGGTGCAGAAAATTGCAGATCCACGGCAGGTGTCCGGACGGCTCCTGAGGTGTTCGGACACTCGAGCATCATTAGGGGTCTTTCCTCTGTTGAGTTTTGTGAAGTAAGCGTCCGGACACCTCAGGAGGGTGTCCGGCCAGCAGGTGTCCGGACACTTCGAGATGGTGTCCGGACACTTCAAGTGTCCTTCAAGCTTATGAGCATCTGTCTTGATTTATGAAGGAAGTGTCCGGACAGGACATAAGGTGTCCGGACACTTGATGAATTCCAGCTTCCTCTTTCAGCTCCAAAAGTCCCCAATTCAATCATTTAAACCCGATTTCCTGTAAAACCAAAGGGAAAAATCTATAAGAGTATAATTACTTTATTTAAACACAAATACATTACTATAACCACTAAAACCCCCTAATTAGATGGTATTAGGACCTCAAAATAGAGGTCCGGTCAGACGACAAAGAGAAGAATAGAGGAGGCATTAGAGATATAGGGCCTAAAAGTCTTAGAACTTTTCGATTTTATTTTTACCCTTAAAATATTTCATAACCTTACCTCTTATTTTTGGGGCACGTGCGCCTAGCCGCCTTGCCCCTGGTCCTGGGCCCACGTCTAGGCAACGCCTGGCTGAAAGGTCGACGCTTCAGGCTAGGTGAGGGCTCCGTTTGGTAGAGCGGAAAGTTTGATTTTCAATGCTAACGGAAATGTTGTAGAAAAAAAGCTAAGCTTAAAGCTGTGAAATATGCTGTGAGGTGTTTGGTGAATTAAAAACTGACGCTAGCGGAAAAACGGTAGACTAAAAGTATTATTTTGAATTTAATAATCATTTTTTAATCATTTTTTTCATTGTGTTATTAAAGTTAATTTAATAAATATAATTTATTATTAAAATTAATTTAAGTATATTAGAATTTTTTTATATCATAACTGAAAATTTTAATTAGTCAAATAAATAAAATAATAATTTTTTATATGAAGCTTATTAATGTGTATTTTCTTTATTTTATAAATATTAAATTAATTTTTATAATATTAATTATAAATATTAAATTTATTGACAAAATATTTATAAAACTAAATAATATATTAAATATATATTATTAAAGTTATGGGACCCACATTAATTTATGTGTAAAAAAAGTCAAAAACACAATCATGACCATGAGTCCGACGTAAAAAAAAATAAAAAAAAATTAAGGAGACAACGGCTGTGAAAGAAGCTTCTTTCTGGCCGTTAATAGCCTTTTTGGCAGTGCGGAGCCGCTTTGCCAAACAGACTGCTCGGTGTGGCCTCTTGAAAACGCTGTTAGAGCATCAGTGGCATTGAGTTCAAGCTCACATATTGAACCGAGAAGCAAAAACTGCATTTTAGGAATCAATAAAAATGCTTCTACCACTCCCTGTAAAAGATGAGGATTTCTTTCCAAAGGTTCAAAAGATAATCTGCAAGGCGTATTTATGAAATTCCTGGTATGTGGTCCACAAGTTTGTTTTCCCTTTCCGATCGTAGGTAGTCCACAAGTTCGCTTTCCCTCTCCAGTTGATACAAAGTTAAACCTACACGAACGACTGTTAGTAACTGATTTTGGGTAGAATAGACCCGGACATGAGACTCTACTCTTATCAACTATTGAACGCGGATGACCAGAACGCGGATACCAGTCTTAAACGTAACATTCGTGATTCACAAACGCAGAACACTAGGATTTTCTCTGCTCTGAAAATTGGATTGGACTCAAACTAGCTACTTCAAGATAAAGCTAATTATATTAAATCTAGAAATTAATTGAAGGATACGAAAGATCTTACTAATTTAAAAACAGTGTATTAGAAATTAAACTTGCTAGTTTAGTCACCAAGAACAAAAGAAATAAATCTGCATCATAAAGGACTAGATGAATGAATGCTTTAACATTAGTATTAGAAGATCCACCATTGTTCATTGCCTGTTTAAATTTCTCCCGAAAGTCTCTGGCTCTCCTCCTCATTTTCTCCTTCTTTGCTGTACAAATCCATAAATTTCTTCACAATCCTCGAGACTACATCTCCTGTGACAAAGCTTTCTGCTCCAACACTGTCCTTTATTCCCCAACCAATCTACCAATCCTCCACTATCAGCTTACTGTTCATGCACTGATCTATAGACAACGGAAATGTAAGAAATGGAACAGCTGCAAAAAATGCCTTCTTTGACTGAAATCCACAGTGTGTCAAGAACCCTCCAATGGAAGAATGTGACAACACGCTCATTTGGTCACAGTCACACCATGGCACTACTAAGCCATTAGATCCTGAATTATCCACCACCTTTGTTTCAAGTTCATATATTGTAGTGAGGAGAAGAAACTGAGCCTTCGGAATCCATGAAAATGCTTCCAAGATTCGTGCCTATATGTTCTGGTCTTTTTGGTGATGGGAAGAGTAAGATCAACAAAACCGGTTGAGAAAATCCTGGGTATGTAGTCCACACGTTCATTGCCTTCCGCTACACAATGCAAAATGAGAAAGAAAATTGAGTCAAATGAACATAATACCCAGATACCAAAAAAACCAAATTAAAAGACATTGCATCATTCGATTACATATCTTACATCGATTAATGTAATGTACTCTCTTTCATCCAACAACGGTAGTGTTTGAGGTTAATGCTTGTGGCCTGTGCTCTCCTGAAATACCCTTGATAAATTCATCAAGGTTCGCAGAAGATGATCCACCTTCAGCAATAGCTCCTAGACAAGTCTCCCGAAGCTTTCTTGCTCGCCCTCTCATCTCTTTTCCTACTTCACTTTCCAAATCCATAAACTTTTGCACAAGCTCTGTCACATACTCCTTGCTCACCAAACTTTCTTTTCCCTCCTCTCTTTTGACCCACTTACCCACTCTCCATTCTTGGACAATTTGGTCACTATTTGAATCCTGGTCAAGAAACAAAGGGAAAGTAAGCATTGGAACGCCAGCAAAAACAGCTTCCAGAGTTGAATTCCATCCACAATGTGTCCAAAATCCACTGACGGAAGAATGACACAGAACCTTCAATTGCTCACACCAGGATAGCACTAAACCTGAATCACCACAGCTCTCTCTTAGCCGATCTGCCTCAGAACGAGCCACCCACAAGAATTGGACGCCACTGTTTTGCAGACCAACCAAAATTTCGTCGAATTGGGTACTTGAAACGGAAAGAAAACTTCCCAATGAGATGTACAAAACAGAGTCTGGTGGTTGAGAGTCTAGCCACTTTAGATAGTCAGGGTTGTTTTGACTGTTTTGAGATTGAAGGTCTAAGTAAGGTATAGCAGGACCGATAGGATAGACAGGAATTGAGAAGGTTGATTTCAGAGAGTTGATTATTGGGGACTCAAGCTCATGGAAGCAGGTGAGTAAAATATATTGTGCATTTGGGACCATTGAAATGCATTCAAGCAGAAGCTTCAACACTTTATGGTCGTTGGTAAGGAAAATTTGTTTTAGCTCTGACAAATGTTTTGGAGAAATTCCCAGAACATAGTTCACATTTGCTGCAGCCCAGAAGAAAATAATTTACATCACTACTTGATTGAACTGTCTAATTCATGCTGGCAAGTAAATAAACAAATTTTATGTACCGTTAGTCTGTTACCTAAAAGATCAAGCGGTGAGTGCCGGGTTCGGCTCTGTGTAAAGATGTCAAAATGATAAAGCATGGAGAAGAGTGACGCTGACATGGTCCAAACTGATGCCACCGGAATATTCCTGCGATTCCCGACGCCAATCACCCACCGGAGCTCAACATCGCCTAAGATCGCACTAACAGCCGGCGGATCAAGCAGATCCAGGAGCTCCTCAAACGGAGCTTCAATCCTTGTCATGACAGCTTCGTAAAAGCCAGAGAAGTCCGCCGCTTTAAGCCTCTCCGGGGGTATTACGTTGGGTACTGATGCGAGCCGGATGTTTGCTGGCTTGGGATCGGAGCCGATGTAGCCAAGCCACTCTTCCGTGACAACGAAGGTGATGAGAGTTGCTGGGTTTCTTGAAGCTAACAACTTACAGACGTTCATCATGGGGTTGATGTGTCCTCGGCCGGGGAACGGCATCGCCACCACGTGGCAAACACTGGTAATTGGACGCTCCTCCATATGATCCATGCTCTTGAACTTGCTGATAATCAGAACTTTTTTTTAGGATTAAAGCTATGGAGTAGTAGTAGTAGTAGGGGAGAGAGATTTGGTATCGCTTTTTTACAAACATTTACTTTTCCATCCTATTTTAATTATCTTCTATTTCTTTTTTGAAATGTCTCAAAATACATTATCAATTTCAATTAATTAAAACTAATTTTATTTATTTTTCTCATCTTATCTTTATTTACTCGTAAATTAAAAAGTTAGAGAAGCTCAACAGCAACTCAATAACTATACTCTATAAATAAGGGTATAAATGTTAAATTCAAAGGAAGTAATGCAATTTCTTAAACTGTGTGTAAAATTGAAGGGGACAATTAAAATGAGACGGAAGGAATATATTATTTGTTAGTATAAATGTTTGTATCCATCCAAACAATAATTCTTTGACATATAATCGGAGAGATTTCTGTATAGCATTTTATACTAATTTTGAAGTATTTCACTAGCATTTGTATATTACTTATCTCATTCATCCCCATTAATTTTACTTTATTTCACTTATACCCCCGAAATTAATAATAGTCAACGAAATTATTTTTTTAAATTAATTTGATTTATTTATTTTCATTAATTTTCTTTATTTTATATATTTAACTTTTATGTTTAGATACATTTATATGTCTAGCCTACAACTAAAATGTTTAATAGTCCTACGCATAATTTGTCACAATATGTTACACAACATAATTGTTACCAACAAAAATTCAACTAAACATCTACCCAGCATTCATGCAGCATATCTGCTATTAAAATTTTTCAACATTTCTGCTACCATCATTTCTGCTACCATCATTTCTGCTAGCATATCTGTTATTTTACAAATGTTTTACTAAACTAGGTTGTGGTCAATGGTCATGAACTCATGGGGGTTAGACCATCTAGAGTATACTCACTTAACAGGTTCTCCAAATGTGCAGTTTTTGCAGACTTTCCACAAATTTACAATTTCTCAAAAGTGCATCCATGAATGAGACACTCTAAACCACACTCTAAATCATTTAAATATTCATTTCTACAACCATTTTTTATTAGTTTAAACTTCATAAATTTTGCAACTAATATAACATAAAATATTACCATATTAAATAATAATCAATTGACATTAATATTACTCCCTCCGTCCCATTTTGGTGGTCCTTCTTTTGATTTTGGAATTTCCTAAAACTAGTCACTTTTCTTCATTAATTAACAATTTTATTGTTATATTTCAAAATTACCCTTGTTTTAAGGAGAGAAACAAAAGTATCGCCATAAATAAAGTCAAATTTTGGATAACATGGTTATTTTGTGTAATTGAATTACATTAAATGATATCCCCTTAAAAAGTTATATTTTCAAAAGTTGACAAACAAATTGGGACTGAGGGAGTAATAATTACAATAATAATTATTAATAATATTAAAAGTAAAATAATGTGTTAGTTGAAATGTGGCTATCAATGTGGTTTGTTGGGTTATGTGGCTATAAATATAGTTGTTGAATTATGTGGCTACGAATGTGGTTTTTGAGATACTTGGCTATGAATTGGTTGTTGAGTTGTGTGGATGTCATTTGAATCCTAACTGTGATTGAAGTACATTCACCATACTTTAACAAAGGTGTAATGCGGCTGAAAAATTGGGCTTATCATCTCTTCAAAAGATAACTGCACCACTTCGGATGCTTGCACATGGAGTATTAGCTAATTTCATGGATGAATATATAAGAATCGGGGAAACAACAACACTTGAAAGCTTACAAAATTTCGTGCAGTGCGTGATTGCTGTGTTTGGTGAGGAGTACCTACTATCTCCAACTGTCGATATCTTGCCAGACTACTTACAATCGATGAAGCCCGTGGCTTTCCTGGAATATTAGGGAGTATCGATTGTATTCATTGGAAGTGGAAGAACTGTTCAAGCGCTTAGAAAGATATGTACTATGGACATGTACATGAACCAACCACAATTTTGGAAGCTGTTGCATCCTACGACCTTTGGATTTGGCATGCATTCTTTGGAATGTCAAGGTCGCATAATGATATTATTGTCTTGAAACGATCTATTGTGTTCCAAGATCTGGCCATGGGGTGTGTTTTGGAAGTCAATTATTCTGTCAATGGTCACAACTACACAATGGACTGAAGTGTTAATGTACTTGCTGGTTGCTTAACAACTACACAATGGACTGAAGTGTTAATGTACTTGCTGGTTGCTTAACCAGTCTTCTTCATGAAGTTGCTGTGTACCTATTTGCTTTTAACCTATCAAATAAAATTAAGTCATTATGTATTTGTGTGTTTATATGTTTAAGCCATCATTCAAACAATAAAAAATAAAATTAACCAAAACTATTATAAGTTGGAATAATCCATAGACTACAAGTAAGTTTATACGTCCATCATTCAAACATCCCAATATAAACAAACATAGTAAGCCAATCACTGATGACGTCTAGCATGATCTCGATTTGTTGTGATTTCACGTGTTCACGTTGTATCTCATTCAACGTATTCAAATCGATCATCATTATCTGAAACTCTTTCTCTCTCTTTTGTAGCTCCAACTTCTCCACCTTTGTAATTACTCTCTGCTTTTCAACCTCGACTCTCTGGTTATCAGCTTCTGCTCTAACTTTTTCAATTCCAAGCTTTTCATTCTCGATCGATAAATAGTCTTGTCATTCCTTCTCAACTCTGAGCCTTTCAATTTTAGCCAATGTCATTCTATCTTCATGCTTTTTCTTCTTATCGATTATCAATTGACCTATGACATCTGTAAGGTTTTTGTGATCGGCCTTCACTTTCTTTCGTCGCTCTTTTTCAGCTTTTCTACCAGTTGGTCTCTCCATGTCAATAGAGATTGATCCCAAGATGTTATCATCATCCAAGTTGATTGGATCTTGTGTCTGTTTGGGGTTGGTACCAACATGCTTTCGTTTGGAGGAAGCTTGTCCAAATGAAGCTTGTCTCATATGCATGTTCCACTTTGGTTGATGCCTCAACAAATTCCAACAATGATCGAACTGAAAGTGTGTCTTTGTCATTTCATGATACATTTTTTTAGCCAACTGTACAAAACACAAACAGCAATATAAGTGGGTCATCTAATCCTTACATACCATGCAAAACCATGTACACTAATTATTGGAGTGGAGAACAAACACGAGCAATTTCTCAAACTAATCAGAAGCATTTTCACTAAAGAAAAATAATCAAGATTCAATGATCCAGCAAAGTAGCAAGGTCTGTGGAATGGATATTCTCAACATTGAAAGAACACAAAGCAACACATTGAACCTTATCTGAACAGAGTCGAAGGTTAAATTCATTTGCATGACATCAAAGCTTAATGATGATAAATATACATATGCAGCAATATAGCAAACATAAATACTTTTACCTTGTCAATCTTTATGGTTTCAGATGGTCGGAAAGCCTCTACTTGAGTAAGAAATCCGCAAAACTTGTTTACCACAACCTGGATGGATGACCATAGTTTATTCAACGATCGTTCCGTATGCACATTGTGATTTAGGCATCTTGTTGCATTGTATGTTGTTGCAATTATGCTCCCAAATGTCTTGGCCTTTTGATCGGTACCTTGAACTGCGTCTATGCTTATATTTAGCCAAGCGGAGACTAAATTTTTTTCCTCCTCAATTGAGAAGTTACCACCACGATTGAGAGTTCTTTGAGGTATTTGTTTCTCTTTTTTTGTGCTGTAACTTCTTCACATGAATCAAGAATTTGTACATTATCTTGAGTATTGTACAAGCGAGCATCGAGGAAGGGATCAAAATCTTCACGTAATTGGTTTTTCCATTCCTATAAAATAATTCCACACCTAGATCAAATCTCAAATCAACCCAATAAATAAAAGGCAACAAAATGAAACCCAGACCTAATCCACTATCTGTTTTAGCTGCAGGACTTTAAACTTTTTGTAATTTTTCTACACTATAGTGTACAATAATAGTTTAATATGTGTTGTGATTCATGTGTGGAGGACATGCTTCCCTTTTCTTTTTCCTCTTCTTGGTATGATTCAGTAAATAGAACTAAATTTCTAGTGAGCTTTACAAAACAAAATGGTTGAAACTAAATAGTATTTGCACTTTCACTGGAAAATTTAAAGGCAACAATTACACAATATAAATCAAAGAAAAGATACATGTAAATCAAACACTAAGAGATGAGGATGAGACAAGAAATTAGGGATAAAATAGCAAAATCTGGGGAAAAGAGAAGAAAAAACATGTTCCACTATCGACAATGAAAGGATGATAAATCCAATAAACAAAAATTACAGGCCAAGCAAGAGGAGTGTCAACATCGAAGGAGCAAGTCTATTTTCCACAAATAATCAAAAGCAAAATCTTTAACAAAAACTACAGAGAGAGTAAAAAAAATAGGACTAGGGTTTCGAGTTTGGATGAAAATTACCTAGAAATAACAAGAATCCTCAATCGTGTTCTCTCGCCGGAACTGGAGAAAAAGGAGTCGGCGACGTGAGGAACCAGAGTTGAAGTCGTTCAAGGCAAGAACCCGTGCATTTGTTAGAGGGAGAGAGACGTGAGAAGCGTTAATATATTTTTTTATTCCAAAATATTATATCAGTACTCTACAGTCATACCACTGATGTTTGGTATGATTGTAGCATACCAAATATATACAATATTAAACACAAATGTTGTTATGGGGTAGTATTTCACTAGAAAATAAACTTGTAGAGTGCAATAGGTGTTTACAGCTTCTGTTGTGGATGCCTTTAGGTGTCTGTGAGGTTTCTTGTTTTTTGGGCGTCATCTTTTTTTGTACATTGTGGTAATTTGTTTGCAATTGTGATTGGTGGTGTTGTTTTGAATCTTTTGATGTCCATTGTAGTAGTTTTTGGGTATGCCCCTTACATTTTTCGATGCATTACTTATTTACTAAAAAAGGTCGTATGAGAGAGAGCTTATAGATAATTATGCAATTATAAGAACAGTCTCAATTTTTCATGGGACTAAACTAATAAAGCCCTTTTAGCCTACAGCCTACAGCCCATGCCCAAACACCTTAACCCATATACCAACTCTGAATTCTCAAAACACATTGCCACTGCTAGTTGTCAAGGACTTGGTTACCCATTTGTGTAATTTATTCCTTCTATCATACTATGTTTCGATTGGTCTTACCAGATATGAATATATGTCAAATCATAATCCAAGTCATATGTGTCTAATCTAATTCATATGATCTCTAACCTAATTCATATGATCCCAAGTAATATGAAAAAAATTATTTTCTCATCACCTACTCATACTCTATCCAGAAATTCCTAGATCGCGGAACTGTTAGATCACATAGGACGACATCTCTCAGATCACCGAGAATGATAGATTTCTTATCGTACATTCACATGTCTCCATACATAAAACATGTAAACTGACCGTATGTGCATGGAACTCGTGGCTAGAGTAAGCGGCACTCCTACTACATATAGAGAGGTTGTTCAAGCACCAAAATATGACGGATTGAAGGATGTAATGGATAAAGAGATGCACTCTCTTCACAAGTATCAAAATTGAGATTTGGTGTCTCTTTTAAAAGCAAAAAAAAAATTGGTTGCAAGTGAGTCTGTGCAAATAAAGATGGATAGACCTAATGAGCATAATAGAGTGTGATTCAAATTGAGATTTGTTATAAATCTACACCCCCATACACATCAATAATATTGTCCGCTTTGGGTTGTCCAGTTTTCGTGGATACATTGTGGCCGCACAACTTTGTTTCATAGACCCAAGCAAGTGGGCTAAGCCTAACCCACTTAAGCCTATGAAAAGGCCTTGTTGTAATGTTAAGGGTGGGCTTGTCCTTCTAAATAAGGAATTAATCCCTACATCTTTTGATGTGGGATAACACTCCCCTGCACTTGTGGGTTGGGTTATGTCAGACCCAACAAGTGGAGTAGATGTCATATCCAACTAGACCGAATTGCCGAATTGCTCCAATACCATGTTGTAAATCCACACCCCTATATACATCAACAATATTATCCGTTTTGGGTTGTCCAGTTCCCATTGATACATCGGGTCCACACGACTTTGTTTCTCCTTAAGCCCAACCCACTTAAGCCTAGGAAAAGTCCTTGTTGTAGTGTTACGGGTGGGCTTGTCCTTCTAAAAGGTCGTTAAAAAAAAAGATTGCACGTGGGCTGACACTATAGTAGGTGGGCTTGCCCCAGAGCCCATTCCTTTGTGGAGTTAGGTTAACAGACAGTGGGTCATGTC
The DNA here is from genome assembly GCF_013401445.1 of Tripterygium wilfordii. Lineage (NCBI taxonomy): Eukaryota > Viridiplantae > Streptophyta > Magnoliopsida > Celastrales > Celastraceae > Tripterygium > Tripterygium wilfordii. Next base: position 9,487,295 of record NC_052253.1, read on the forward strand.
CATTGTGGACGGGTTGGAAAAGAAAAAAAAAAAAAGCCGTTAAAAAAAAAAGATTAAAAAAAAGGACATTAAAAGTAACTAAGAAAGCCCTAAATCCACTGGACCTGGCAAGACTATGTGGCCCTGACTCACAAGGCTTAGGGCGATAAGTGGGTCGTATGCCGAAATGATACCGTCAGGACCATGCACGACGTCGTACATGTTCCTAGGGGGGAGGATTGATGAGAATCCCACATCGAAAGATGATGGATTTGGAATCTAACTTATAAAGGAAGACAAACCTCCTATTGTCAACCTGAGTTTTCAATAGAGAGTTTGACCCAAACTTATAACGCTAGACTTGGGCCCCCAATCCCGTGTGACGGGTATTCATCACTGTGTCCCTACTTTCTACCACTCTAAGCCTCTTCTATTTCACTTCTGAATTGCTCCATGCACGTGCATCAAGCCCGCTATGTTTCTACCACTCGGGGATTCCCCCTCTATTTCCCGTTCTGTGCACATGCATTTTGTCTGTCTTACTCGTCCATTTAACTTGGCAACTAGATGTTTCATACTTATCAGCGCAGTTATAGAACAAACAAATAACCAGACAACTTCTTGTCGCAACACTAACATTAAGATTAAATCACATTTTATCATTATTGTCGCTTTTTTCATTCATTAATCGATGCTATCTCTGCTAAGAAAAAGGTTTCTACAAACATGTATATACATTATTTTCATCCGTACCAACTAAGATAGGAAGAATGAGCCAAACCGCATTGTAGCACCTAATGGTGACGATGACAAACACCCAGCAGCCCCACAAAAGGGTGTCAACTAGCCGTTGAATAGGACTCCTCCCCAAAACCACCCACTACTATGACTTGCCATCGTGAGAATGTCGAGACGTTGGCAGACCCCAAGGGGAGTAGAAAACCAGCCTACCAGCCTACCAGCCTACCAGCCTGCCAACCCAAGAACAGTTCCCGTTTGCAGAAAAGCATATCAAACTGTTTGGTGCCCTTTGGCCGCATTCCATGTCGAAGCAGCGACAGACGTCATTTCTCGCATAGCACCGCCAGAAATTCAGTACGACACTGCATCCGACCTCATGGAAGCATTTCCTTGAAGACAAGGCATTTGCACAAGATAATATACTCGTGGTACAATAAATGAAGCCTAACAGAGCTCCATCCAGAAATTCATTAAAGTCAATACAGCACACTAAAACTTCATACTAGCTAATAACATAAAACAATAATACAAACACAAATTGCTTTCAAATAGAAGACTCAAAATAATTCTTACACCATGGACGGCAGGAAGACAACCAAATATAAAACTTACTAAAGTCATACTAATAACTGGGCTTCGTTTGTTTCCCCCAACTGTTAACAGCGGCAAATCATAGACCAAGGCTCTTAACATGACGAAACAAATTAACAAGTCACCATCACCCCTAAAGTTTCACTAGTCTCAAAAACAGTATTTTATATAGCAAGTCACTGACTCATCATTCCATAACATTGTTTCCAATCATTAAGATGATCAACTCACACAGAACAAAATATGAACGAATGAATTGAATTCACAATTTTAGCTGATCATGAACATGCAATTCAAAGAAGCATTTAAGATGTTAAACATGAAAGTGTATTAACAAAATAAAAGTAAACCATTATTCCAAACAAAGATCGAGCATGATTGTGAAAGATTAGCACTCACCTGAAATTATCAACCTACCTTAAGCAGCAAGCAATATAGGAGTTAATCCGCTCGTCTCTATAAAGACATTCACACAATTAAATCAACCTCATGCCTAGTAGTAAAACCCCCTCCAAGACGCAGCAGAAACAGGAGGAGAATAAGGGGTATTGTTCAAAATAAGTGAACAACCTACCTCTTAATCTCCAGTTCAGAAACAACTTGCCAATGGAATACAACAAAATCCCTTAGACCACAAATTCTTAGTACATTAAAATGCTTAGACATCCTCAGTATGGGCGAGAACGATTTCCCCCGTGTTGGTGTCTATCTGGCCCTGAACCACCTTCTCTGTAATTATTTCTGCGGTCTCCACCCCCATAGCCACCTCTACCACCACCTCTGTTTCACAATCAGGAAATGAATAAATAAATTCATCACAGATTTTTTCAAAAAAATAATTATAACAATAAAATTCAAGCCAATGGGCAGGGGTGGAGATAGCAGAGTTCCATGTTCGATGTTTATCAACCATTACATAGTAGTATGTTGTTGAAAGTATGATCAGAAATGCATAGAACACCTCTAAAGCACAACAAAGATAAAGTTTGGACGACCTTTATTCTTCTTAAAATGTTGACCACTCGCCTTATCCAAAATACTCAAGGTTTTTTTTGGGAAGGTGGGGGGGGGAGGGGGCCTAAAAGTGTTCTCACTACATTAGCTCAAATCAAGAGAAAGTCAAATGGAAAAAGAATTCCTCCACAAAAAAATGTGAGTAAAAACAGAAGAATCCCATATTGTATTCCAGCACCTGGAATACTTCCCACGACAAAGTAAAAGCTTGAACTATTAAGTTAGCTAACTCAAAAAGTCAAGAGAGCCATACAACTCACGTTTAACATGTTAAGAAATCATTTATTGCATCCAACCAAAGGTTATCAACTAACCAGGTGAATAGCCAAATGCACTAAAAATTGGAATAAACAAGTAGAGTCGGAACCAAAAACTCCATCCCAGACGTGCTTGGCTCTTGACAGTTGACTCTTGCCTCATCTCATCTAAGCAATCCCACGACAAAGTTTAAGCTTGAACTATTAAGTTAGTTAACTCAAAAAGTCCAAGAGAGCCATACAACTCATGTTTAACATGTTAAGAAATGAATGATTGCATCCCAACAAAAGGTTATCAATTAACCAGGTGATTAGCCAAATGCACTAAAAATTGGAATAAACAAGTACAGTCGGAACCAAAAAATCCATCCCGGACACTCTCGGCTCTTGCCTCATCTCATCTAAGCAAGCCCCGAGTAAATCTAACAACACTACTCCCAGCACAAAGTATAAATAGTCATGACAGAGGATATACTTTAGGTGTATCACACTCTCCATCCTGCATTCAACCAGCATTATGCTAACCAGGAATCCATAACTCAAAACACCACCTAAAAATCCCAGCACGGCCAATTAATTTAATTGCTTTCAACGACTCAAAATTGTGGATCGAATAGATGATACTCACTATGCGATGGAAACTAAGAGAAACAATTCTATCCTAAAGCGGCACAAGGACATCATTCAAATTTCAAATGGCAAATAGTCAGATGACCCAATTAATTGTTCGAACAATGCTCATCATCTATGTTTCAAGTAAGAAAGTAACAGCACAGACAATCAATATCTTATGGGACAAAAAAACTTTCTGAGGACCATAAAAATAAAGCCAACTCATAAGCAACCTTAGGAGGTGCTCACAGCATAAAAAAAAACAACAAACATGACCAGAAACATCAATAGAAAAAGACTAAAACGAGAAGCAAAATGAAACTTCAACATGGTTACATGATTGATTCCTAAAGTTTCTAGCAAGTTATCCAGGCACAACGAATAATCAATATCGCTACTGCATTCCCTTTCAAGCAGTAAGCACATATTAACATTTAACAAGGTGGTAAATGTAACATCACAAGAATTAAACTAGATTAGAATAATGCATGCTAAAACTACCACGACAACAAAGTTAAGCAAACCATGTCGTGAGATAACAGAGCACATGGTAAAACACCAACATATCAACATATTTTTACTTAGAAAGGATAGGCGGTCAAGGTACCCATTGTATGACGGTGGAGCCTTGGGAGCTGTTTTTTCTGCCATTGCAACACTGATTTTATAGCCTCTCATATCGTAATCTGGACAAAATATCACAGTTACACTAGCGATTTTTTTTTATGAAATTAGGATTATAGAACAGAAGGAAAACAAACTAGTACCGTTGAAAAACCCTCCAGCAGAATGAGCAGCAGATGGATCTTCATAAGACAAACATGCATCTCCCTTATTGTTTCCCTTCTCATCTGTGTATATTTTTATGTTCCAGGGCCACTGATCTTTATAACCTCGCTTCTGCTTAATTCTTCCAACCTAAACAGGAATTGTACCATTAGAATTTCAACCGAAAAACTCAGAAATTCCTCGTTTATTATATCAATGAAAAAAAGTCTTTCCTTCGAAATTCCTTGATTACAAAATAGATTTTTCTATTTTTGAATGCAACTTGATTTTAAATAGATTATTGCACCAGAGAAGTAAATAAATGGTGTAAATTAAAATGTTACTAAGTCCCTCAGGTACAATACTTGCTATTCAAATCAGTCAAGTACAATTTAGACATGAAGTTCGAAAAATAAGATCCGAATATTACTTGTCCAATGCCGGAAAAGAGATCTCTAAGTTCTTCTATGGTCACATCTGGAGGCAGATTTGATATATATATTCTGGAGTTGTCACAAGAATCCCCACAATTCCCATCACACTGCTTGATTTTGACAGAAGCATCAGCAGGAGCGCCATGACCACCACCCTGATGCCTAGGACCGCCAGCAGAATATCCACCAGGAGCACCCCTACTGCCACTTCTAGGTTCCGCCATGGCATCACCGCCATAACCGCCAACAGGGCCACCGTAGGAAGGAGGGTATGATGTTGGACCACCAGTATAGCTAGAGGGTGGAGGAACGGCATCCGTTCCATACTTTGTGTCACCCCCATATGAGTTTGGAGGGGGCGGATAGTTTCCACCAGCACCACTATAAGGAGGTGCAAGTGGAGGAGCTTGATCATAGACACCATCCCCCATTTCTTGATTACCACCATACGAACCCCCTCTACTGCTGCCACCAGTCCTCCCATCATAATCTCCACCTCTTCCTCCATTGTAATTGCTGCTTCTAGCCCCATCATAATTTCCACCTCTACCCCCTCGATTACTTCCATATCCACCTCCACTTCCTCCTTTATTATACCCACCACCCCCACTGTTACCACCACGATCATTGCCACCCGCAGGAGAGGGAGCACCACATTTGTTACACTCAACTCTTCTGGCAAAGTTCAAATTACCACAGCTACATACACATATACCAGTTTCAATTACAAATAAAATAAAGGAACATAAGTGAAGCAGAAAAATATCCCATCCAAATAAATTTGCAATTCTTAGTACTAACCGACTCCACACAATTAAGCGGGACAAAATAACGAACTAAAGGAGAAAAAAAATAAACCTAAATAAATTAAGTCAGTAGATCAGAGAGAATTAGCCTACCTTGGATTAGGGCAAACCCAGTCACCATCCCTGCCACTTCCTCCTCTACCACCACCTCTGCTTCCGCCACCGCTGCCGCCGCCACGGCCGCCGCGATCCGCTCCGTGATATCCTCCTCCACCACCACCACCTCCTCCTGCATCCATAAAAAGTGAGAACCCAGAAACATCGAAAGACGGGACAAGAACACTCCGCATAAAGAGAGTAAAGAGACGAGTAAAACGAATCTAAAACAATATACCAAATATAAATCAGATCAATCACAGGAACAAAAACGAAGAAATAATGGAAAAGTACCTCGATATTGTGAATTTCCTCCGTAGCCGCCGCCGCCGCTTCCTCCTCTACCGCCCCCTCCATAACCACTACCTCCTCGGCCTCCATGACTCCCACTACTACGACCACCGTCGCCTCCATAACCTCCGTATCCTCCTCCTCCTCCACCACCATATCCACCATCTCCGTAAGAGGGAGGAGCAGATTCGCCGCCGTCTTGACCGTACATCCCAGACATGATCTTCGCAAGAGAGAGCAAGTGGATTAGGGCACACTGAACCGGTGTATAGTGTTTGGCTTTGGATTTATATTTATTGACCGACTCGGAGATATTTTTCTCTTTTCTCTCTTCTCTCTTCTCTTGCCGGCTTTTAGAGCCAAACAACTACTTGCGGGGATATATTCTTCTACATCTGTTACCCATTATGTGTATCTTGATCGAACGGCCCAATATTGCTTGCGAGAAGAGTGTCGAACATTAGAGAATCAAAATGGCATAGATCGCTTTGTTGATGAACAACATTCGATGATCTGGACGTTTTTGTCGCCTTACTGCTTTAAAGTTTAAACCGTAATTTTTAAATCCGATTCGTGTACCGACCCATAAAAACTGAAGATTCAATGATTTCGAGGTTCAACCATTACAACGGAGATTGAACCGCATAGTTTTAATAAATAATAAAATAATACATAGTTATTTATAGTTTAATAGTTATATAGTATATAAGTATATAGCAAGTTATACTTTGTTTATAGGGATAAAATGCATACTTGCAGGTTGTTTTCCAAACACAATTCCGAAGTCTGGACTCTGGACTCTGTACAAATAAGTAAATAGAGAAGCACGAAGTACATGAGAACAGCCCTACTAGAGATATTACAATAAATCAGACATTATTTATTAGAGAAACTCCCTTATCTTAAACTATGCTATTCACATCTTTGGTAAAATACTAAAACATGTACACAGGTATAACATCAGGTTCATCATCTTTTATTCTAACTCTAAGTTAAAACGCAAAACATATTCCAATCTTCTTTTTTTTTTTATATAGAAAGAACATACTCCAATCTTAATGGTTTAACACTATAACATCGTCAAATAAAATCGATAGAGTTTGAATTGCACATATGAAGAATGGTTTGACATTATAACTATCACGTATCAAGATTCAACTATCACTATCAGTTTCAAGATTCAAGACAGACGATGAAACTGAACAAACTTAACCTAAAGGTCCTAAAGTCTGTACAGAGACTCGAAAAGCAAGAGATAGAGCTGACCCGGATCGTCCGTTGCCTTGCTGCCTTGGAGTTGGTGGTGGTCAGTGGTTGCCGTTGTGACTCGATCGATGAGGACTGGAGAGAGAGATCGAGATTCAATAGAGAAAGGTTAGGGATGAGATCTAGAGAAGCACACTAGTAGAGAGAGATTTTAGGGCTCGCTTAGGGCAATTTTGGGGAAATTGACTTGAAGACAGTTGACTTGAAGGTAAATTTATATATTTGGGCTTATAAATTATTAATGGAAAGAAATTATTTTACGGTTTTAAGGTAATTTTCTCTCAAGCGGTTTTTCACCTAAACCGCTGGGTCACGGTTTTTGTGGGTCAATGAGTTAGTTCGCGGTTTCTCACGGTTTAATACGTAAACGGTCTTTTTCATGAAAAAAAAACCGCGGTGGCCCCCGGTTCACGGGTTTCATGGTCGAACTGGTGGGTCGGTCTAGGTTTAAAAACTATGGTTTAAACTATAGTCTTTATTTTCTAAAAAATATAAAAAATATAAATTCTTTGGTTATTTCATTTGTCAACACAGAATCCAGCCAAAAGATAACTTTTTTTTTCAAATCAAAATACCAAAAAACATTTCTTGTAAATAAACGGTCTTTCCTAACCTTGTATTTTTGTCCTTAATTAGCATTTGAGGAATAGAAATCATGATTTTGTACCATCTTGGTTTGTAGGATGAGTTCTTCTATGATTTCCAGAGTCAATGTTCACTATGGGAGTTTCCTCGTTAACAATAATCATAGATATGTATGCGGTAAAGTGAGAACTCTTATGAGTGCTAGATTAGAGTCTTGAACAAAATTATATTGTGCAGATTATCTACAAGATGGGCTTGATATTGACTTGCAATATGTGGACTTGAAATTTCTGAGGAATGGTCAACCTCTTTTCTTGTGGTTTGGTTGACCTAAAAAACGACATTGGTTACTATGATATGGCAATCATAGGAGCTGCTCATGGGTATGTGAATTTGTATGTTATTCACCCTGTTACTGAATTGAGTAATGACAATGACTCCAAAGAGAAAGAATCTCCTGAGAATGATTTACATGAGAATGAATACATTGAGATTGATTCCTCTTATGACGAAGAATCCTTTGACAAATAATATATCTCCCTAGCAAGAGGAAGGGAAAGTTTGTTTAGGTAAGGATAATGTATTTTTATGCCTTTGCTACTGTTGTACATTGTATAAACTTTCTTGTGCCTTTTCTACTATTGTACATTGTATAATGTAAGAGCTTCTATGTTGTTGGGATATAGATTTTTGAATCCATTAAGAGTGGTGGCTGTTGGGTCTAAATTTAACCTTACTAGCAAGTGTACTAGTCGGCGACTACAGCACAATGATAAGCAAGGGTCGAATCCACAGGGACGGTGTTATGTCTAATCCAAATGTATACTTGTATGTATGTATGGACAATGCAAACAAAAGTAAAGTTCAACTCAAGATTGTTTGGTTTGGTAATTAAACTAAGACAAGCAAATAGTAAATTGTTTTTGATATTTTCTTGGAATAAGGATGCAAATTACACTAATGCAAATGAGATGAATGGGATGAACACCAAGGCTTTGGAATCCCCCTTGGGAAATGACTTGCAATGACACAAATTCACACACATATTTGCTAAGTCGGTTTTAGCGCACTTAAGCCAAATCTCCCTAAAATCGATTACTAGCCATCTTATTGGTCTAGGTCGGATATTCCTAAATACATTCTAGCCATCTTATTGGTCTAAACATGCATAGGAATTCATGGAGTTCTATGGAGATTAGAATTCATACAAATTGTCACCTAATTAAAGGGAGACACATTCATAATCAAGTGTTTCAAGAAGCATAATCTACTTGACATATTATTGTCTAAGCAAATTCTCCAAACAATTTCATCCAAAAACCTAAAGTGTTGGCCAAACACGACAAGCATGAAAAAATTGCAATCAAACATAGAAACACAAGATTTATACCCAAATCAACTCATATATATGTAAATCAAGTCATAAACAAAGTCATCAAACCCAAGGCTTCAACCTAGCCTTGGCAAAAGAGGTTTAGTTACACATAATGAGAGAAAAACACAAGAGGAGAGATGAGAAAATCATGAATAAACCCAATTAGTTGAGTAAATCCAAGTTGAGCTGAAGAATCTCTCCTCCTAGCTCCAAGAGTCGCCTTCCCCCTCTGGTTTCGCTCTCCAGAAAATCAGTTTTCGGTCCAAAAGTCCCCTTCCGCTCGGGAAAATCGCGAATTAAAACAAACCCAAAATCTGTCTTTTGCGCCTAGGCGTGTTGAATTCACGCCTAGGCGTACCACGCCTAGGCGCAATCCTAGGCGTGGTATATATTTTCAATCATCTTCACATCAAATGCTCTCTGGACTGGGCGTGCATAAATGATTCTGGGCGTGCACAATGGTGCGCCTAGGCGCACGCCTAGGCGCGTTACGCCTAGTCCCACAATTCAAATGACCATAACTTCTCCATATGACCTCTGATTTGCCTGATTTTAGCTTCTACGGAAAGCTTGATATGTCTAGTTTCCAATGCCTTTTATTTCACGCGATTCCAATAACATGACAGAAAGTTATGACTATTTGAACACACGAAGGTTGGTGGACATTTCCTTCAATTCAGCCCATTTTCCGTCGCTTTTTCATCCAAACCGCAATCAACCTATCAAAATACAAATCAACACATAAATACACTCATTATTTATCAAAAGAAAGCTTAAGAGGGGGATATTTCTACCAAAAACAATAGGTATTATCATACCTATCAAACACCCCACACTTAAACCTTACTTGTCCTCAAGTAAAACTAAACAAAGTACATCTACCAACTAACATCCTAACTCACTAACGCAGGAATCGCGATTGCATTTAGCATATGCAACAAGCCGTTAAACCCCTACGTGTCCCTAGTGGAGGAGTTTTGTCTCCAGAGGGCTTACAAGAATGACACCCACAAACGTTTCAAGATAACTCAAATCAAACATATTGGAGGGAAATCACTAGAATCGAAACAATATACATCAATGTCATCCAATCAAAAAAAATGTGGAGACCCCACACTTCATACAAACATATACTCAGTGAAGATTATCCGTACTCAATTACTTCGTCTACATTAAGTGCGTGCAAAGAAGAAATGTATAAATATTTGGCTTCCAAGAGTTCATAGGCGCCAAACATAGTCACATTCCAAGAATTCCAAGAACAGTCAAGTAGTAATACCAAGGCACTTTTATTTATATACATACTTCTCTTCTTCTTCTTCTTCTTCTTCTTCTTCTTCTTCTTTTTTTTATTTTTTTTTATTTTTTTTCTTACTAGGCCCGTGCAATGCTCACTCCTTTAAGCTTTCTAGTCAACCCATGTAACGAGTTCTCAACCAATGACTCCCAACCAGTTGGTTTAGGGCATTATGTGATAAAGCACGCCTCGGATCAATCACTCGAGTTGAAAAGGCTTCGAAGTTAAGCTAGCCTAGTATGTTCATCATGATTGTCTTACCTTTTTACGCGAAACTCGAGTTGGTTAGACAAGAGCCCCGGTCACTCGGCAAGATCACAAGAGCGGAACATGCTTTTAATCATCATCAAATTTTTTTTCTTTTTTTTTATTTTTTTAACATGCATGTAATTAACTAGTGCCAAGAATATCACTAACATAGTGTTCTAGATCATCTTAGAGAAAGTCCACATTCAACATCTATTCACCCAAGTCATACCCCACAAGCATACATTCTTGTGCAAGTGAATTCAAGTGATTATCCAATAGAGTATACGTCAAGCATATAGAAGGATATGATGGGTTCCACAAACCAAGATCAGCTGCATTTCAGTATAACACTCAATTCAACAGAAAACTCCCATAAATATGCAAGATTCAAGCACTGAACAATTTTTTTTTTTCAAAAATTTTTTTTTCTTCAAAATTCAACTATTACAAAAATCATGTAAAATTTCGCACAAGAAAATCCATACGCAGTCCACCACCCCACACTTTAAAGAATGCATTGTCCTCAATGCAAAACATAACAATGTAATAATGCACTAAAAAGAGGTCAAGCTGAAACAATACAACCTGGGGGTTGGAGTCATGCATCGAGTGGACTGGGGTACTGGCCTGGCCATAATTCTTCAATGTCTTCATGCACCCTCTTTTGCATATGAACCCTTTTTTTTTTATATAAACACACACGCCTAGGCGTGTATAAGGTGCTCCTAGGCGTGCACAATAAGTGCCTAGGCGTGGTCTGGCTATAAACATAATGCCCAGAAATTTGAACTTTCTTCATTGGGTTGCCTCCCAAGTAGCGCTAAGTTTAATGTCTTCAGCCAGACGTAGTTGTACCTACAAAATCAACCAAGTATGCATCAACACTTAACAATTAAGCAAACTCTCACCCCAAACTTTAAGAACATGCATGGTCGTCAATGCAAATAAATAAAGGGAGGGAGAAAGCTTAAACACAACACTTGTTTTAGATAAGGAGAGAGACAACCTGATTTGGAGAAATCACCACAAGCCTCAACACCTTCACAACAATTCTTGGGAAACAAATCAAGGAGGATGGTGCATAGGATACTTTCCATTCAGAATCCCCGAAACATTTGGCCCACAGAATTCAAGTTGGCGAGCCACAAATTTCCACCCTTTTTCTATCTTAGAATTCGTTATCGTGAAAGTACCATGGATAGACAATTTCAATGTCTCAAAAGGAGCACTCGCTTTACCTCTCAACATTGTTTTGGACCGTGCCTTTTTCAACTTCCTTGCTCTTGTCCGCACTCCTTTCAAAGTTGGAGATAGCTTGCTAGTAACAAGGGAAGTAGCCACGAGCTCGTTGGATATTGGCGATGATGGGGTCCTTTTGCTTTCAATGCTATCACCAACCACATATTCCACAACCTCATCACTTGAAGCCGTTTTTGTCAATAAATTCACTCTCTCATAGCCTACCATATCAACATGAAGGCATTCTCTAATGACATCCGGACTCTTCATAGCCTTAAAGATTTTGAACTCAATGGTCTTGTCAAAGACTGTCATTGTGAGCATGCCCCTTTTCACATCTATAATGGTCTTTGTGGTAGCCTTAAAACCGCGGCCTAGAATGAGTGGTACATCTCTTGTCGGATTAGGTTCACCCTCCATATCAAGCACCAGAAAATCCACCGGAATAACAAACTCACTGACCGGACCTCTATTTTGAGGTCCTAATACCACCTAATTAGGGAGTTCTAGTATCTTAAGTAATGTAATTGTGTTTAAATAAGTTAGTTTTACTCTTATGATTGTCTTTCATTGGTTTTGCAGAAAATATGATTAAACCGACAAAATTAGAAGCTCTCGGGATTGAAGAAAAGTTCATAGAGATGAAGAATTGTCCGGACACCTTCATTGGATGTTCGGATAATTGAATCAAAGGGCAAAAAGGTGAAAGAATCATGAAGCTACAGCTAAAAATGAAAATCAGCACAAACTGTCCAAACAGATTTCAACCGTCTGGACAGTTGGAACCAGAGGGTTTAATTGTCCACACAGATTTCAACCGTCCGGACAGTCGCCCGATTTCTGCATTCCGAGAATGATTAATTGAGCTGGGTTTTTGGGTATCTCTCAAATGTAACCAATGAGAGAAAGCTTTGTAAGGGTAAATAGGTCATTATACTTGTAAAAGAGGAGAAAACCCTAAGATTGGGGGACTCTCTCAATTCATTCATCTCCTCCAATTTCTTGCCTCCATTGTTTTTCTCTCTATTTCTCTCTCAAAGTTTTTCTTGGTTTCTTGTGATTTCGTGTGTAGACATTGATTTTCATCTATAAAATTGATGTTTATGTCCATTATGATGAGTGGCTAAGTTCTCTTTCTAGTTTCTAGTCCCAAACGGTGGGTGCTCGGTTTCAATTACTCAAGGTATGTTCATTGAATTGTAGCTTTGATTTTGCTCTTTTAATTTCGTGGTTGTGTGATTGGATCTATGGAGATGACATATTTGATTGTATTTTTGGATTGTCTAGTCTAGGGATTGCATCTAATGTGTTTGATTGAGAATTGTTAAACCCATTGCATGATTTCCTTAATTAATTGAGTTTTTCATTGCATAACTATTAATTATGTGTATTGATGATGGGGTTTTGGGTTAAATTAGGAATGTGCATGGGAGAGTTATGGTTAATTGATCTTTGAGTGTGAAACTAGGGTGTTAGCCAAGCCAAGCCCCAAGGGGGAATATTAATTCATAATATTAGGTGCTTATCCCTTTGCGTTCATCATAGATTAAGAGACCCGATGACCTACATGTATGAATTGAAGTCTTATAACCCAATTCTCTTTGCATATGCATGATTGATAGTATCACACAATGCATTGTGTATGGTTGTGTGTGTTTGCAATGATACGTTGAGTATGAGAACCGAGTAACCACCGGGACGGATTAGAGACTAGGTTTTTAATTAATTGTTTTAAATCCAATTTGTGCTTACTTTGATTACAAAATTGCTCATGCTACCGAGTCATTCGGCCCATTTCTTTTACTTGCTTTTATTTGATATTCATTGTGTTTATTAGTGTTAGCTAGTCATTTGCATATCATTCACTTCAAATTTGCATTGCTTCCTCGTGGATCGATACCGGACTCACCGGTTTATTACTTGACGATACCCTACACTTGGGGTAAGTACACACACACACTTTGGCATCGGTCACTCACCCACCTTTACTAAAACATCTTCAACTAACCCAAAAGGATGCACTAAAGAGCGATCAGCTAGTTGGAGAGTGACTGAAGTTGGTTTCAACTCACCTATCTTCAAAGTAGTGTAAACAGAATAAGGCATGATATTTACACTTGCACCAAGATCCATCAAGGCCTTTTCAATTTCTTTCTCTCCAATAATACAAGGAATGGTAAAGCTACCCGGATCTTTTAATTTGGGCGGGAGCTTCTTTTGTAAAATAGCACTCGTTTCTTCGGAGAGAAATACTTCTTCATGATCACTTATCTTCCTTTTGTTAGTGCACAACTCCTTCAAAAATTTTGCATATGCGGGAATAGACTTAATTGCCTCAATGAGTGGAATATTAATCTCTACTTTCTTCAAAACTTCAAAAATATCCCGATTATACTTGCTTTTCTTAGCCGGGGCAAGACGAGATGGAAAAGGCACTTTTGGAACATACTCTTCTACTTCCGGCTTTTCCTTCTCAACATGAGGTATTTTGAAAGCACTTGGCTCCACCACTATAGGCTCATCATGATTCTCACCTTCAAGCTTTTTATACTCAATCTTGTTATCCACATTTTTCCCACTTCGCAAAACAGTAATAGCATTAGCATCCTCATACTGCTTAGGATTTACCTCAGGTTGACTCGGCAGCTTTCCTGGCTGTCTTTCACTCAAGGCATGAGCAAGTTGTCCTACTTGCATTTCAAGCTCTGCAATAGATTGAGTATTACTGGAAACAGTTTGTTGCAACTGAGTCATTGACTTGCTCATCTCTGCTTGGGAATGTTGCATTGTGACTTGTGATTGAGCAAGTTGGGAAATAAGGTCCTCCATAGTAGACTTCCTTGCATCTTGAGAAGGTGGTTCTTGTCGTGGAGCTTGCCAAGGTCTGGGCCCTTGATTGAAATTCTGGGGTGAAGCATAGGAGAAATTGGGGTGATTCTTCCATCCTGGGTTATATGTGTGAGAAAAGGGGTCATTCTGCTGTCTATGAAAAGGTTGAACTGCATTAACTTCCGCTTCAGGAAATGTCCCACTTCTAGAACATACATGAGTAGGATGATCGATGCCTCCACAAATGCCACAAGGCTCCAGATTTCTACTCAGCAAAGTCACTACCGCATCCAATTTCCTAGCCACGGATGCCATCTCTGTATTTGAAGCACTAGCCTCATAAACCATGTGTCTAGGAGCATCAAGATCACGATTATCCCATTGTGAGGAATTTGCCACCACAGTTTCAATAATTTCATTGGCCTCAGTCGGTTCCTTAGCCATAATATTTCCTCCAGCAGCTGCATCTAACCTATGGCGGCATTCATCAGCCAGATGTTGGTAAAAGTATGATATAATCTGTCATGGCAAGAATTGATGATGTGGGCAACCAATCAATAAAGTTTTATATCGCTCCCAAGCCTTAAAAAGTGGTTCTCCCTTGTTCTGCCTGAAATGGAAAATCTGATCCCTAAGCCTCTGTGTCCTTGACTGAGTATAGAACTTCTGAATAAACTTAGCAGAAAGTTGATCCCAAGAAGTGATAGAATTTGGTGGCAAAGTCTTGAACCAGATCTTAGCACTTTCCTTAAGAGAAAAAGGAAATAGCTTCAACCGTATGAACTCTTCAGATATGCCTTGAATTTTTTGAGTGCCACAAATCTCCAAAAAATTATCAATGTGATCACTAGCATCTTGATTTTCCGCTCCTGAGAATGATGGGAGCATGTTAATCACATGACATTTAAGCTCATAAGATAGATTTGGCGGAAAGGTTGGTAGTACGATGCAAGATTGTCTAGTAGAGAATTGTGGCATAGAGTAGTCCATGATGGTAACAGGAGCATTTGCATTGTTGGCATTGTTGCCAACTTCTTCACGATTTTCAGCCATGCTCGCTTGTTCAGAATGTTCTCCCAAAATTTTGTCACTAGACGAACTAGAGCTGGATGTAGGAGAGATAGACTGAGTAGAAGATTGCTCCTCAAGAAGGTCCTTGTCCCTCTTGTTCCTTCGTGTACGTTCCAAGTCTAGATCAACAGGAAGAATTTCAGTATCTTGAGAACGCCTTCCTTGCATGAACTACAAACAAGAAAGAATAGTATAAGGATCACTAATTGTCAAGTAAGTAAAAACTAAACTAAGTATGTAAGTATCTATGTAGATAAACAAGAATGGATCAAATATAAGCAACTGTCCCCAGCAACGGCGCCATAAACTTGTTGGGTCTAAATTTAACCTTACTAGCAAGTGTACTAGTCGGCGACTACAGCACAATGATAAGCAAGGGTCGAATCCACAGGGACGGTGTTATGTCTAATCCAAATGTATACTTGTATGTATGTATGGACAATGCAAACAAAAGTAAAGTTCAACTCAAGATTGTTTGGTTTGGTAATTAAACTAAGACAAGCAAATAGTAAAGTGTTTTTGGTAGTTTCTTGGAATAAGGATGCAAATTACACTAATGCAAATGAGATGAATGAGATGAACACCAAGGCTTTGGAATCCCCCTTGGGAAATGACTTGCAATGACACAAATTCACACACATATTTGCTAATTCGGGCATAACGAATCCGTACCTAAGTCGGTTTTAGCGCACTTAAGCCAAATCTCCCTAAAATCGATTACTAGCCATCTTATTGGTCTAGGTCGGATATTCCTAAATACATTCTAACCATCTTATTGGTCTAAACATGCATAGGAATTCATGGAGTTCTATGGAGATTAGAATTCATACAAATTGTCACCTAATTAAAGGGAGACACATTCATAATCAAGTGTTTCAAGAAGCATAATCTACTTGACATATTATTGTCTAAGCAAATTCTCCAAACAATTTCATCCAAAAACCTAAAGTGTTGGCCAAACACCACAAGCATGAAGAAATTGCAATCAAACATAGAAACACAAGATTTATACCCAAATCAACTCATATATATGTACATCAAGTCATAAACAAAGTCATCAAACCCAAGGCTTCAACCTAGCCTTGGCAAAAGAGGTTTAGTTATACATAATGAGAGAAAAACGCAAGAGGAGAGATGAGAAAATCATGAATAAACCCAATTAGTTGAGTAAATCCAAGTTGAGCTGAAGAATCTCTCCTCCTAGCTCCAAGAGTCGCCTTCCCCCTCTGGTTTCGCTATCCAGAAAATCAGTTTTTGATCCAAAAGTCCCCTTCCGCTCGGGAAAATCACGAATTAAAACAAACCCAAAATCTGTCTTTTGCGCCTAGGCGTATTGAATTCACGCCTAGGCACAATCCTAGGCGTGGTATATATTTTCAATCATCTTCACATCAAATGCTCTCTGGACTGGGCGTGCATAAATGATTCTGGGTGTGCACAATGGTGCGCCTAGGCGCACGCCTAGGCGCGTTACGCCTAGTCCCACAATTCAAATGACCATAACTTCTCCATATGACCTCCGATTTGCCTGATTTTAGCTTCTACGGAAAGCTTGAGATGTCTAGTTTCCAATGCCTTTTGTTTCACGCGATGCCAATAACATGACAGAAAGTTATGACTATTTGAACACACGAAGGTCGGTGGACATTTCCTTCAATTCAGCCCATTTTCCGTTGCTTTTCATCCAAACCGCAATCAACCTATCAAAATACAAATCAACACATAAATACACTCATTATTTATCAAAAGAAAGCTTAAGAGGGGGATATTTCTACCAAAAACAATAGGTATTATCATACCTATCAGTGGCGCAATGCAAACACCTGCATCAAGATCCGGTCCATCTAGGATTGTTGGCAATTCCTCAAAGCTTGTTGGCAATACCTCTTAGGGCTGTCAAAAAGACCGTGCAAACCGAATCAACGGCCAAACCGACCGATTGGTCGGTTATTATAAAATATATGTTAGTGAAAACCGATCGAAAAATCAAAAAAACTTACCAAATCATCAATAATGGACCGAATGGTAGGTTAAAGTATGTCAAAAACCGACCGAACCGACTGTTTGACACCGCTAATACCTCTAGGGTTTTTCACAGTCCCTCTTCTCTAAATCTTCGCACAACTGCAATTATATTGGTACTGATGGCCAATCCTACAACTAAGAAAAATGCTAGGAAATAAAGAAGATCGTTTATGGGGTTTCTGGCTTCACTTAGTGTTGTGATGCAAATGGTTTGTAATGCTTAAGTAATTTTGTGACCTATTTAAATAGTTGTTTGGTTGTGACTTAGCTTATGTTTTTATGACCTATTTAATGGTCTAATGGTTGTGATTTATATTATGTTAAGGTTAATGGTATGTTTTTATATAGCTCTATTCATCTGTTTTTATATAACTCCATTCAATAATTGATGTTTATTTATTAAGATTCAGTCCCATTTTGGTTTGTTACATATCCATACCATGCAAAAAAATTATTATTGGATAAAAGCTACATAATACCATGCAAAACAATTAGCATTGGATGTAAGCTACATAATAATACCATGCAACACAATTAGAATTGGACCAAAATTATAAGCTTAAGTTGTTACATATATCATTACATAATATTCATCTACATTAGCATAACATTTGAACAAAATATAAGCTGCTTTTGAAATCATTACATTAGTAGTAGCTACATTATTAAAATAGCTCAAAATATTGCCCTACATTAACAGTTAAAAAAAATATTGCCCTAGTTTTAACAAAACGATTTATGTCAGGCACTTCATAATAATCCTAAATGGTAGATTGTTGACTTGGGTGTTCAGTTGAATTCATATTTGCAACTCCATTGTTTGAGAAAGTACTTGTCGTATCAGTTCCCCCATATCCTCATTCTTGTAGGAAATTGAGCATATGAGGTTGGATTCTTTTAGTTTGTTATTGGAAAACATATTAAAATGTCCAATCATTTTAATATGTTTTCCAATCATTAGTCAGTAATACAAGAATAAAAGTAAAATGCTAATAAGGTAACATATTAAAATGCCCAATCATTAGTCAATAATACAATAGTAGAAGCAAAATGCCAATATGGTAACAAGGTATTTCAGCTCCTGCTCCCCTTGCTACTTGTGGTCCCCTATCTGCTTGTATCCTACTAGTTCTTGGTCCCCTCGCATTTAATGGTCCCCTACCTAATCCTAGTCCCTAGCTGCTCCTGGTCCCATTATACTAATACCCCTAGCAGCTCCTGAACATTCACCTCATCCCCTTCCCATTCTTCCAATTCCCCTAGCAGTCTTGAAGTTTGACCTCTACCCCTTACCATTCTGCCAATACCCCTACCAAATCTTGGATTTTGGCATCTGCACCTTCCAAATTGCACCTGGTTTGGATCACACAAATCAATCTTATAGGTCCTGAAATTATGTTTAGGTATTCCACATTGTTGACATCTCATTTTGGTTGACACCCTACCTTTTTTTTCAGCAGATATAGTTTCATCGTGTTTGGCATGCGTACTTGTTTTGTTATTGTAGGTGGCATGATGTCTAGAAGACCAGTGTTGGTCTATGAATTCATACCATGGCTGAATGATGGGTGAATAATAGTACTCATATGTTGGTTTCTTGAAACAATGAGGAACATATAGCTCAATATTATGCTGTTTGGAGTTGACACAACTAATAGCATGGCAACATGGCAAGCCAGTTAGATCTCTGCTCTACAATTGCATTCCCTTCCCTTTAAGTCAACTGTGAAAGTCTCACCCATCTTTGACACCCCAAATTTCAAACCTCCAGCTCATCTTATCATCCACCTTCCACTCTCATTCCAACATTTATTGATCCGTTTTATTGGTCTTGGAAGACTTTCTCTCTATTTTGACACCATCTGGTCATCAAATAATTTTTTATCTCCTCAAGCATAGACACCATAGGCATTTCTCTAGCACATAAAATGACACTATTAAAAGTTTCAGACATGTTGTTCACCAATGTGTCACATTTTGGATGACCATTAAAGTGAGACCTAATCCAAAACCTTGGTTCAACACTCATTAATCTAGAATATGCTGCAAGTTCAATTGTCCTCATCCAGTCTTGAGGATATATTGCTCTTGCAGCCTTCCATATGAGATCCTTCAATTGGTTTTAGGGATTGAAATTGATGTATAAATGACTAACACAAAATCTCCACACCTTGGAGGTCTTTATCTAATGTCAATCCTAGCCCCTTTTGTTGGTCACTCATGAATGTCCATCTGTTATGCAAGTGTGAACCAATATCTTCGAGTAATTTTCCAATAAACCATGACCAAGAGTCCCTATTCTCCCTTTGAACTATAGCATATGCTATATAGGTAACATTTGGTCATTTGGGTCCCTCCCAACTGCTGTCAATAGTTGCCCCCCATGTACACCTTTGAGGAAACACCCATCTAACCCAATAAATGACCTACAAATTACAAATGACTTCTTGCAAGCTTCTCAAACACAGGGAATATGGTCTCAGGGGGGAGTACAACCAATTGAGAATCATGATTTGAACCATTTGCCCTAACAACTGCAAAACTACCATGATTTGACCTCAATATTTCTTCACAGTAATCATGGAGTCTCTTACTACTGTTCTTTATGACTCCCCTACACTATGTCCATTGCCTTTCTCTTTGCCCTTGCTGCAAGCCCTAAACTAATCCCCATAACATATTTTTCCTGCACATTCATGATGATCTCAACAAGCTTCATCTTAGGATTCCTTTTTAGCTTAGGCACTAACTTTTTCGCCAACCAATTTGAACTCAACATTCTAACATTTTGGTTGTAGTACAATCATGTTTGAAATTGACAGATTTAAGCTGCCAAGTTGAGTCATTGGGAGTCTGAGAAGCATGCAAGTAAAATTTACACCCTGTAGAGCATACTACCCTTGCCCTTATTAAGTATGACTTATCTCATTTCAGTTTATTCCCAGAGTATCCTGCATATGAAGACACTGCATCCTTAAACTCTTCTCTACTAGCAAATGTTGTGCCAATCTCCCAAGTGTAGTCAGACATATCTTTCCTAGGAATAAAGTTTGGATAATTATGTAGAACAATTCCTTCATCTACTTCAGATATATACTCATCACTAGGAAGACTATGCAACTCCTCATCTTCACTGCCATCACTAAGACCCCTAACACTCACGGTAATCCCTCCCCCTAACTTTCTTCAATCACATCTTGATCAACCTTATTGTTATAGCTAATCTGCAAAGGCTCTGCCTCAACTTCACTGTCAACATAGTTGTCGTATGCAAGCTCATCTTCTTCAATAGCAAATGATCCATCATCACTGTGATACAGACTATCATTATCAAAACTACCATTGCCGACATGGGCATCACCAAAATCACCCAATTCAGCCATTATAAAAACCTTCCCACATGTAAATATCGCCAGAACAAAGACAGAAAAAACTTTAAATACTTTGCTAGTCCATTACAAACGACAAAAGAACAAACAAAATCTAAATTGTGGAAGAATAAACAACTCACAGTGGTCCCAACTCTGCACCCTTTACATGAAGCATGCTACTTCAGGTTCAAGCTCCCTCCAGGTTCGCGATCCTTCATGTTGCACCTTCAAGTTCACGATCCTTCAATATCCTTCAGTCCTTCACGAAATTGTCCGTCTTGCACACTAATCTCCAGTTCTTCACGAACTCAAGCTAGGGATTTTGAGTTTCTAAGGATTTGGGGCAAACTTGTCTTCACGAGGGAATACCAAATTCTTAAGTACAAAATATGTCACGTAATTTATTTAATTTTATTTGCCAACGTGGAAATGATGTGGCTTTACTCATCTCCGATGAGTATCACGTAAGCCACTCGTTTGCTGAACTCAACAGAATAGTGGGTTAGGATATAATCGATAAATTTTAAAATTTAAGGACAGAAATGAAAATCTGACGAAAGTTGGAGGACATAAACATTTGATTCTAGGTATATAATTAGTTTGATAATTAGAATCAACATATTCTGTATTTCCCCCATTTTATGCTTTACATATACGGGGATTGCCCCTTTATAGAAAAATCAATACACAGTGATGAAAATCAGAGATGCTCACCTAGAAGAATAAAAATTTAAAATTTTAAACCAGATGTAAGATGCCATCAATTGTATAAATTTAAATAAAAAAAAAAGTTTCCACCAATGCATAATGCCACGTACTGATCATCTAGCATTGACATTGCAAAGGCTCTGCCTCAACTCCACTGTCAACATAGTTGTCGTATGCAAGCTCATCTTCTTCAATAGCAAATGGTCCATCATCACTTTCATACAGACTATCATTATCAAAACTACCATTGCCGACATGGGCATCACCAAAATCACCCAATTCAGCCATTATAAAAACCTTCCCACATGTAAATATCGCCAGAACAAAGACAGAAAAAACTTTAAATACTTTGCTAGTTCATTACAAATGACAAAAGAACAAACAAAATCTAGATTGTGGAAGAATAAACAACTCACAATGGTCCCGACTCTACACCCTTTACATGAAGCATGCTACTTCAGGTTCACGCTCCCTCCAGGTTCGCGATCCTTCATGTTGCACCTTCAAGTTCACGATCCTTCAATATCCCTCAGTCCTTCACGAAATTGTCTGTCTTGCACACTGATCTCCAATCCTTCACGAACTCAAGCTAGGGATTTTGAGTTTCTAAGGATTTGGGGCAAACTTGTCTTCACGAGGGAATATCAAATTCTTAAGTATAAAATATGTCACGTAATTTATTTAATTTTATTTGCCAACGTGGAAATGACGTGGCTTTTACTCATCTCCGACGAGTATCACATAAGCCACTCGTTTGCTGAACTCAACAGAATAGTGGGTTAGGATATAATCGATAAATTTTAAAATTTAAAGACAGAAATGAGGACATAAACATTTGATTCTAGGTATATAATTAGTTTGATAATTAGAATCAACATATTCTGTATTTCCCCCATTTTATGCTTTACATATGCAGGGATTGCCCCTTTATAGAAAAATCAATACACAGTGATGAAAATCAGAGATGCTCACCTAGAAGAATAAAATAATTTAAAATTTTAAACCAGATATAAGATGGCATCAATTGTATAAATTTAAATAAAAAAAAAAAAGTTTCCACCAATGCATAATGCAAATTGTATTGACATTGCACAGAGCTATAAAAACTTGATTTCTCAAGCGATAATACAAATTGTATTCCCAACTCAGAATTTCTTTTATCATAAATCATATGAGACGAAAATTTACTGATGTCTCAATATCCTCAAGTTATCACATATTCAATCACCTCACGGGAATAAGGAACGAGCAATGGGTAAACAAGCAACAGTCGCAGCCAATTCCCCTGCACTGCCAAATCATTAAAATGAAAATCATAGAACAAGTAGTCATTGCACAGATCAAGCCTGAAATAGTATGATATATCTTAGCTATCACAAAACCATAATTGAGTCGACAAAGCAACCTCAAAAATGACCAGGAAACAACTATGTAACAACTAACCAAAACTTAGTCATAAAAGCATTAGCTAGCAAGAATGTCTTAACAGCTGAACTAGTTCCCATCAGAGACCTGGTGCCTTTGTGAATCAAGCAGTTGTTGCCTGTTGGGCTGCAAGTCTCTTCCTTGCCTCCTCAATAATAGACAATTTAATACCCTTGCCCTTGGGAAGAGACACCCATGGCTTTGTACCCTTGCCAATGGTGAAAACATTACCAAGACGAGTAGCAAATTCATGGCCTTGAGCATCCTGGATGTGGATAGTCTCAAAGCTTCCCTTATGTTTCTCCCTGTTCTTAATGACTCCAACACGTCCTCTGTTCCTTCCACCAGTCACCATGACAACGTTTCCAACATCGAATTTGATGAACTCAGCAATCTTGTTTGTCTCAAAGTCCAGCTTGATGGTGTCATTGGCCTTGATAAGTGGATCTGGGTAGCGTATGGTGCGGCCATCGTAAGTGTTGAGATATGGAATTCCCTTCTGCCCAAATTGCACTGAACGAACCTTGCATAGCTTGAACTGCAGAAGAAAATTTAGAAGTTAACTAAATAGAGCAAGCGCATTTTTTATGTGAATATGAACCAACTCCACAAGTGAAACAATTGATACAAGAAAACAATAAGAAAGATGATTTTTCAAAACTTCCTTCCAATAGCTTAACCGGTACATGAGAAAGATGTGAACTCCAAATTGGTAATTTCAATCTAAAGATGAAAGGGTTGGAAGACTCACCCACGAAACTATCAATCAAATGGTTCTATGAATGAACTAGTCTTTAAATTCGGCAGTATTTTGTAACTGTCCAATTAATTTTCTTATCACATTAATACATCACAAAGTATTTATAATGCTTCTAGTGGATTAAGGGAAACTGATTTATTCCAAAAAGATTGGTCCAATGAAAGACCCTACCTTGCCAAATGCCCTTTCTCAATAAAATATTATTAAAAGGATACTTAATATATTATCAATCAAAGGATACTCCAAATATAATATCAAGCAAAGGGAACTCCAAATATCTTACACACCAACAGTTCTCTTCAACGAAGAGGAACTATCGAGATCTATATAGTTTGGCAAAAGCCTCATTTAATTAGGATTGAATACTTTTGGAACCGGTTCTAGATCTTCTTTTCAATTTTACTAGGGTGAAGCTACATGAACTGATGAACACTCAACAAACTACACCATCAATAATAAATATTCAACATGAACACTCATCATCTTTGCTGAATTAATAAGACTTTTGTACATTAGAAAATTTACAACAAAATCACTATGATTCCATAAAAGCAACTGCCTAAGCTTACTCATCAATAAATGAACTAATCTAATTGCATAATAATGCAATATCCAAAAATATAAATAAAAATCAAGTGGCAACCAACCTTAGCTTCCTCATCTCTGATTGAATGGAGGCGAAAACGACCCTTGGTATCATACAGCAGACGGAAGTTCTCATTTGTTTTTGGAATTGATACAACATCTGACCAAATTACAAGGGAAAACATTTCAAGAATTTCCAATTAGAAATAAATTAAAATTTTATTCCCAAATGGCATACATAATTCTCAAATCAGTATTCATAGTTTTCATTCCAAGACAGAAGGTGTAACTAATGAAAATAAAACTTACCCATGAAACCTGCTGGATATGTCTTATCAGTTCTAACCTTTGCATCAACCAGCACATGCCTTTGCATCAAAATAGCAATGACCTCACGGTAGGTGAGTGCATACTTCAACCTGTTCCTTAAGATAAGGATCAAAGGCAAGCACTCCCTGGATTTGTGGGGTCCAGATGAGGGCTTGGGTGCCTATGCAACCAATGGAAAACATTATAACCCAAATAAAAATTTTAAACTGGATACAGAATACACTAAAATCTTCACTTACAAATGCCCCGCCAAGTTTGTCAAGCATCCAATGCTTGGGGGCATTAAGCCTCTTCATATGTTTCTTCAGTCCTCTAGCCTGAAAAACAGATGTCAAAGTTAACAACCACAACAGTCCCAACAAAGGGTCAAAAGTTCTTACAACATTCACAACAAAGGGTCAGCCAGAAACTAAAGAATGTGATATTACACAATCCAAAGCAACCGCATTACCGACTATTTTTCTTTGTAACACATCTCAATGCCTGTAAAACAGAATTTTCAACAGATTTGTACCCCAATGCACCTTCATAGCCTTTTAATCTAATCTAACCGGTATGTATGCATACCAATTAACCATAACACTAATGAAACTCCACAGGCGCAAAAAAAATCATGTATACTAACTATATCATCAGACATACTCTTTCCTTCACTCTTGCTTTTTTCCAAACTAACAACGAAATCGAATGGAACAAAAAGATAAGGGTCAACAAAATTGGATGCATGAGAAAGTATCTGGACCCTCATAGATCCAGAAAATAAAGTAGTCCATTCAATCAAAATCCCCAAAAAAATAATTAACATCTCTTAGGCCTAAACAAAATGGAATTACGAAAATAAAAGCACAAAGAGAAAAAAAAAAACGGAATATGTAATGTATCTTATAATCAACAAGAAGAACGAATCTAAAAGATGCAGAGGATATCGAAACCAAACGAACCATTTTGTTCTTCTCGAGCTATCTGCGCCAAGCGGCAGGTCTGCTCCTCTCCCACACCTGCAAAGATAAAAACAGCCCTCAACTGTGCAATAAGGCAGAGGCTAGCTTAAAACCCTAACTCCGCTATTTATTTGTTTTTACGTGCTCAATGACGAAAATGCAACTTTTAAGTTTGAGTTTTACCGAAGTGCCACTAAGCATGATAGTTAAAGAACAGCGCTATCAAACGACGTCGTTTGCACAACCAACCTCGAGGAGCTAAAACCTCCCAGTAAGAAAATCTCGCTTCCCTTCCGTGGCGGCTACGCTCCAAAAGCCGCTTCGCTTATAAGGGTTTCCCCCCCTTCCATGGTCCTCTGTCCTTGATTGCAGCCCTTTCTCATTCTTCCAGTTTTTAGTTGTTCATTTATCACTTTTGGATTCGAGTTGCTGTTATCTAATGGCGACCGATTCAGGCGCTGAATCTGGGAACGGTTCGAAGGAGCCAGAGAAGTCCCAGATTGAGCCTTTTAGAATGCCCTCGGCGGAGGAGATCCGCGCCCAAGAAGTTTGGAACAACTGTGCTGTTCGCAGTGTTGTCAGTGGAGTCATGGGTTAGTCCAAAGTTTCTTCCTCTTCTGATTAACATGTCCTTTTGATTATTGCTCTAAATTGTTCGTAAATTTCACTTCTTGCTCCCTTCCTCTGTCAAATGATATAGTTTAATTTTGGGGCTGTTGAAAAGTTAAAACTTAAAAAGTTTCATTAGTGGTTGAATCTCCTTCTCTATTTCTCAAAAAAAAAATGTAGTTCCTGTGGTTTATTAGGAAAATGGGGAAATGCGAGGTTGAAAATAGACTTCTGATAGTTTTGTTACCCTACTAATCTGTTGTATGATAGCTGTGAATTCAGTAGGGAATAGTTTATGTTCTGTCTTTTTTTAACTGCTGGTATCTCAGTTGGAAGGGTTGTAAATCAAATTGTGGTTCAGAGGTTTTGAAATTCAAAACTTTAACTGCTTCATTGTAGCAATAGAAAGAAACATGCTATGAAATTTGTTTGAGATCGAATATATTTACCTTCTCTATTTTCCTTTCAATTATTTGGGAAGTTGGGGACTATCACAAACGAGAACTCTCAAGTTTTGATTCAAGTCTGCTTGTATTTTGTTGTTATTTCTTTGCTGCTAGATTACTTTTCGTCATGTTGTGAGACATTGTGTGTTCTATGTGAGGGTTAGGGATTCTTGAGTATAGTGATTTGATGAGTGTGTTTGATTTTGGAACAATGTTTGTAGGAGGTGGGCTCGGGTTGTTCATGGGTTTGTTCCTTGGTGCACTTGATAATCATCCTACAATGCACGACGAAATGACTGGTAGGCAGCAATTTATTTACACTGCCAAGCAGATGGGGCAAAGGAGTTGGGGTTCAGCCAAGACATTTGCAGTCATGGGTCTAGTTTTCTCAGCTGCCGAGTGTGTTGTTGAGAAGGTGAAAAGAGTTTTAAGTTTTATATATTTTAGTTATCATTGAAGCATTAACTCAATTTTTGGATTGTTTATTTCAGGCACGGGCTAAACATGACATGACAAATACAGTTGTTGCTGGTTGCGTAACTGGGGGTGTAATGTCGGCAAAAGGTAACATTCTTGCTGCTAGTTGATTATATATCAAGTGCATATGAGCTTTAGACTGCCAGTGAGGATAGCACTTGAGAGCTCTCCAAGTTTGTAAATCTTGTATCTCATGATATCAATTAATGTTTACACTTGAGCCTATAATGTTGGAATATGTTCTTGATTACTCTATTTACCGCTTTATGCATATACTAGAATTCACAAAGCAACAATAATAACAAGGATCCTTTTTTCTTTCAATTTTCGAGGATATATCCGTATGACGGGTGAGATGGAAGTTAGTCACTTAGTCCTTGAATTTTTTCAACTTCTGTAAGAAGTGTTCAAATTTTCGAACACTTTGAGGAGATGGTGTGCGTGGAACTTGTGACATACATATAAGACATTTTAGGTGTCAAAGACTATAACGTACAGAACCAACGGAGAAAAACACACTAGTAGCAATTATATTTTCTCGGATGATGATATGATGATGATTGCTGAATTTCAGGCATGGACATATATTAATTGCTTTGCGAAAGCATAGATGATCAGCTGACTGTTAAGCTAGATGTGATGGAAATGGTAATATAGTACTGGAGTTTATCCTCCATCTCTGCGTTCATTGTTTCGTTCTTTTGTACTTTGTCATTGTGAACAGAACTATTCTAGTGGCTATTATTGTTTAGTGCTTGATTCTCTTTTCTTTCTGGTTTTGCTCTATGTGCTCTTTGCTACCGTGTGATCTCAAACTCTCTCTGTTGTGTTTCTAGGTGGTCCACAGGCAGCCTGCATTGGTTGTGCTGGCTTTGCAACTTTCTCAGTTCTGATAGAGAAGTTCTTAGATAGACACAGTTGAGCAGACACCCGGCTCCAGTTTTGCAAATTCCAGGTTTTAGTCTGGACAATGAGTTCTAGCTGCCCGGATAAATTCATCATAGTTTTCCTGTTTTCATCCTCATTGAATTTGAGTGCATCGCTAAGAATGAAGATAGAAGTTGTACTAATTAATTCTCCCATGTACTACTGCAGTATTATTAGTACACATATTCTTTAGTAATTCACATATAGGAGGTGATTGGATCGTTCTATCCATCCAACCTTCGAATGATTCTGTAATACCAAGTTTTTTGGCAAGTTGAAGCAGTTTGCGATTGATGACTGATTATTCAATCTTTGATAATAAAGAATTCGGGTGGCTGGACCTAGGGTACCAAATGCATATCATTTTCACCTGGATAAGATCGATGTAATGTCAATTTTTTTTTTCCAATAATGTGTACATGTATTGAATCTGTTACATTTTCAATTGACTATCTGCGGTGGAAGTGTTAGCTATCGCAAGGAAAGTGTAGTGCAGAATAGTAATAGTAATGACATGCCTTGTGTTCTATGCTAGTATCTTAGGATCCATTTTTAAGTTGAACCAAATACCGTATTAGAATTATTTTTTAGCTCAATATAATCCAATCATCTCATTTATCCAGATTACGAAACCATAGCCTTGTGTATTTCATTGCTAAACACAACTCAAATGGAGTGGCTGGCTGATGCACACAAGGGGGAAGTTTGCTGGACCGACGTCGAGTACTGCAAACAAAATGGAGTGGCTGACTTTCCTTCTATTCTCATTTTCATCCCCGCAAAATCACTTACTTTGTAATTTATGTAGATTGTAATATACAGATAAATATATAAAACGGCCCACAGTAACAATGAGCCCGTCTAGCTCAGCTGGTAGAGCGCAAGGCTCTTAACCTTGTGGTCGTGGGTTCGAGCCCCACGGTGGGCGGCTTTTTGGCCTTTTTCAGCTTTTGCCCCTAACGGACGGTTTACTGTGTGTCGATCCTTTTTTTTCACCTCTCTTTTATAGCTCCAGTTTTAACTTTCAAAATGAGGGAACTCTAATTTATTCTTCCAGTGCATTACATAAGAAAAGTCGCAATTTTAGAAAAATATGATTACGGATTTTTTTCAATTAATATAAACGACGTGTTTTGTTGACTTCTGCGGCACAACTTAAGCTTCAACTACTACTACTTAATTATCAGTGTTTTGTTGACTTCTGCGGCACAACTTAAGCTTCAACTACTACTACTTAATTATCAGTATTATCATAATCGATCTACGTATCGACTCGCGACAATAATTTTTAAGGATTGAATCGGTTGGTTTGAAAGATTAAAGGTTGAACCATGCATTTTTAAAAATAATTTAATTTATTGATAAATAATAATATAATAAATTAAATCTTAATTATATTAAGGGTCCGTTTTGTAGACAATTTTGACAGTAACATATATTGTATATAATTTATACTGATAAAAAATGGTAACATATATGGTTGCTGATAATTGCGCCAATCTTCCATCTTCACCTGCACCAACGCCCTGCATCAGTCGCACATCCATCTACGTCAATACTAGCATCTTCGACTGCATATAACTGCGTTGGAAGTAGATGAACCTTAACGCTATGTTTCTTCAACTTTAACATATTTTTCTATTCCAGGAGTGTTGCTGCTTAAGGAAGAGGGGTCACTATTACACGATCTACTCCCATCACAAAAATAAGTTGCTGCAACTCCTTCTGTTGGAGACATAAGGTATTTCTTTTATATTAGAATTGTCAATGTTC
The DNA here is from genome assembly GCF_013401445.1 of Tripterygium wilfordii. Taxonomy (NCBI): domain Eukaryota; kingdom Viridiplantae; phylum Streptophyta; class Magnoliopsida; order Celastrales; family Celastraceae; genus Tripterygium; species Tripterygium wilfordii. The sequence goes on from NC_052253.1 coordinate 9,517,172, forward strand.
TATTTTTAATGGATAACTAGAAATTTATTTACCTCAGTGCATGATAATTAATTTCTGGCATTGGTTGTTTAGTACTACTTGTATTTTCCAGTCTTTGTCATGTCTATATGCACGATATGCTTTCCAAGCTTCAGTTGCAAAGGATGAAGACGATGATGTGGATATGTTTGTTGAGGAGACTTAAGAGGAAAATAAGGATGCATAATAACGTACAGCTGCTATCAAGACATCACCAAAAAAGAAAGAATGTAAACTTTTAATTTCTTTGTTCCTGGCTGTTAGTGCTATTTTCGCTAGCTTTTTTTCAATTTTTTTTTTGTTTCTTGAGTTCTCGTAATTTATGATGATAAGATTTAGAATTTGAGAATGTAGGACCCACTATATAAAATATGGCATATCCATGTAAAAGTTCTTAGCTTTCTCCTTCTTTTCATGTAGTATCAAAACTATTCTCATGTTCCTCTTTCCATAGTCTCCAATATATTCTGTCATGCTTTAATAGATTATTCTCTCTGACATAGGAGATTCTTTCTTTGTGGTTCTAAGTCACCTCAACTTGCTCATTACTTTTTTTTCCTTTCTACAACGAGAATTAGGCTCAGTCTACAACTTCAAAAGAAGAAAGCTTCCTGCTCGGATATCACTACTTCAAGAGTGTTTGGGAACTTATTTATATGCACAACTAAAAAATATTTAATAATTGTAGAACTTACGAGCCTCAAAATGGTCATATTTCAGTGCATGACTACATATGCTTTACTTTTCTTTTGTGATACATTAATCAAGCTCATGATGCCATTACTATGATCATAGCAACATTCACTGTCCACAAATGTCAATATTCAGATTAATTTTTTGGACCTAAAGTATTGATAGTTCTTTCAATGTGTCTATCTGTATAGTTGAGTACAAGAGTTTCAAGCTTCTTGACTGCAAAAGACTTTTCAACCATTAGTAAGTACTAAAAATTGTAAGACTTTCAAGCACGTTACATAGGATATTGAAAGGATATACATATGTTGTGATTTATGATTCATTGGTGCATCATGTGTTCATTGACTTCAACTTAGGAAACTAGAATCATAGAAGATTTTAAGTCTAAGGCTATATATACTTGCCATCCAAGTCTTTCAAGATTACCGAAGTCAGTACTCAAATACAAAGCCATTTTCCTTCAAGCTTCGGATTATTATTTGTTTAATGTGATCGTGATTGTTGAAGAAGAACCCTGGCGTGAGACAGCTCTTGGTGGATTGTGTCACTTATTGGTGGAGTACCAGACAACATCTTCTCAACGTTGATACTTTGGTTGCGGCCAGAGTTTGACCAGCTAACGTAATTGCTGGGTCTTAGAAAATATACACTTGATGGGTGATGTACTATGGTATCTTAGGTTAGGTCCTCTGTAATCTTTATTCATATAGTGGATTATTTTCAAGGTTGATTGTTTGATTGACCCGAGGTTTTCCCTACTAGGTTTTCCTCATTATTCTGATGTGTTTTGATGGTTACTTATTCATTCCGCAAGTTCTATATATTTTGACTAACAGTTCTTGAACAAGAATAAACTCTCAATTGGTATCGGAGCAGGTAGTCAATATGGAACAACGAAACAATTAAGTTCTGCACTTTAATAAATTGAATTATTCATACTGGAAAGCTCGTATGAGAGCATACTTGAAGTCAATAGACGAACGTGTATGGGTATCAGTTGTACAAGGATACAAAGCTTCCATGATTGACGACACATGGCATTTTTATTTTTAAAAAATAAATAAATTAAAAAGGTTAATTAATTGTATTATAAAGAATCAATAGACGATACACAAATCTAATTTAATTACTATACATGTATTACTATGAATGACATGAGTTTAACCTTACATTCATTTCCCTTTAAATAGATAGATATTTATGTCATACATTTGTCTTAAAACACATATATCACATATATCATCACTTTTAAAATGAAATGCTCAACTTCTTACATGTCACTCACTATTATCTCATCATACTACAACAAATCATTAGAATAACGATGATATCACATAGAGCTTGATTGTTCAAAAATTATATAGAAATACTTAAGTACATCTAAATTTCGTATCTATTAATGTTTTCGATAATCTATAATAAGCATCATATAAATGTTTATATTTTCTTAATTTGTTATTTTATAAGACACATTGATGCATACTTTTGTTTGTCAATATCATATTGACATTTACAAAACAAAACGAAAAGAAGGAACCATACTTTATATTTCAAATTTTAGAGTTGTTTCAACTAACTATAAACTCGGGTATACGACTAATTTGATTGTAATTCTGAACTTTGTTCATTATTGATCTTAATCTCATCATTAAATGCTATACTTACTGTAATATGCGTATAATTATATAAGGCATATATTAAACTTCACTTATTGTTAATATATATTTTTATTTTTCTAGTACTTATTTCTTACAACACAACATCACAAGTGTAAAATGCAAAAAAAAAAAAAAAAAAAAACTTAATAAATGCTCGCCATGTTTACAATTCGAATGCAATGCTTGCCACAATAACCAAACCTAGTAATGATGTAAAACTAAATTACACTGTTCATACCTAAAACAATACTTATTGGTTGTGTATGAACATATTCGAATTCAACACAAAATCATCCATAAAATGAATCAGAAATCAAATGCACTAATTGTTAACATATATAGATATATTTAGTCTCTTACCTTCAACAACATGTTTTCTTGGAGAATAACATCTAGTAATAACTTCACAGTTAAACGTGCTTCTGTGAGAGCACTCTATTGGGATGGGTGACCACCTGGGAAGACAAAGTCATGCGGCCCTGATATATCCACGGGAACCGAACAACCCAAAGCGGACAATATTTTTGATGTGTATTGGGTTGAAAATTCTAATATGGTATCAGAACGAGCTCCACCCATTTGGGTCACTTGTTGGGCCTTTCGAATGTCGTTATGGACAGACCACCCATAGATGGGGGAGTACTTGTAGGACCTTTCGAATGTCCAACGGATGGATCCCCCAAAAGTAACCCTAACCCGTACAATCCACTTGTTGGGTCTAGTATAACCTAACCCACAAGCGGGGGGAGTGTTAACATATATATAATTTCAGTTTCTAACCATCAACAACGCGTTTTCCTGAAGAAAAACATTTCGTAGTAACTCTGTAGTTAAGCGTGTTTCTGCGAGAGCACTATTGAGATGGGTGACCTCTTGGAATGGCAAAGCCGTACGGGCCTGATGTATCCATGGGAATTGGGAACTGAAAAATTCAAAGTAGACAATACACAATATTGTTGATGTGAAGAATTCAAAGTAGAGAATATTGTTGATGTATATTGAGTTGAAAATTCTGATACTAATAGTGATGATTTTAAAAAAGAATCAAACTAATGAGCAGTAAGCACACATTAATTACTTGTAAAAAATATTGAAAATCGTCCGAAGTATAGGATATTAGGTTAAAACTTAAAAGAATGAATTACCCCCTTGGTGTAAACCCCGAGTGGTAATGAGCATGACCTTATCCCCATTTGTGACATCAGACTCTCTCACGGTCATCACATCCACCAACACTCTCCCTATTAGCATTAATATTAAACCATAGAAGGAAAAGTTGTTTACTACTCAAACTATTTGTTACTTTCATTTTTTTGATAGATAGATGGATGGTTAGATGGACCTTTGGAGAAGAGTTTCTGGCCTCTGTTGGGTCTAAATTAACCTTACTAGCAAGTGTACTAGTCGGCGACTACAGCACAATGATAAGCAAGGGTCGAATCCACAGGGACGGTGTTATATCTAATCCAAATTTATACTTGTATTTACGTATGGACAATGCAAACAAAAGTAAAATTCAACTCAAGATTGTTTGGTTGGGTAATTAAATTAAAACAAGCAAATAGTAAAGTATTTTTGGTATTTTCTTTGAATAAGGATGTAACTAATGCAAATGAGATAAACACCAAAGCTTTGGAATCCCCCTTGGGAAATAACTTGCGATGACACAAATTCACACACATATTTGCTAATTCGGGCATAACGAATCCGTACCTAAGTCGGTTTTAGCGCACTTAAGCCAAATCTCCCTAAAATCGATTACTAGCCATCTTATTGGTCTAGGTCGGATATTCCTAAATACATTCTAGCCATCTTATTGGTCTAAACATGCATAGAAATTCATGGAGTTCTATGGAGATTAGGATTCATACAAATTGTCACCTAATAAAGGGAGACACATTCATAATCAAGTGTTTCAAGAAGCATAATCTACTTGACATATTATTGTCTAAGCAAATTCTCCAAACAATTTCATCCAAAAACCTAAAGTGTTGGCCAAACACCACAAGCATGAAAAAATTGCAATCAAACATAGAAACACAAGATTTATACCCAAATCAACTCATATATATATGTAAATCGAGTCATAAACAAAGTCATCAAACCCAAGGCTTCAACCTAGCCTTGGCACAAGAGGTTTAGTTACACATAATGAGAGAAAAACACAAAAGGAGAGATGAGAAAATCATGAATAAACCCAATTAGTTGAGTAGATCCAAGTTGAGCTGAAGAATCTCTCCTCCTAGCTCCAAGAGTCGCCTCCCTCTCTGCTTTCGCTCCCCAGAAATTCTATTCTCGGTCTAAAAACTCCCGCAGCTCGGACAAATCGCGACTTAAAACACCCCAGAAAATTGCTTTTTGCGCCTAGACGCGTTGTTTTCACGCCTAGGCGCACCACGCCTAGGCGCAATCCTAGGCGCGTTACCCCTAGGCACATGATTCAAATGACCATAACTTCTCCATATGACCTCCGATTTGGATGATTTTAGATTCTACGGAAAGCTTGAGATGTCTAGTTTCCAATGCCTTTTATTGCGCTCGATTCCAATAACGTGACAGAAAGTTATGACTATTTGAACACACGAAGGTCAGTGGACATTTTCTTCAATTCAGCCCTTTTTCCGTCGCTTTTCATCCAAACCGCAATCAACCTATCAAAATACAAATCAACACATAAATACACTCATTATTTATCAAAAGAAAGCTTAAGAGGGGGATATTTCTACCAAAAACAATAGGTATTATCATACCTATCAAACACCCCACACTTAAACCTTACTTGTCCTCAAGTAAAACTAAACAAAGTACATCTACCAACTAACATCCTAACTCACTAACGCAGGAATCGCGATTGCATTTAGCATATGCAACAAGCCGTTAAACCCCTAGGTGTCCCTAGTGGAGGAGTTTTGTCTCCTGAGGGCTTACAAGAACGACACCCACAAACGTTTCAAGATAACTCAAATCAAACATATGGGAGGGAAATCACTAGAATCGAAACAATATACATCAATGCCATGCAATCAAAAAGATGTGGAGACCCCACACTTCATCCAAACATATACTCAATGAAGATTATCCATCTACTCAATCACTTCGTCTACATTAAGTGCGTGCAAAGAAGAAATGTATAATTATTTGGCTTCCAAGAGTTCATAGGCGCCAAACATAGTCACATTCCAAGAATTCCAAGAACAGTCAAGTAGTAATACCAAGGCACTTTTATTTATATACATACTTCTCTTCTTCTTCTTATTATTTTTTATTTATTTTTTTATTTATTTTTTTTTTACTAGGCCCGTGCAATGCTCACTCCTTTAAGCTTTCTAGTCAACCCATGTAACGAGTTCTCAACCAATGACTCCCAACCAGTTGGTTTAGGGCATTATGTGATAAAGCACGTCTCGGATCAATCACTCGAGTTGAAAAGGCTTCGAAGTTAAGCTAGCCTAGTATGTTCATCATGATTGTCTTACCTTTTTACGCGAAACTCGAGTTGGTTAGACAAGAGCCCCGGTTACTCGGCAAGATCACAAGAGCGGAACATGCTTTTAATCATTGTCGCAACCGGGGTCACGACGCAGTCCGACGTTTGAAAGGATGAAAAATGTTTAGAGTCGCCACCAATTGATTTAAGGTGCAATTGGACACCGTAAAAAACCTGCGAACCAGAGAAAAGGGTACAGGGATCGATTGAGTGTGGTGAAGGTGTTAGGCACCCCACAACTCCCGTTTGAAAACGGTTACCCGGATTAATCTAATGACTATCTTATGGAAACTTGCTCTTTGCAAGATATAATTATTTTGAGAAAAAGGTTGGTATGAAAAATACTATCAACTCATGATAGCTTTGGAAAAAGGGTTTGAAATAACACTTATCAACTTATGATAGTGTTTGAAAAAAGGTTTGGAATATTACTATCAACTTATGATAGTTTTTATTTGGGAATATACTGCCAACTTTGGTAGGTTTAAATTTAAATACCAACTTATGGTTTATTGAACAAAATGCCCTACCAACTTTTGGTAAGTTTGATTTTAAATACCAACTTATGGTATAAATGATTATATGTACTACCAACTTTTGGTAGGTTTAATTTTCAATACCAACTTATGGTATAAATGATCTTATGGAAACTTGCTCTTTACAAGGTGTAATTGTTAAAGTTTGAATTATTACTTTCAACATTTTGGTAGGTTTAATTTTGAATACCAACTTATGATGTAAATGATAAAATGCCCTACCAACTTTTGGTAGGTTTAATTTTGAACACCAACTTATGGTGTAAATGATAAAATGCCCTACCAACTTTTGATAGGTTTAATTTTAAATACCAACTTATGATGTAAATGATAAAATGCCCTACCAACTTTTGGTAGGTTTAATTTTGAACACCAACTTATGGTGTAAATGATAAAATGCCCTACCAACTTTTGATAGGTTTAATTTTAAATACCAACTTATGATGTAAATGATAAAATACCCTACCAACTTTTGGTAGGTTTAATTTTAAATACCAACTTATGGTATAAATGATTATTTGGAAAAAATGTCATTTGCCAATTTAATCCATTATTGCCAACTTATGGCAAATTCATAAATGAAATCAAATATGGTCCATAATCCAGATAAGTGAAATCAACTTATGATTTCCTTAATTGAAATGACAACATATCAAAGAATCAAGATTTGCACAAAACAGATTTTCAAACCACACATTGCGCACAGATTTTTCAACTCTGATTTCACCTATCAAATGAGGTCGAAATGCAACGAAATTTTATATACATTGTCACAACACCTCAATAAACACTATATCAAAATTTCAAAGCAAAATTCGAAGTTTAAAGCAGTCTGCTAATCTCGGACAGATTAGGGTCTTGAAAATCCTGCAGTTTGAAATCCTTGATTGTAGAGGCTCGCATTGGAGAAGATTGTTGTAGCAAAAAAAAAACAGGAAAGCTTGATGATTGATGAACTTGATAGCAAGAAGTTTCTCCCCTTTTTTTTCTCTCTTTTTCTTTTTCTCCCCCCTAGCTCTCTATTTTTGCTCTCTTCCCTTAGCTCTCTCCCCTAGCTCTCCTCCTTTAGCTCTCTCCCTTAGCTCTCTCCCCTAGCTCTCTATCTTGCTCTCCTCCCTTGGCTCTCTCCCTTAGCTCTCTATTTATAGGAAATTAGGAGCTACCCATCCATTGAATGACCAACCATGGCAACCTAAGTGGAGTCACCACCATTGAATAACCAATTTGCACTAAGTAAGTGGATTCACCACCATTGAATGTAAATGGAGTCACCACCATTGAATTTGCACTAAAATGATGGATTCACCACCATTGAATGTAAATGGAGTCACCACCATTGAATTTAAGTGGAGTTGCACATCAATTTGCACTAAAATGATGGTGATGCATGGAATGATGTCAAGAGAGATATACATATATGTGTATTTATGTATAGGTGGAAATAGTAATGGGTTTGACAAATCATGTGGTGGGCTTTCAAATGATAATCAAGACATTGGTCAAGATGGTAGTGGACACAAGCAAATTAGCTCTTCATGAAATGGGCCAACAAATGTTGAACATAGGTTGGTATGAATTGGGCTAAGATATGAGTATTTGTGGGCTTAAGAATCCAAGAAAGAGAATATTTATGGGCTTATAGGTACAACAAATGTGTTTTTTTTGCATTTTTGTGTTTTTTCTCATTTTTGTATTTTTTGTATTTTAGCCGGACGAAAATCGGGTACTACAATCATCATCAAATTTATTTTTTTTCATTTTTTTTTTAACATGCATGTAATTAACTAGTGCCAAGAATATAACTAACACGGTGTTCTAGATCATCTTAGAGAAAGTCCACATCCAACATCTATTCACCCAAGTCATACCCCACAAGCACACATTCTCGTGCAGGTGAATTACAGTGATTGTGCAATAGAGTAGACGTCAAGCATATAGAAGGATATGATGGGTTCCACAAACCAAGATTAGCTGCATTTCAATATAGCACTCAATTCAACAGAAAATTCCCATAAATATGCAAGATTCAAGCACTAAATTTTTTTTTAAAAAATTTTCAATTCAGCTACAACAAAAATCATGTGAAATTTGGCACAAGATAATCCATATGCAGTCCACCACCCCACACTTTAAAGAATGCATTGTCCTCAATGCAAAACATAACAATGTAATAATGCACTAAAAAGAGGACAAGTTGAAACAATACAACCTGGGGGTTGGAGTCATGCATCGAGTGGATTGGGGTGCTGGCCTGGCCACAATTCTTCAATGTCTATATGCACCCTCCTCTTGTCTTCAGCTAGACGAGATCCACCACTTTGCAGTGGCTCCCTCCTTCATTGGTGGATCCATCTCCGAAAGTGAAGTGAGAAGCATTATCTCATACTCCTCTTCATCCACATAATTATACTCAACTTTTCCTCTAAGCTCCAACTCTTTGCCACTGCTTAATGTAACTGCTTGAGTTGTCTCACATATATATTCCCCCTCACTTGTTTTCATCATAGGTTGGTAAAGTTGATTCTTGCTTGATACCATCCTATGCGTTGCCTCTTCTAAAGTTTGGGTACTCGCATTTAAGGAATCGAGTATGTCATCCAATGATGACTCATGTCTTTGCTCAAGCGGTGGTGGTGAAGCCCATTGAAACATCTCCTCTCTACAAGCTTGAGTGTTTGCTTTCAACTTTTGGGTACTCGTAACCAATGCATTTAGTATGTCTTGTAGAGATGAGTCTTGTGCTTGCTCAAGTAATGGTGGTGGTGCTGCTTGTGTAGGAACAAATTGATGCTGGTAGTTGTTCCATAGGAATTGAGGTTGTTCACACCTTCCAGAGTTATAAGCGTTGGAGAAGGAGTTGCATGGTGGATATGGGGCATGGTTTGGTGGAGTTGTCCTTGCATTATATCCTTGCAAATATAAGCTCGACCCATAAAAACCTGCTCCCTGATAAGCACATGGTGGAGGATATCCCATCTCAAAGCATATGCCAACAAAAAACAAAATTAGTTAATAAATATTATGTACAAGTATTATGTACAAACAAAGGAAAAAAAAATGGACAAATAACAAAAAATGGATCAAACGTAAGCTACCATCCCCGGCAACGGCGCCATAAACTTGTTGGGTCTAAATTAACCTTACTAGCAAGTGTACTAGTCGGCGACTACAGCACAATGATAAGCAAGGGTCGAATCCACAGGGACGGTGTTATATCTAATCCAAATTTATACTTGTATTTACGTATGGACAATGCAAACAAAAGTAAAATTCAACTCAAGATTGTTTGGTTGGGTAATTAAATTAAAACAAGCAAATAGTAAAGTATTTTTGGTATTTTCTTTGAATAAGGATGTAACTAATGCAAATGAGATAAACACCAAAGCTTTGGAATCCCCCTTGGGAAATAACTTGCGATGACACAAATTCACACACATATTTGCTAATTCGGGCATAACGAATCCGTACCTAAGTCGGTTTTAGCGCACTTAAGCCAAATCTCCCTAAAATCGATTACTAGCCATCTTATTGGTCTAGGTCGGATATTCCTAAATACATTCTAGCCATCTTATTGGTCTAAACATGCATAGAAATTCATGGAGTTCTATTGAGATTAGGATTCATACAAATTGTCACCTAATTAAAGGGAGACACATTCATAATCAAGTGTTTCAAGAAGCATAATCTACTTGACATATTATTGTCTAAGCAAATTCTCCAAACAATTTCATCCAAAACCTAAAGTGTTGGCCAAACACCACAAGTATGAAAAAATTGCAATCAAACATAGAAACACAAGATTTATACCCAAATCAACTCATATATATGTAAATCGAGTCATAAACAAAGTCATCAAACCCAAGGCTTCAACCTAGCCTTGGCACAAGAGGTTTAGTTACACATAATGAGAGAAAAACACAAAAGGAGAGATGAGAAAATCATGAATAAACCCAATTAGTTGAGTAGATCCAAGTTGAGCTGAAGAATCTCTCCTCCTAGCTCCAAGAGTCGCCTCCCTCTCTGCTTTCGCTCCCCAGAAATTCTATTCTCGGTCTAAAAACTCCCGCAGCTCGGACAAATCGCGACTTAAAACACCCCAGAAAATTGCTTTTTGCGCCTAGACGCGTTGTTTTCACGCCGAGGCGCACCACGCCTAGGCGCAATCCTAGGCGTGCACAACTTCAAATTCAAGTCCAACTCTCTGGACTGGGCGTGCAGGAGTGATCCTGGGCGTGCACAATTTGTGCGTCTAGGCGCGCCACGCCTAGGCATACGCCTAGGCGCGTTACCCCTAGGCACATGATTCAAATGACCATAACTTCTCCATATGACCTCCGATTTGCATGATTTTAGATTCTACGGAAAGCTTGAGATGTCTAGTTTCCAATGCCTTTTGTTGCGCTCGATTCCAATAATGTGACAGAAAGTTATGACTATTTGAACACACGAAGGTCAGTGGACATTTTCTTCAATTCAGCCCTTTTTCCGTCGCTTTTCATCCAAACCGCAATCAACCTATCAAAATACAAATCAACACATAAATACACTCATTATTTATCAAAAGAAAGCTTAAGAGGGGGATATTTCTACCAAAAACAATAGGTATTATCATACCTATCAGCCTCATGGAAGAACATTAGTGAGACATTGGAGAAGCTACTCAAGGTCTTTGTCGAGGCATCAGTTTCGTCGGTCTCCATCTTTATCATTCGATTTGGTACTTCGTTGAGTCCCCGTTACATCCTGGAGGAAGAGATGACGACTGCACTGAAGCACAAGTACGAAGTTCATAATGTTGAGAAATTAGACCCACTATATTCCTTGACAAGATAAATCAACACGATAACAGAGAAATTGAAATTGAGAAAAGCAACAATCAACACACAAGATTTATGTGGAAAACCTCCAAGCCCGAAGGAAAAAATCACGGCCGTTGTCAAAAGACAACCAAGAGAAAATTTGTATAACCACACACCGACAATTTTCTCTCACCAAGAAAACCAAGATCACCAAGAAACCCAAGAATACCCAAGAGCCCAAGAGATTACATAAGCCCCAATCTAGCATATATCTCTAACACCCTACATCTTGAATCTCAAACCGACAGAAACCTAGGCTAAACCTGAGAGATACACCACAATTGAGCTTAGGAATATAGTGAGACGTTGGAGAAGCTACTCGAGGTCTTTGCCGATGGCATTAGTTTCGCCGATCTTCATCTTTGTCATTCGATTTGGTACTTCGTTGAGTACCTATTACAGCCTGAAGGAAGAGATGACGACTACACTAAAACACATGTACCAAGTTCATAATGTTGGGAAATTAGACCCACTCTACTCCTTGACAGATCAATCAACACGACAATTGAGAAAATTTAAATTTAGAAAAACAACAATCAACACACAAGATTTAAGTGGAAAACCTTCAGCCCGGAGGAAAAACCACGGTCGTTGTCAAATGACAACCAAGAGAAAATTTCACTATGTAGAAAATTTATACAACCACACACCGATAATTTTCTTTCACCAAGAAACCCAAGAATACCCAAGAGCCCAAAAGATTACATAAGCCCCAATCTAGCCTATATCTCTAACACCCTACATCTTGAATCTCAAACCGATAAAAGCCTAGGCTAAACCCGAGAGATACACCACAAAGTTATCACCCCTTGCTCTCTCTCACAAACCTTTGATTTCTCTCTCTACCGTAAGCTTCACTACTCATGCATGAGCTTTGCCTATGAGCTATACTTGGCACACTCTATCGTGCATCACGGCACGGATGCACCCTCCTACGCCACTGCCTAGCTCACTCGGTGCTTCACCCACCGTCTGACGCTGCAAAACCAGCATTTATATGGAAAGAAAACAAACCTTGCGTGTGTCGTCTCCTTTCATAAAGAAAATGTAACTTTTGTATGCTGTGTTCAATTTGATTTTGAACACCACAACATATACATACATACATATATATGTTTGTCCCATTCAACTACAATTTCTTCCGTGGATCCCATATCATTATCAATTTTTTTTCATCAAAATACTAACACATAACATAACACGAATAGTCCTGATCTTAAAAGAAAATCGTTCATCCTTAAGAGTCGCGGTTGGGCTTCTTCAATGTAAGTATTTTGCAAGCCCAAAATGAGACCTCGCCCTTTAATGATCAGCAGGCCCAACCCAAACTGCCCAGGACTTCCGAAAAAGATTGGTTTCTCCTTGAGCTATTATGGACCACAGAAATGAAGTGAAAACGAAAAATAATTATTTCCTCGTATTGGTGTGTAGAGAGTATTGCGGTGTGGATTGGAGTTTGCCATAAATCCCATGTGATTTGGCATATCTATCAATTACTATGCCTTGTTGGTAAACTGACAATGAGCTGTTTCAGGGCTTTAAGTCAAACATTATGCCGTACCTTATCCATCATAATTGAGATTCCCATTTTCACTTGCAATATTCATCTGATTATGTCATGGAAATTTGAAATGCGTGGTTTAATTTTGATTGATCAAACATTCATCACACATATACTCAAAACATGATTTGTCATCTATGATGGATTATACTGCATCAAGCAAGTAAGCAATATAGATATACACGTCTAGACAATCATGAGTCAAAGTTGGCCCACATCACTATGGATAAATAAAGAGGAATACAACAATGAATTTGTTCATTGAGTAATGGCTCAGATCACTAACATGAACACATAATGGATTGGTTCCATACTTGTGCAGTAGGGCATGCCATTCCGAGCAAGTAAACACAAACTTACCATCCAAAGAGAGAGACTAGTACTGATCTGCAACCTTATGTTTTGTGTCAAGTGTCAAAACAATAAGGCATGTGGGCTGTGTAGAGTGTAGTTACCTTGTCAACTTTCTTCCCCTGCTACCACCATGTGAAGCTTTTCAGAATCCACCAACTTTGGTTGTTTTCTTTTATTTTATCTTTTAACTTGATTACATATATATATATATATATATATATGGTCCCCATTACACCCAATTAAGATCCTCACATCATTTTCCACGCTCTTCTGATATGGAATAACACCAGGCAAGATATTTATAAAATTAACCGAAATCGTTCCAACAAAATATAACAAAAGAATATTGTCAAAAGAAAATTCGCATATTTAAATTCATCTATTTAGATAAGACTAAAATTCGATTCAGTTTAGTTTGATTAATATCAATGATTAAAGATTCTACTAACTACTCACCTCCTAATCTTAACTATAGTCAATCAAAGACCACTCGTCAAACACCTGAGTTATCAATTGAAGTGGTAAGAATGATATGTATTACCTTAATTATCAGGATTCGAATCCTCTCTCCATTTCAAAAAAGACCACTAGTTTAAAATTAGCCTAAATAATCAAATCTGTTAATCACCACCCTCATATCCTGCCTTCCATTCCTTCAACCCTGAAAAACCCATATTAAACCAAAATTCAAACAAACCCCACCTCTCTCAATTACCTTAACTACCCAACCCCCCCCAAAAAAAAAAAAGACCCCAAAGCCACCGCCTTTGCAGCTCTCTGCCTCAGTCACCAAAGCATTCTCCTTAAGCAATCAATTACAGGGAAAAAAAGAAAAAAAAAAAACCACAAGAAATCCCCCTCCAAATCCCAAAAAAGGCTGCTGCCGCCTCCTCTTCTTATTTATTTTTCTCCGGTTCAAACACCTCCGGTTTCTGCCGGTACGATCCAGCTCGCAATGTGGCGGCCGCGGTCTTCTAAATCGACGGTGCGGATACACAACACGTCATCTCCCTCCACCGCCTTCTCCTGCTCCTCTTTCAAAGATATCCAGGACCTGTGCGCAGAGGATCCTTCCCCTTCTAATCCCTCATCTTCAACTACAAAACGGCCGTCTAATATCTTCCACCGAGTCCGATTCGCCAACTCGCTCATCCGCGCTTGGTCAGCTCTCCCGTCCGTAGTCCCGGAATCTAAATCGGTACCTGAAAATTCTTCACCGGTTATTAATCAAACGCCACAACCGGAGCCTAGAATCGCAATCCCGGGCGCCGACAAACGTATTGTCGTTTACTTCACGTCCCTACGCGTGGTGCGGTCAACATTTGAGGACTGCCGGGCCGTTCGATCCATACTCCGAGGGTTTCGTGTCTCAATCGACGAGCGAGATCTATCGATGGACTCTCGGTTCCTGAACGAGCTGCAGGGGATCTTAGGCGGCGATGGCAAGTTGACTGTTCCACGCGTTTTCATCGGCGGCAGATACATGGGTGGGGCAGAGGAGATCATGCAACTCCATGAGGCTGGCGAGCTCAAGAAGTTCGTCGAAGGGCTTCCTGCAGCGGAACCCGGCGTCTGTGTGTTGTGCGGCGGTTACAGCTTCATTGTGTGCGACGAGTGTAACGGTAGTCACAAGCTTTACACCGAGAAAACTGGGTTCAAGTCCTGTACGGCCTGCAACGAGAACGGTCTGATCAGGTGCCCTTCTTGCTCCTGTCCGCCGCTATGAGACTGTGAGTCGTCTGACTATTTCGACGGAAGGATTTTTTTTTTTTTTTTACACAAAAAGAGGGGAAAATAGTTTTTTCTTATTTAATTTTCGATAATCAGTTTTGTTTCATGTTTTTTGTGAGTGGCAGTGTGGGCCTAGTCTGGGGCGTTGCTGGATAAGGGTAGAAAGAGCATTGGGAAGCCCAAGAACTTTGGCCCTTTAGATTTGTATCAACGAACTCTCTGCATCTTAAAATATTGATATGGTTACGTCCGAAAGAGGACCATACTATAGTGGGCTTAATTCTTGTTTTTGTGTTGTCATTATGAGTTAGGAACTTAGATGTCAAGTGGGTAATCCACCTGCAACTCCATATACAAGTAATATGAATGACCCCCCCAACAACAAGATACTCAGAAAGGATTCTGACTTTCAGAGGTTCTGCACGGCGAACTGATCCATGCTACTTAGCATGATGTTCTACAGTAGACCAAATTTACGCAAAATTTGTTCAAAATTTCATATAATAGTGGTATAGAATCATTGCTACCAAACAATGAAGTGACTCAAAGCATTCCCATAATCCAGAGCTTATATCTCTTTATACACAGATATAAAAGACTCGGTCCACCGCTAAGGTGCTTGCAAAGCTTAAGATAAAGTATCTACATTGCCTGATTGTTGGATCCTTACCAGAAGACAATAAATCAATCAACTGGAAATGCAGTACAATGATAACAGCAGCAAATACTATGATGCCCAGTGAGATTGCGTGTTGTTATGTCAATGCACTTAAACAGAAAACAACGTGATTTCTGAAAAAAGAAAAAGAAAAGAAAGTTATGAGCTAGGCATCTAGCTAGAACAGGGAAAGAATTGGTCTACGGTTCTAAAAGAATCATTTCCAAGGTGTTCATCTCTACATGAGACCTTTTCCACATAGCATCTTCAACATGATCACTTTATTCTGACAAATTAGTTCCAAGACAGTGCAAAGTTTTAAGGTTAGAAATTCAAAAAAAGCAGATTCCCTTATGAAAAATCAGATTCCAATCAAGTCAGGGTTTGATGAATAAACCAAGCATGAAAAGGCCAGGAACATAATCAAATTAAACAATTAGCCAATATGGAAAGAGTCGAAAAATACCTTTTGGAATTGAAACGAACAAATACTACAAAGACTGAAAGATGGGTCGGATAGGTAGAGGCGGAGATGGGGTTGGAGATGCAAAGGAGGATACTAACGACCTTAGGCTGGCGCAGAGGCATAGAGGCAAAGACAAAATGAGGCCCTGATGATGAGACAGAGACCTTACCTAGTAATCTCAATAGGAAAGGAAACAAAGTGAGGCGCAGCTGCGCAAGACCAGATCAAGAGGTGGAGAAGCCTTCTCCGAGAAAGATGGAAGTGACGGAGACGTCGAGACAGAGATGCCGAGAGGGTCAGACGGAGACGAGGCTGAGAACTGATGTATCTAGGTCAAATGTTCAAATTCGATCACAGAGACGTTTTATTTTAGTAGGTTATAATTTTAAAATTTTGTTTTAATTGGTTATCGGATCACCCAATAACCCAATAACATGAGAAATTCAAACTCGGTACCCGGACTTGTTAACTAAGGTCTGGGCCCAGTTTGGCTTGGTATGAAAAAAAGCTTTATCGAGTAAGCCTACCGGGCCGAATCGTGTCGCCGGGTTGAACCGGGTTTTTCGGCCGGTGTATACCCCTAATTGTAGCATGATGATCCATAAGGTTGGTTTTGATCCAAATTGGGTTATACATATTTCTTAATTGTAGCATGATGATCCATAAGGTTGGTTTTGGTCCAAATTGGGTTATACATATTTCTGAGAAAAAAAAAACTAAAATTCGATATGCTGAAATTGTTGAAGAACAAATTTAGAATAGCAGCCGATTATCTAAGAGTGTGTTTGGATTGAGGGATTTGGAGGGAAGGGAAAGGAAGGGAAATAGAGTTTCCTTCCAATTCCCTTGTTTGGATAGTTTATTAAAAATTAAGGGGAGGGATTTGAGGGGATTTGGAAGGAAGATTTCATTAAATTTTTGTTAAAATTCTTTCTCTCCAAAATGGAGTCATTTGGAGGGAAGAGATTACTAATTAAGTCATTTGTAAGTTAAATATCTATTTTACCCTTGTACATAATATTTTAACATAAAAATAAGGATAAATTAGTAAATTAAACAAATTTTCCTTCCTTCCTTTTTTTATCTATCCAAACATGGGAGAGGGAAAAATAATCCCCCTTCCCCTCCCTTCCCTTCTCTCCCCCTCCCCTCCCTTCTCTTCCCTTCCCCCCAAATCCCTCAATCCAAACACACTCTAAAAGTGCTATGAAGTTTCTCAGAAGCTGACTCTAGTTCCCCCAAACAAGCAAATTGGAGCATGACTAGACTCATGATGCGCCTGATTCAATAGGTCACTGATTTAATTGAATAGATGGTACTGAATTTCTCTCACTTTAGTGGGTTACACATCTATTTGATCACGTGAATAGAGTGACTGATAAGCCGCCAATAGAGGTAATGTGACTGACTCTGGCTCCACTCGACAATGAGTTTTTTACGAAAATAACAATTTGAGTATAAATAATTACGTATATGACTTTTGGGGGAAAATATTTACCAAAATAACAATCCACGCCATCGAAGATGGCGTGATTAGCGTTACGTTGATACAATCACGCCATCAGAGATGGCGTGATTGTATTTAGGAGAATCACGCTACCATTGGTGGCGTGACTCTCGTATATAATAGAGTCACGCCACCATTGGTGGCGTGATTCTTCTATTTACGAGAATCACGCCACCAATGGTGGCGTGATTCTATTATATAATAGAGTCATGCCACCTATGGTGGCGCGACTCTTCTAAATACACTCACAACCAGACATGACCACGAACCCGAAACCTCTTAACAAACACCACATAACATACACAACAACTCTCAAGATAAATTCAGCATAGACTAACTATGAACACCAACCCAATACCTGTTAACAAACATCACATAACAACTCAAGATAAATCCAGCATAGACATGCTCTAACCATCAGTACATGACATGCACAACAAACAAAATAAATCTAACATAGACATGTCTTGCTTGCATCCATCCAATCAAATATTTGGAAAAGAAAAACATAAAGTAGATAATTAAAACAACAATAAAAACCAAAAGATGGTAAATATCATATGGTCCGGTGCCTAGCCCATGTCGTAGGAGTGGTAGATTGACCAGGCTCATCTTGTGTCAACTGTGAGGCATGCATTGTAAAGTCAGGTGCACGAGAAACACGAGTACGTATATGTGATGGACCTCCTGGATGCCTGCGACGATGTTGGGGTGTAGCTTCCACATTGCCTATAATCTCCTCAAATCGATTACCCTCACCAACCTCTTCCAGAATGTCGCGGCAAGACCCCAACCAATTAGTTGCAATGGAAGCGGCGGACTCATTTACTGCATCACGTAATGCATTAGCAGCTCTTCTCGCTCCCGCCAATGCCAAAGTAGCCTGCATTAGTAGATGTTACATCATAATATAATTTAAATAGTATGAAAGAAATATGAAATTATTTAAATATGTACCACTCTTCGTAGTCGACCCCCCTGAGGCGCATAGTCAAGATCTGCAAGTCGTCTCACTGTCGATGGAGCACCAATAACCCGTCTAGTTATCGAGAAATACCAATGCATATACTCGTCAATGCTCGTTCGAGGGAATCGCTCCTGTGCGATTTGGCTAAGTCTATCATCCCATTGTGCTATCCATGTGGCATTTTGGATACTCCAATCCACATCACCGCGACCTCGCCTATTCAGATCATGCAATTTTTCGTTGGTATCCACTGGATGCGGGACATGCTGCGTAATACCAAATTGCCTCATCACACGATCCGGGCAATGTAGCTCTATCATCTCAAAACAAATCAATGGCACTACAGCTCTCCATACTCTGCTTCCTCCAATACATACTACAGGTGCATCCATAAGTCTGGCAGTTGTATAAGGCATCCACTGTACCTGATGAGGTTCTTGTTGATCCAACTCATCTCTAGCAAAGATAAGGACTTGCCTTGGAGATCTTCTATAAGTCCGATTTCCCCGCCAACTATAATAACAAATTTTCAATAAACTTGGAAACATATGTATATCATTGATAAAGTAAATACATAATTTATATACAGCACATAAATAAAAATTACCTGGCACCAAGTGGACGAGGCGGCTCGTCTGGAAG
The DNA here is from genome assembly GCF_013401445.1 of Tripterygium wilfordii. Lineage (NCBI taxonomy): Eukaryota > Viridiplantae > Streptophyta > Magnoliopsida > Celastrales > Celastraceae > Tripterygium > Tripterygium wilfordii. The sequence goes on from NC_052253.1 coordinate 9,536,312, forward strand.
TCCTGCGGGTGGATCCAATGTACGCATTCCTGGTCGACATACATGTAACCTCTCCCATGACCATAACTGTAAAACAAATTTTAACAAAAAAGAATATTTATTTTTTTCTTGTTGATCCAACTAATGATATTTTAATATGTCAACTATCGAAATATGTATATATATGTTTCATTCATTACCTGAAGTAATAGGCCACAACCTCCTATCGTACGAGCACTGCCCATACATCCTCGACATAGGTTTCGATATAAACAAGCCAATACTGCTCCTCCCCAGCTATACATTGAGGTCTGCCGAAGATCTGCTAGGAGAGGTAGGAAAATGAGGGGTATGCTATCACCCGTCGTGGCCGGGAAAAGAATGCTCCCAAACATGGCTAATATGTAAGCCCTAGCATATTGTTGCAAGACCTCCTCAGGGGCATCATCAATTGGAGGATTATTTTCACCAAAATGCAGAACTAACCATGACAACGATAAAGATGCCCCCTCCCTCTCCGTACTCAGTGCGACCCTACCTAGTAATCGCAACATCACATCATCCCAATCATATATCCCAGTACCAGTCACAGCTGGTCCATCAACCCTAAGGCCCAATAATATAGCAACGTCCTCCAGTGTTATCGTCATCTCCCCAACACGGAAGTGGAAGGTGTGGGTTTCACGCCTCCATCGCTCGACTAACGCAGTTAAGAGGCCATTATCAAGTTTTATATTACCTATTTGTGTGATACCATAGAAACCAGCCTGGATCACATAGTGTCTTACGCGTGCATCCAAGCTCCAAAACACATGCTGCCTAAATCTTATTGGCACTCCTGTATCCTGTATAAAATGATTTCAATGAATAATATATACATATATTTTGATAAGATATGCATGATTTGATAAAAATTTAAATCAAATTTTCACCTGTCTCCGCCACACATCCTCTGACCGGTGGTTTGCTTGCATGTATAGAATGGAACGATCATCCGGCCCAGGACGATCCTCCCTCAAATCGCGGACAACGGGAGTCCCTGAATGACTCGATGATCGACCACCCCGTGTCCGCGCCATATGTCAACTAGCGCCACCTGCACCGGAAATACATTTAGTCATTGAAGAAATTATTAAACAAGTACAAAGAATAAACAATAAATATACATATACAAATTACTTTGTGCAGTGGACTTATGAGATTTTTTGTTATGCCCTCTTTGTCCACAAATGCTGCACTTGTTCGATGAACGACCTTCTCTTGCATCCATCTCATTTCTTATTCGTGTTGACTTTGGACGACCTTTCGATGACCTACGTTGATCGGGATCAGCAATGACAACTGGGCCACTATATATCTGCCAACCTGACTCATCAGGTATTGGGCAAAAGATAGGCGCATATGAGCTCTCATATGCACCAATTGTGAAATATGCCTCCATATATTGCCTCCAATCAATCTTGTTAACCGAACAACAAGCCAATACATGTGAACATGGACGATGGTACAATAGCCACATATTGCAAGAACAAGATTGATCTTCTGGTCGTTCTCCAAGACATACTACAGCCCGCCGTTCACCACGTTGATTATTTTCCGCACCTCTTGTTCTTGTTGTCACCTGAAATGTAGGAGGGTCATGATTGAACATCCGAACATGTTGTCGTTTAGCATCTTCATTTTCTCTACTAATGTGACCATAAACCTGTGGAGGCAATTCAGAACCTTGAAGTCTATATTGTTCTGCTTCCATCCTCCTCTTCACGAAATATTTGTTGCACCTATAAAATGTCAGCTGGACAAGTGCAGTAATAGGAAGGAATCTCCCCCCCTTTAGAACACTGTTGAATATTTCTGACATATTTGTAGTCATGTTACCATATCTATGCCCATCATCATACGATAAACTCCATTTTTCTTTTCCTGCACGATCTAGATAATTCCACGCTACAATGTTTATATCTTTTACTCGCGACATCCACAAATCAAATTTTTGTCTGGAAGGTTCATTGGCCATCAAATTTACTGCATTCTTCATGTCTACATCCTTAAACTTGTCGTGGAAATTACTAACAAAATGACGCGAACAATATCTGTGGTAAGCAACTGGTTCGGGCCACCTATCCCGCATTGCAGCCAAAATACCTGCATGTCGATCAGACAAAACACAAATTCCTGGTCGATTTGTTACATAAGAACGAATGTTATCTATGAACCATCCCCAATTATTAGAACTTTCTTCATCTACAATTGCATAACATAATGGAAAAAGTCCATTATCCGCATCGAATGCAACCGCAATCAACAGTTTCCCCTTGTATTTTCCATACAAATGAGTTCCATCAATACTTATCAATGGACGACAAAAGTGGAAGCCTTCGATAGAAGGCCTAAATGCCCAAAAGACACGACCGAAAGTTGCCACTCCATTCACACATTCCTTATAGTTTAAATTCACTATTGACCCTGGATTAGAAATCTGCAACGCCTGTAAAAATCGAGGGAGCATGTTGTATGAATCTTCAAATGTGCCAAATAATTTCTCCATCACTTTTTGTTTTGCAACCCAAGCCTTCCTGTACGACACCGGGTACTTCAAATGTGAGCTTGCATATGCTTGAATAGCTGCTATGTTAATCTTCAAATCAGCTTTAACAATATGAATAACTTCATCTGCAATATACTCTGCATCCAACTGTCGATGTCCATGATGTAGTGAGGCATTTGTGCATGTATGACGACCTTTAATAACTGTTATCATCCACAGGTTAAAATTTTCTTTTTTCATTGCTCGAAGATACCAATTGCAAATTGGCTCTTTCATGCATATCAATTGCAATTCTGATTTACTTGAGCGTTGAGTCTTGTACTGGGAGTTATTCTGAATATGCCACATCTTCACTGCGCGAATTAATTCTTTCTTGTTTTCAAAAACTTCCTTCTCTGCCAACGTATCATATGGACCTTGATTTTGCTTATCCCAATCTCGGCACACTGCATACTCCGCTTGACTAACATCGCCAAATTCAGGTACCATCTCCTCCAAATTTATGTGCCCATTTTCATTGTCGATTCCAGAATCAATATTCAACCCTACATTACCACCATCCTCCTCGTCATCGTCACTATCATCAGTATGAATGCCAGGCTCATCCTCTACCAAGTCAAACTCATTGTTAGCAATTGCTTGCTCAAAATGATTGTCGTCTTCATCCATACACATTTCTGGGATTAGATTTAGGTTAACATATGATGATGCTTGCTTATATGAACTACCAATGTCTGTTTGAGTATAACGAACCCATGCTGACGATTGTTCTTGATTTTGTTCATACTCATCAGCAATTGAAAATCCACTAGTTACATTTCGATTCCAAGGTGATGTCATTATCACCTCCAATCTACATCACATATAAATTATACTGTTAATGCACAAAAATAATATTTTTACCTAACATCATTATGTTTTCTTCAACTAAATAAATGCTTAATTACTTTTCTTAATTAAATAATCATAATATCCTAAACACTAATTCCACTTCAACAACACAAACTACCTACACAACTACAATCAACCATACACAAAAACAAAAATTAAAAAAAAATAAAAATTAACCTAAACACATAAACAAATTTCCATAAACAGATTTTCATATATGCAATGTAACAATTAAATAAATAAATAAAAAATCTCACCTATGTATCGGGTGAGACTTCAACCCGGAGCTGGCACCTTGGATGGGGGCTGATGCTGATGCGACTGGGGAAGGCGGCGGTGGGAGGGCTGTGGAGGTCTGAGGCTGCGGTGGTGTGAGACTGTTGTGGTGTGAGACTGCGGTGGTGCGTGAGGCTGCTGTGGGACTGCTATGGGAGTGAGGCTGCGGTGGGAGTGCTGCGGTGCAGATCTGCGGCGGAGATCTCCGGTGGGAGGGCTGCAATGGGTGTCGGTGGTGGTGGTGGGTGTCGGGCTGCAGCAAATGGGTGTGGTCCGTGCAATGTGGAAGATGGTTATGTGAGAGAGAGGTCGGTGTAAGGAGAGAGATTTTTAACAAGTCACGCCGTTAGGTACGGCGTGACTGTATAGTCTACAGCGTGATATCGTGATATAAGAGAGTCACGCCACCATTGGTGGCGTGACTCTCCTATATATGAGAGTCACGCCACCAATGGTGGCGTGACTCTATTATATACGAGAGTCACGCCACCAATGGTGGCGTGATTCCCCTAAATACAATCACGCCATCTCTGATGGCGTGATTGTATAGACGTAAAGCTAATCACGCCATCAAAGATGGCGTGGATTGTTATTTTGGTAAATATTTTCCCCCGAAAGTCATATACGTAATTATTTATACTCAAATTGTTATTTTCGTAAAAAACTCCTCGACAATTACAAAAGTTGAGAACACACAAATATTGATTAAAACTATTAAACTCATAAACCATATTGGGAAGGGGATCAAATTTACACAAAATTTCATATAATTCTGGTATAGAATCATTACCACCAAACTGTACTACTGGTTAAACACCAGCTTCAAAAATGTTACGACTGCTCCAATGAAGTGACTCAAAGCATATTCTCCACCATTGGATCAATCTCAAAGTTTCAATAGTGACCTTTCATGTTTCTTCAAATCTTGGCCCTTGATGATCTTTAGCAAACAAATCTCTACCTTCCAATAACTAGCCGTTTGATATGTAGGAAAAAGTGAGAACTTGACAACTCTTTTTGACAACCATTAGATCACACACACGCAAACCGAACCGAACCGGCTAGACAAACAATGACGGCGAGCGCGTTTTTTTGGGCATAATGTGCATTCTTTTCCTCCCACAAAAGTTTGGGTGCCCTTGGGTCTAAACCATTAGTTCAACCCTCACTCTTATGTACAAGAGTTGATTCACTTAGTTCTCCAATGAGAGACTTTTATTCTTCCTCAAGCTTCGTCATGCCCAAATGACTCACTTTGAAGCAACATTTCATTCACTTTATTCATGGTTTTGAACAAGTGAATACACATAATTATTTTCCACATGAAAAACTTTATATATTCATGTTTAGTTCCAACTTATGCATTAATTGGATCTCAAGTAAATTCATGATCAAAGACATGAATTTCCAACATCACCAACTTGACTGCACCCCTATATTCACCATCAACTTGACAAAGCGTATGCTCAGTGGCTATTTTGATTGGATTAAAAAGAAAGCCGATCACTTTCATTAAAGCATACTCGGCTGAAGAGAAACAAACAGAGCGTATAAGAATAAGTTACTTTCAAGGCCAAATCAAATGAATGAGGTCAACTAGTTCAACGTCCTTCACTCAAAGATTTCCAATTGGAATAAGAAATGAAAAATGGTGTTGTCAAATCAGTACATGAAATGATACTGAAAACATCTGCAGAGTCCACACCATATGCTTAATGTTTCAACTTGAAGTTGTGTATAGTCAGGGAATCAAAACTCGGTGGAAGACTCCATTGTCTCCTTGTTAATCCGGTTCTCCTTCTTCAACCACTCAAACACCTCGATTGCACACCATGAGTCCCTCCGGTCCTGGAGGTTTTACACATCTATTCTTGTGTTGATTGTGTTGCTTTTTTCAGTTTCAATTTCACTACTGTTGTGTTGATATTTTTGTTAAGGAGCATCCGTGACAAATTTCCCAACAGTTATTGAACAAGACACATTGAATTATGAAAAGATTGCGGTGGTTTTCCTTTTGATGTTTTAAGACAGAAAAATACATTATCGAGAGATGCCAAACTTGCACAAAGAAATCCAAACTACATTTGAGTTTCCCTAGCTAATACATTTTTCTTTGAAGGGCATGCATGGTTAACGGTTATGATATACATACATAATATTGGTATACATAAGGATACATAATGACATGGATTGCCATGTGGGATGCTGATTAGACAAATTTAAAATTCAAAAATAAAAAATCAAACCCTTAAAATAACTCTTTTATCTCTCCTTGGATTCCAATTTTTTTTTCTCTCTCATCAGTCTCTCCCTCTCCTCCCTCACGACTTCTCTCTTCCTCTCTCATGGCCAACACCGGATCTCCACCGTTCGGTCACCAATCCGACCACCATTGCTGTCAAAAGAAGCGCTCGGCTCCCACAAGCAAAGCTTAGCCACCACTTGCCGTCATCCGTCACTGGTTTTGTCGGAAATCCACCTTGAAGCCGTAGGTTTTCACTGGACAAAAAACACCGATCCAGCGGATTTCGGTGTCGGTTTGTTAACCCGACACCACCAATGAACTCCGTTAGGTGAGAAGCACCTAGCCCAACCCTTTGTCGACCAAAATGGCCACCGAAAAATGGAGACCCACTTCAAAGGTATGCTCTGGTTTGTTGTTACATTGTCAATTCAAAGTGTAATACAATTGAAGTATGCACAATATAATTAATTTGTTTGTAGGTCTTGCAATATTGCATAGTGTATTCTCAATAGTGTAAATTTTGCATAATGCAGTTGCTAAATACATCGGCAGTATGAAAATGTATTTGGTTATTGTTCTTGCATAAGACTTTTGCGGACTCGTTTCACATAGATCTCAGTTGTTGATTTGATTATTTTGACTTGCTATGTTCAAGATCCCAGTGATTACACTTTGCAATTTTGGTAGTATACTTGTCCGCATTATTTATGTACGTTGTGATTTCTGGTAGTGTATTTCTCCCAATGTGTTTATCCCAGTGGCTTATTACACAATGAAATCTGGCAAATGTATTTAGCACATGAGGTTATTACACCATGCATTTGGTAGTGTATTTAGCTCAGTGTGGTAGTGCACTATTTGTGCACAATGTAATTATCCCAAAGATTGTTGGGTATTGTCTCAAAAATATAACAACCTTGATAGATACATCAAATTCTAAGCTCTTTTTAGACACTGTAGAAATGGGGATGCAACCATTGGGGTCTCAGGCAATGCATATTGTATTTGGAACATTGTAAATTATGCACAGTTCAATACACTGACATTTTGATATGTAATTGTTTTTTGAATGCATTTTCTATATTTCGATACCATATCATTTTGCACAACCTAATTTGTTTGTTGAAGATTGTCATGCACTAGTGCATAATGTAATTGAACTTTCTTTTTCAGAATGGCTAAAACCAAAGACGCAAATAAGAAACCCATCTCATTGCAATATTGGTCTAATATGCAAGGGCTAACACCACTAGTATGCTTGAAGAAGAAACATAAAAGGAGTTTGTGAAAGACACCTTTTTGAAATTTGTTCAAGGTGTTCATGGACAAGAAACGTGTGGAAATTACACCTCGAGGATTTTATTTTTGTTGACATGGATTGTATTGAAAAGTGCATTAACATATGGGATACAAATACACTATAAAAACATAATGTAATAAGGCACTGCCATTGACAGCTACTTTAAATACCTTGTTAATTCGTAATGCATTAACATGGGTGATGAGAGATGATGATAGAGAACATGAAAGCTAGAGAGAGATGAGGAGATGACAAGAAAGCTGGAGAGAGAAGGAAGATGTACAAAAAAGCTGTAACAAAACCAAACCAATTTTACAAAAATCGAAAAAGAGAGAAGCAGAAGGACCAAGGAGAGAGAAGCGGGAAATCTCTCTTGCTTCTTAGGGTTTTGTGTCAAAAAATCTATGTGGCATGCCTAGTTAGCATGCTACATAGATTATGTATCTTATGTATCTTAAAAATTATGTATGTATGTCATTTTCCCATGGTTAATTCGTGAGGATATCACAAAGCAGTTCCGCTCCATTAAACAACCTAGTAACACTAGCGGTTCCGCTAGCAAATTAGAAGTTTCAAAATGGAGCTTCTGATGAGTAGAATCGTTCTTTTATATTTTTTTTCTAAAAAATACATGGACCCCACTCTTACAATATTTTATATTTTATTTAAAAAATCATTATACACTATTATTTCAGCATAATTTTTTTTAATTTTGTTTCATTATTTTACTACTTAATATTTTTTATTAATATAAACCTCACAATAATATAATACATTTTTTTTTTATTTTACAGTATTATTGACTTATAAAAATAATAAAATCTAATATTATAAATTTTAAGATAATACTTTAATTCAACAGTTTTTTCCGCTAGCGTCAGTTTTTAGTTCGCCAAACACTTCACTGCGCTTTAAGCTCTGCTTTTTTTCCTATAACGTTGAAAATCAATCCAATCGCTCTATCAAACGAACCTTAGTACTTCATTAATTGTTTAGATAAATCAATGGTAGTGATAGTCATACATAATATTAGGGTCCATAATGACATGGCATGTTGACTGAGTACTTTCAATTTTCAATTTTCAATTTTCAATTTTCAAATATCAAAACAAAATCTAGTCTTCACTCTCCTCTCTTCTCTTGAGATTCAAATATCTTTTTCTCTCTCCTCTCTCTCTCACGACTAGCAACGGATCTCCACCGTCCGGCCACCAATTTGACCTCTACTGCCACCAAATGAAGCATCCGGCCACTAGGAGTCAAATCCCAGTCACCACTTGTTGTCAACTGTCGCTGGTATTGCCGAAAATCAACCTTGAAGCCTCAAATACTCATAAGACAAAAAAACACCAATTCAACTGATTTCAGTGTCGGTTTGTTAATCCGAAACCACCAACAAACTCCCCTAGGTGAGGAGCACCTAGCCTAGCCCTTCATCAATCGAAATAGCCACTGAAAATGGAGACCCACGTTGAAGGTATGCCCCAGTGCATTGTTACACTGTCCCAAATTAATTACACTATCAAGAAAAAATGTAATTATCATGATATATGGGGTGCTAAGTTCAAGTTTCTTTGGTGACAGTGAAGTTTAATGTCATGATATAGTCTATTACTTAAGTTTCATTGTTTGAAATTGTTATGTTATTATTATGTAGCATGCACAGTGGTGAAATAATGATAATCATTTATCAAGTTTCTTTGGTAACAGTAGAGTGTTGGAACAATGTAATTAATCATGGTGCCTTATTACACAGTGAAAATGAAATAAAATACAGGGTTTCTTTGGTAAAATTAGAGTATTGACATAAATACACTACCAATTGCACAATGTAATACTCATATTAGATAAATACACTGCAAAATACATATTGTAATAAGCAACTGAGAATTGCACTGCGCTAAATACACTGCCAATTGCATAGCGTAATAATCCACTGGGAGAAGATACACCAACAACAATCGAACCACCAATAGCTCTACGTCATTGTAGCTTATAATTGTCGAAATTCACCGATACTTTATTTCGTCGGTTGCTGCAACATTGAGATGAAATCTTAGAGGAGAGAGAAGCAAAAAGAATGACAGAGAATGATGTTGAGAGAAGAAAGAGAAAGAAGAAAGAGAGAGAAAAGAGAGAAGAAAAAGTTGGAAAAAAGAAGAAAAAGTAGCTTCATGAGAGAGAAACGGGAAAATGAATGTGAGACATAGGGTTTTTGAAAATTAATCTATGTCATATGCTTAGTTGGCATGTCATATAGATTATGAACATTATGGAACTTAAAAATTATGGACCTGTATCATTTTTCATATGCGTTCGACATTTATTCTTGTTGGAAATTAAATGAGTGATATGTAGTATATTGCAAGACAAATATAATACTTTATATAAAATCTAATCATTAGCACATATACAAGAATATGTAATCAATATGTATCACACATAAACAAATATATTCACTGTTTGTATATATTGTATAAGAATGAACTTCACCTATGAAAACGTGTCTTGATAGAGTATAGTGTTAACAAATTTGATTTTATAAATAAAGTAAGCCATGTATCATAATGACAAAACAATAGATACAGAAATTTGACTAAGTATTATACATATAAGAACAAGTATCAGATGTATACCAGATATATGAATCAGTATGCTTTAATGAAATCTATGCACCAATCACAAATAATTTTCGAACATATATATATGAATATATTTCAAGAAGCAAGTACAGATACAATGCAAAACTAGAGTATTGCAGCAGTTACAGACTAGCTAAAATGAAATCAATATATCACATGCACCGAAATCAATTATACTAACAATATTAAGCTACAACTGGATGTAAAATTAACAGACCAAACTATATAGTGTTACCGAACACGTGAAGACGAAAGCGAGGTACTTGAATGCGAATCTCCTTAAGGTAAATTTGTCCTAGCCACTTGGTGTCCACACTTTACGAGCAAACATCTCCCAAGATACAATACTCTTTTACTGCAGGTAAGTGACACTTCAACACCACACAGCTCTTTCGAACCAAGAAAATGAATGTATTCTCAGATTTGTAAACAAAGGAAGAAGAGGAGAAGAATGATTTGGTGCTCCACAACCAAGCTCTCTATTTATAGTAGAGCCTTGCAACAAAATGGTCTACAAAATCAGTAATATGGACTGATTTTCAGGACTCATTATTGACCAAATATACTAGCTCAACCACCCATTTACATTGTGGACTTGTCTCAACTAATCCTTGACCATAAATAACTCACATGCTTTTAGGGTGGACTTTAACTAACTTTGAATTGGTCATATTAAGCACTACAATGTATATGAGAATTATGCATGAGTGGAAAACTTATCTTGAAATGAAGTATATTTCATTCAACGTAATGATATTTAATATCATTATTTTCCAACAATTCTTAGTATGGTATTTTGTGATAACAACGACTAGTTAAAATGCTTCACATCCTTTTATGCTTCAAATATCTCTCTAATTAACTTTCTTGCTTTTGGATTGGTCCACCTCTAGGCCCATTCAGATTTGTCACCTATGGTTGCGCGGCCCTGTTAAGCAATCTATGATACCCGAGTGTTGAAGAGTCTTTAGAGTGTAGAGGTTTCACAATCTGGGCTTTACCAGGAACCTTTCAGTCATTCAATCAGCTTCGTATCGTATGTGATCAATCAAAACAGCTGGATAGCCCGGATTCATGTTCTAAGAGTTCGATGAAGCCTAGCCTGGCCTGGCTTGGCTCATCATAAGACATAAATCATAATGGTATTCAATAGTCAAAATGGGCTATGTGTGGAGTGGATTTGGGGCTCTCAAATTCGTCCAAATTTGAGACTCTCAAATTGTCCTCATCTCTACCGTCCATCTAATCCAAAGACAGCAAATAAGTCACGTGGCCTCACTATTCCCAAAATTCATGACAAATAAGAGGGATTTTTCCCACTCAAAACATTCGTCCAAATTTGAGACCCAAAACAATAGATAGGCTTTCTCTCGTCCCGTTCCACAAAGTTTCCATGAAATCTTTTGTTGGAGGATATTTTGTTGACTTCAGATCACTCTGTGCCCTCTCCCTCCTAGATCTGAGTACGTTTCTCCTTTATCTTTTTTTTTTTGGTAATTAGATGGAATAACATTCAGAAAATACAATGGATTTACTCTCGTCCTTTCTAATGTGGTATTGCTTCGAATGTGCCGAAATTAGTATTTGTGTATCTTGTATCTACCTTTGTGGGGGAGGAGGGTGGGCGAAGGAAAGGAAATGAAAGCCCAAAAAAATTTGTTCTCGCAACAGTTATTGCATAAGAGAATTTCAAAAAATTCTTTATGGGTTAGTTATTGCAGTGTCATTGTTGTTATGAATGTGATCTCTGTTTTGTCTTTTTCAGAGTTCATTGTTTTTTTTTTTGGCATTGTTTTTATAGGTATTGAATATGAATGTGATCTCTGATAAAGGCAATTTGACTCTTGAAATTGGTTTGGAATTTAACACACTCGATGAGGCTTGAAATTATTGGATTGATTATGGCAAACATATGGAATTCTCTGTTAGAAAAGCGTTTGTGAATAAAAGTAAGAAAAGATGGACGGGTTACTTTCAATGGAAATGCAAGGACAACTATCAATGCCAATTTCAACATTTGAATCTCCTTTGGTGCATAGGCCTAGAACCAGTTTCTTGGAATTGTTATCAGTGAGTTTATATACATAAATAAAAAAATTTATCAGTGAGTTTATATTATGTGTGTGAGCTTCGTGGACCAAATTATTTCATGGATTCAACTTTTACATGGACAAATCTTTACTGGTGCTATTCAATCCTCCCAAACACCATATGACTTCATGGATTTGCAGTAGCTGAAGTGGAGATTAATATGAGCTAAAGATTTTGGTTTATTTTGCTCTTGTAAATGGAATGAATGGATATGAATTTTCCATTTTTGAGAGTTGGGATTCTGTTTTGTAAAAGGATGTTACGCTTTGCTCATATTGTATTGCCTTGTGGGCATTTTATGTAGATAATGATATAATGTTTGTTGGAAAGGATACTATAATGCTTTTTTTACAATTCTTTTGTAATCTAGACATAACATTGACAGAATGATCATTGTCCTATAAGTTTACAAATCTGTTGTAACAAGCTTTGATTTCATACTGCAAACAAATACAAGCTACAAGCATAATGTTCACTAAAGGACACAACAGACAAGAATAGCAAAAGTCATGGCAGTAGTGTAAATAGAAATCACCCAGCAGTTGCAATCAAACAAAAGGAATTTGTCATCTGGAAATAGAATCGCCCAACAGTTGCAATCAAACAAAAGGAAAGTAACTCATAAATTTTTCACTTGAGATTAAAACCACTATTGGTACATACAACTAAATTAGTTCAATACAAAGAAAGTTTGGTCTTTGGATGAGGTATCACCCAGCAAAAACAATCAAACAAAAGGATTAACCCATCAGAAGAGCTACAAGACCACAATTGCATTGCCTCTGAAGGAAAATATGGTATGGTACTCGATATGGACAGCCTCCCCTCTGTCAGAAAAGATTGTGGTCGAGATGGAAAGCCCTTTACCTCACCTCTGTCAAAAAAGTTGGTGGTCCAGAAGGAAAGACCCTTGCATCGCCTCCGTCGAAAAAGATGATGGTCGAGATGGATAGCCCTGCCTCGCTCTGTCGGAGAAGATGATGGTCAAGATGGAGAGCCTTTAATATCGTCTCTCTCGGGAAGGATAATGGTCGAGACGACATCTCGTCTTTATCATCATAAGAGATGGAGAATCCTTGAGTGGAAAGTATGGAGGACGAGAGAAGCAGGGGTTCGGATATGTAGGAAGAGAGAAGTAGAGTTTGAAATTTGAAACTGTAAAAGTAAAATAACCCTAAATTTAGACATAACACATGGCTTATTTACTGTCTTTGGATTAGATGGACGGTGGAGATGAGGGTAATTTAAGAGTCTCAAATTTGGACGAATTTGAGACCCCCAAATCCGTGTGGAGTTGGGTGTTTTTTATACGTGGAAAAAGGAAACGGTACACTCAAACACACAAGAAATCCAATGATAGAAGCGCAACTACCAAATCGAGAGGTCAACTCGCCACGAGAGATCCAGAATTCTAGCAATCTTATATATAACTAGGTGTCTCCCCGCGCGTTGTCGCGGGTCTTGGTAAAGAGAGGTTCTAAAAAATTATCAGTAGCAAATCATTTTTTGTGAACCCTTTACCATATATAAAATACGCAACTTACCCAAAAAAAAAAATTAAAATATATATCTACAATATGTAGATTCATGAAAGACAATATTATTCATCAGGCTACCATTCTTTCTCCAGCATGGCTTGTAAGTGCTTTCCTTGGGTTATATTCTCATTCATAGTTTTTTTTGCACCTGTATATGAGATTATCAGAATAATGCAATGGTTACTGGAGAAGACCATAAACTCTTGAACTACAGAACTTTGTGAAAAGTTGATGAAGTGTAAACTGAATCATGTATGTGATATGTGGGCAATAATCGTATATAATATGCAATAGATTTGAAGTAGACCATGCACACGGTGTCTTTTAAACACAAATTAATGAAGTGGAGTGACCATCTCGAACAATATATCTGAAGTAGTCGATGTAAGCTTAATAGTGAACTAATAAGGAAGGTATTTATGTATGCAGGAGAAAATTACAGTAAAACGACTCATGGAGATATGTACCTCAAGTTGTTGTTGTAAACTCTTTTGCAATTAAACCTGGAACTTCAGAGTCTTAGCAGTTGGAACATCTCTGTTTCAATACATATGAAGTGTGTTAAGAAAGAAAACCCAAATATAAAGTCCAGAATTATAAAACAGAAAGCAAAAGAAGATCCTAATTAGGATAAGCAGCAAACTATTTGTTTGTTAAGGCTAAGTTAAGTATCCCTGAAATGTGTGTTCTTGATAGCTCTGGAAAAAACTATGCAAATGTCTACGATTGAACAAACATATGCTGAAAAAGAAACCAAAAAAAAATGCAAGTATTATGCTACCTGTTGTGTTCAAAGAGCTGAGGTTTGACGGTGGGTAGAGTTTGGAACAATTGAAAGCTCCTGTGCGTAGACCCAAAATTTGGAAAAAAAAAACACATAAGAATCTGTTAAAGGCCAAGCATACCTCCAAAAATCACAGTTTTTGGGACCTTTTGATAAATCAAGGAAAGAATATGAATAGCATATACTTGGATTGGTTTGTCAAAATTAACTTGCTGTTGATTATTCTAGCAAGTTATATATAAGCTGCTTTATAATCGTACTACATAACAGAGTTACCTGACAATAGTGCGAGAGAACAATCAACGTTTTGATTTGTTCCTTACATTTTGGCTCATCAAGTTTTCTTAAATATGAATAACCTCATGAGAAAATGTCATGGACATCATTGAATTTGCACCATGCTTAAATGCCTCCTTCTCTGTTGTCTATTCCTAACAAACACGCACAGACAAAGAAGAAAATTAAACTTAGTTTTAAGTTGTGTCCAAAAAAGGTCAGATCTCATAAAACTTACCTCAGAATTAAAGATAGTTGGAGTGGGTTGTGGAACCACAATCTTCAGTCATTTTATTGCTACATAAAATTTTGAAAAAGAAAAGCTGAAGATTTCATTTACAGAGAAACATAAATTTAGCATAAAGCATAAATTTCAGCACATCATAAGAGCATACTAAACATTGCAAGTGAAGGTTTATTGGCAGCAGTAAATTAGACAATTATAAGCACCCGGTTGCAAATAAAAAGCTTACCAAATAAAGTAGCAAAGCTGCAACAACATATGCAAAACAGAACTGGATTGTGGACCTGAAAATCTCTTGCAAGCGAGATTGAAGTAGGAACTTTAACCTAAAGAAATAAATATTTAAGCAGGAAATGCTATTAATGAGAGAACGGAGAGAATCCAACAACTGCAAACAGGCCACAACCAAACAATTCAATAACTAACCATTTGCAAAGGCAAAGTGAATTGTATAAACAGGCGAAAAAATCCTACCTCCTCTTCCTCTACCAAGGCCTTGAGTATGACATCAACTTCATAAGTAAATATCCCACAAGCAATAAAATGAAACCTAGTTAAACAATGACAGCAATATTAACTACGGTAGATAGTGCACTGAAATGATTCACATGGGTTCATCCAGAGAAGTCTACTTAAAAAGTTTACCTCTTTCAGCATCCTCAGCAGTTTCTTCTACAATATATCGGTAAAGTTGTTCAACCCCAGGCTTAATTGCAAACTGAGAAAATAAAACAATATCAACACAAAAGAAAAAGTGAATTTCGTGTTAAATAAAGTTCTACAAAACCTAGATTAAAACCTGAAGCATAACAATGTTGTGTTAAAAAAGGGGCAAAAAGGCAACACAATGAAAGCCATAGCCAAAGTGAAGTTTGGCAAGGTTTGCCATAGATGATCATCTGCAATAAAATTAATAGAATTATTTTTGTCGCGCAAACAAAATGAAATTACAAAAAGGTTAAGCCACGCATGATCACACCAAAATCTCATAGAATTGAAATTGAACTTCGAAAGAGGTTACAAGAAGGAAAAAAATCACAGAGAAAACGAATTTGAGATTTGAAGGGTGCGTAGAAAGAGAGAAAGCATGTCGGGGATGGAGCCTGAAGAGCAAAAGAAAATGAAATTTGGAGGCAGATAACAGAATGAAATCACCATCTCAAAGAGGAAAAAAATATAACACAATGAAATCTAAAACCATGACCTGAAAGCTCAGAGTCACCTCTCTGGGTTTTTTTTTCACTGATCGATGGAAAAGCGATGGTCAGAGAAGACAGAACAGAGAGGAAAGAGCTTGAAGAAAAGTGGAAGCCACGCCAATCACCCGTAGATATATTTCAAAAGTAACACCAAAACCTGCAAAAAAGAGAGAGAGGAGCTCAGACAACCCAAGACAAATGACCGTGCAACAAAATTGAAGAAGAACAGAAGACAATCACACAATGACAAAGAGCGAAGGGAGGACTACACAAAATTACCCGGATTCAAAGAGAAGAGGAGTACGAAAGCTAACCCAGGCTGAGGAAGGCTTGTCAGAAGTCAGAAGTGTTAATGCGAGGTACGAATTGGAGATACATGCACCACAGAAGTGCATGAACCAAAACTTGACCGACACTAAAGTGTGTGTACTTACCCGAAGTGTAGGGTATCGTCAAGTAATAAACCGGTAAGTCCGGTATCGATCCACGAGTAAGCAACGCAAATTTGAAGTGAATGATATGCAAATGACTAGCTAAGACTAATAAACGCAATGAATATCAAATAAAAGCAAGCAAATGAAATGGGCCGAATGACTCGGTAGCATGAGCGATTTTGTAATCAAAGTAAGCACGAAATGGATTTAAAACAATTAATTAAAAACCTAGTCTCTAATCCGTCCCAGTGGCTACTTGGTTCTCATACTCAAGGTATCATTGCAAACACACACAACCATACACAATGCATTGTGTGATACTATCAATCATGCATATGCAAAGAGAATTGAGATATAAGACTTCAATTCATACATGTAGGCCATCGGGTCTCTTAATATACGATGAACGCAAAGGGATAAACACCTAATATTATGGATTAATGTTCCCCCTTGGGGCTCGGTTTGGCTAACACCCTAGTTTCACACTCAAAGATCAATTAACCATAACTCTCCCATGTACATACCTAAATTAACCCAAAACCCCATCATCAATACACATAATTAATAGCTATGCAATGGAAAACTCAATTAATTAAGGAAATCATGCAATGGATTTAACAATTCTCAATCAAACACATTAGATGCAATCCCTAGACTAGACAATCCAAGAATACAATCAAATATGTCATTCTTATGTATCCAATCACACAACTATCACGGAATTAAAAGAGAAAAAATCGAAGCTACGATTCATTGAGCATACCTTGAGTAATCGAAACCTTGCACCCACTGTTCGGGACTAGAAGCTAGAAAGGGAACTTAGCCACTCATCATAATGGATATAAACATCAATTTTATAGATGAAAATCAATGTTTACAAACAAAATCACAAGAACCAAGCAAAACCCTAGAGAGAGAAAGAGAGAGAAAAACTATGGAGGCTAGATGTTGGAGAATGAATGAATGAGAAACAAAACCCAAATCTTAGGGTTTTCCCCTCTTTTTACAAGTATAATGACCTATTTACCCTTACAAAGTTTGCTCCCATTGGTTACATTTGAGAAATACCCAAAAACCCAGCTCAATTAATCATTCTCGGAATGCAGAAATCGGGCAACTGTTCGGACGGTTGAAATCTGTGTGGACGATTAAACCTTCTGGTTCCAACTGTCCAGACAGATTATAGGGTGTTTGGACAGTTTGTGCAGATTTTCATTTTTTGCTGTAGCTTCATGATTCTTTGACCTTTTTGCCCTTGGATTCAACTATCCGAACATCCAATGAAGGTGTCCGGACAATTCTTCATCTCTATGCACTTTTTTCAGTCCCGAGAACTTCCAACTTTGTCGGTTTAATCATATTTTCTACAAAACCAAAGAGAAGCAACTATAAGAGTAAAATTAACTTATTTAAACACAAATACATTACTTAAGATTCTAGAACCCCCTATTTAGATGGTATTAGGACCTCAAAATAGAGGTCCGATCACACCCCCCAACTTAGACGTTGCTAGTCTCTAGCAATGCAAACACTACCTAAAAATAAAAACCTAACTCACTGACGTAGGAATCACGGTTACATTTAGCATATGCAACAAGCCTTTAAACCCCTAGGTCACCCTAGTGGACGAGTTGTAGTCTCGTGAGGGCTTATCAGAGCGATACCCACAAACACTTGTCAAGGGATCCACCATTACTTTGAAAGCACCATAAATGATTCTTAAGTTCTCACATGCAAGAAATAGAGCTAATCTCCCAATTCCCCCGCTTAGTCAAAAACATGCAAAATCTTTGGAAAATCAATCTCAATCCCCTTAAAAATGACCAAAAACATTTTATACTATGAAAAATATATGTGTAATCAAGCAAGGCAACTCAACACATTCACACAAGTAAAACCTTGTTATGGACCCTTTTGGTGTTCATAAATCCCCAATCCCAAATGTACACAAAAACATGAAATCATTGTGCTAAGTGAATGACTTACACAATTGAACTAAATGTATGTGCTTACAAAAGATAATTTGGATGGGCATAGCTTTGAGAAAGAAATCACCTACAAGAGCAATTAATGCATTCACCAACTCACTTGCTTACCTTGGATCAAATTCATCAAAAGGTTAAATGGGTTGTAATGTGGCCATGGGACAAGGTAGGAAGAATTTGGATCTAGATAACAAGTTGCAAGGTTAAGTCCAACATGTGAACTAAGTTCTCATTTTTGTCACCTCTTCCATTGTACCACAATTTCAAAGACTTCTCCTTCTTTACACACAAGGGATTCTTTATTGCATACATTTCTTTTTTTGATGTTTTTCTTCTCTTTTCTATGCATTTTTTTCTTTTCTTTTTTTCTTTCTTTTTTTTTCTTTCTCTTCTCTTCTCGAAAATGAACAACATTTATACAACAACCCTCAATTTTTTTCAACATAAGAAAGGGTAAGATCACTACCAACTTATCTTTTTCAAGCTCTTACTCAACCTTGCAACCAAAGGTAGGAAGTATTTAAGGAAGTGGTTTACACAAGGCTTTGTAAGTGAAATTAAAAAACTTAAAGAAATTTAGGCTTATAATCACTCACAAATGAATAGGCTAGGCTCAAATCTCTCAACCTAATGAATCATTCAATCCTAAGTTCACAGGCAAGTGGCAATTACAAAAATCACACTTCTCAGTAATCAAATGTAATGGGTGCAAAGCTATTGAAGAACACGCGCATAAGATGTCAAATGAATATCAATGAAAAACATCACCCGAAACCCAATGTGTATCAATGAAGAATGGCTCAAAAGAATGAGAAGGGATAAAAGGTAGTTTTTCAGACAAAAGAATCCAAAAACGCAGTCATACAAATGCTTCAATGCCAAGATGTCTGCTTAACTACACAATTTTATATCAAACTAGGTCTCAATCATCCCAAGAAAGATTGATTACAATTATCCCACTCAACTGCATGTATCAACTTCACAAAAGAAATCAAGAAACCTACTCTACACTTGCACGTTTGAACCAGAATAATAAATTAACGTTCAAATTGGTAGTGAATCCCAAAAGCGTCTACCCTTCCCCTCCTAAAGTCCATCTAGCATGTATGAACAACAAAGCGCAACACAATAGGATAGAGGGTAGGAAATCATACCATACTCTTCAAAAGTGGTCGGAATCATGAGAAACGAACCATATCCTGGAAAAGTTAATACCAACCACACTATCCAAGCATGACACAACAAGAATTTTTTTTCAAAATTGTCAAATTTTTGATATTCACAAAAGCATACCAAAATAAAGCAAGTTTCACAATGAATTCACAATTCCCTCACCCCCCAACTTAAATGAGACATTGTCCCCAATGTCAATAATGAAAAACAAGGCAAGAACAAATTGTGAGATGCATTGTGAACATACAAAAACACACCAAAATTAAGGGTAAGAAAATCACAACATAACACACAATCATTTCACAATTCTCATCCCCCAACTTGAATAAGTGCATAAGGAGCGAAAATTAGGAAATGAATTGTGAGCATACAAAACACACACAAAAATTGAAATCAAATCAAAACTAATCACAACCATACTATGGTACAAGGGTGAAATCTCCCACAAACTAGGTGGGCGTGGGATCCTTTAGATCCCGGGGAACAACCAAAGCATCAAAGTTCTCCATGAATGGTATCAAGCATTGGTCATTCACCTTAAACACTTTCCCTCCACTAGTGTCCTCAAAATCACTACTTCCATGTTGAGGAATATGGCGAACATCTAAAGGTCCATTCTCCTTGATTCTCAAATCTCCGGGAAAAAATTGTACCCGAGATTTGGGCCGCCACACTTTCCTAACTTTTCCAATAACTTTTTGCACAAAGTGACGTTTAGGAGATTTTGTCACTCCACTTACTAAAGGTTTTCTTTCCGGTCTTGGTGGATGCAATTGGGATGATTCAACTCTAAGTGTAGGAGGCTCGAGTTCCGTAATGTCATATTTTTCACACAAAGGTTGACTAGCTTTCGCACCCAATGCTAGCACACCTTCAACCGAATCCTTTGCAAGGGTTAACTTCAAATTATCCTCAACATGGGCATGGAGAAAATCTACATCCCTTATATCCTCACAATCACCCATAAGCTTAGTCACACTAAAGATATTCATCTCCATGGTCATATTCCCAAAAGAAAGTTGTAGCACCCCACTCCTACAATTGATTAAGGCATTGGAAGTTGCTAGGAATGGGCGACCTAAAATGACCGGAATGGAAGTGCTAAAGCTAGTGGGAGGTTGAGTATCTAACACAATGAAATCCACAGGATAGTAAAAATTGTCCACTTGTACTAACACATCTTCAACAATACCCTTAGGAACCCGAACAGATCTATCGGCTAATTGCAAGGTGATCCTAGTAGGTTTCAATTCACCTAACCCCAATTTTTTGTAGATTGTATACGGAAGGAGATTCACACTTGCTCCCAAGTCTAACAATGCTTGCTCCACCCTATGGTTCCCTATGACACATGAGATAGGGAGGGTGTTGGTTTGAATAATGGAGCTTGCTTGCTCCGCTAGGAAAGCTTTCTCCTTAACATTTAATTTCCTCTTCACCGTACACAAATCCTTAAGAAACTTGGCATAAGAGGGTATTTGCTTAATGGCATCTAAGAGACGTATATTGATCTTAACTTGTCTAAATAGCTCAAACATCTCCTTATGCAATGCCTCATTGGTGTTATTTCTTAGCCTTTGGGGAAAGGGTATCTTGGGGATGTACTCACTCTCCTTGGTAGGCTCTACTTTATCCTTGCGGTCGCTTTGTTGCTTAACTCTTTTTTCACCAAGCAAATTTTTCTCAGTTTCACTATTCTCTTCCTCTTTCTCTTTCACACCATCACCAAAGTCTTGCACCACATCATTTTCATCACTATTCTCAAAGGGTATAGGTCTATCCACAACTCTTCCACTCCTTAAAGTAAGAATGGATTGCACTTGCTCATGTCCACTAACCTCCCTACTCCCACTAGGTGAATTTATCAAATTGGTTTGCTTTGAAGGATTGGGGTAAGGTTGAGCCGGAAATTTCCCCTTTTCATAGGTTGTGAGAGCTTGGGTAACCTTAGTGATTTGACTCTTAATATCCTTAATGGCCCTATAGGTTTGTTCTTGAAATTTGTTGGCCTTTTGATTCTCCCCTATTTGAGCTTGCATGAAAATGTTAAGAGTGTCTTCAAGAGACCTCTTAGGAGGTGGAATATAAGGTTGTTGAGTTGGTTGTGCAACACTTGGAGGAGGCAATTGTTGCTGGGGTGGATTGGGGAATGATTGAGATTGATCATTCCCATCATTCCTCCACCCAAAATTTGGACGATTCCTCCAAGGGTAATTCTCATTGTAAGAATTGTTGCCTTGGTTATTGGTAGGGTAGGGCTTCCTAAAGTTTTGAGAATTGTTCCCATTGTAACCTTGCCCAAATAGGACTTCTTTACCAGCCGATAAAGCATTACACTCATCCGTCCTATGATCCCTACTTTCACACAAAATACAAGCAACTTGTTCATCAACACCAACCACATTTATAGGGGCCTTTAGTGACTCTAGGGACTCCAATTTCTTGGACAACAAAGCAAGTTTAGCATGCACATCATCATTTTCATTCAACACAAACTTGCCACTAGAGCTTGGCACAACATCATGTCGGGTTAGTGGAGGAGCTTCCCAAGATCGGGATTCCTCCGCCAACCCATCAAAGAAAGTGAATGCTTCATTGGCATCCCTATTCAAAAAATCACCTTGAGTCATAGTGGAAACCAATTTCTTCAAAGATGGAGTCAAAGATTTGTGGAAGAAATTCACAATTTGAAATTTTTGAAATCCATGGTGAGGGCACATAAACAACAAATCCTTAAACCTTTCCCAAGCTTGGAAGAAGGTTTCATGTTCTTTGCAATGAAAATTCATGATTTGTGTTTGGTAAGAGATGGTACGGTGGGAAGGAAAATATTTGTTGAGAAATTCTTCTTGCATTGCCGCCCAAGTCGCAATGGATTGGGGGCGCAAGTTCTCAAACCATTGTTTTGCATGATCCTTCAAAGAGAATGGAAAAAGTTTGAGTCTCAAAATCTCTTGTGAACATGTGACATCACCAAAAGTAGTACACACCGATTCAAAATCACGCACATGTGAATATGGTCGTTCCGATTCCATTCCATGGAATTTGGGAATCATTTGGAACATTGACGGTTTAAGGCTCACGTTTTGTTGGTTCGGTGGCATGATGATGCAAGAAGGTTGGGTTTGCCTTGCGGGATGCGTAAGCTCCCTCAAAGTGCGATGCTCTTGGGCTTGGGCATGAATGTACTCCATAGGAGGAGGTGCATGAATGTTTTGCCCAAAGGGAGCATAGTGTGGCACTTGTGGCATTTGAGGCATATTGTAATACATGGGATGCACATAGTTATATGGGGGAGGCATATGGTATGCGGGAGGCATATTGGGAGGTGGGTAGACATTTTGTGGGACAAATTGCGCCGCATTGTCTTGTTGAAGTGGTTGAGGTGCATTTTGCAAAGCATGCTCAACTTGAACATTTTGCACATTTTGGGCATTTCGTGCATTTTGGGCATTGCCAATTTGGACATCTTGCCCTTGCACCGGATTCATCAACTCATCAATATTCACATGTTGCAAAAGACGACGCAATGCATCAAAATTCATATCACCCCCACGAACACTCCCCGCATCACTCACATTTAGATCACCACCTCTCCCATCTCTATTAGACCCACGCCCACTAGCATTATCTCTAAGTTGAGACATGATGGCAAGGAACAATAGCAAGTAGCACACAAAAGTAGCAATCAACCAAGTCAAGTAACACAAGATTTTCAATCAACGAACTACCAAGAACAAGAGCAAAGATAGGAATAGAACAACGATCAACCTTAGGAACAATAACACACCAAGATGTAGCAAGTAGTGATAGAAAGAAAAATGCGCAAAGCTCTCTCAAACAACGTATCACTACCAAGCAGCAAACAAGGTGGCATCCATCGCCCACAGAAATCTAAGTTAGCCCCATCCGCCAAGTTCTCCTCACAATTTTTTTTTTCTCTTTTCAGCAACTACACTAAATCAACTACATTAGAAAGCAAGTAAAAGGGAGGAACAAAGTTACCCTTGAAGCGTGACCATGCTCCTTCCTTATTTGATGGTGTTTAATAGCATAAAGCTAGCATCTACAAGCCACCAGCTTCGTCTTTGACACTCGCTTCCCCGGCAACGGCGCCAAAAACTTGACCAACACCAAAGTGTGTGTGTATACTTACCCCAAGTGTAGGGTATCCCCAAGTAATAAACCGGTAAATCCGGTATCGATCCACGAGGAAGCAATGCAAATTTGAAGTGAATGATATGCAAATGACTAGCTAACACTAATAAACGCAATGAATATCAAATAAAAGCAAGCAAATGAAATGGGTCGAATGACTCGGTAGCATGAGCGATTTTGTAATCAAAGTAAGCACGAAATGGATTTAAAATAATTAATTAAAAAGCTAGTCTCTAATCCGCCCCGGTGGCTACTTGGTTCTCATACTCAAGGTATCATTGTAAACACACACAACCATACAAAATGCATTGTGTGATACTATCAATCATGCATATGCAAAGAGAATTGGGATATAAGACTTCAATTCATACATGTAGGCCATCGGGTCTCTTAATCTACGATGAACGCAAAGGGATAAACACCTAATATTATGGATTAATGTTCCCCCTTGGGGCTCGGTTTGGCTAACACCCTAGTTTCACACTCAAAGATCAATTAACCATAACTCTCCCATGCACATTCCTAAATTAACCCAAAACCTCATCATCAATACACATAATTAATAGCTATGCAATGAAAAACTCAATTAATTAAGGAAATCATGCAGTGGATTTAACAATTCTCAATCAAACACATTAGATGCAATCCCTAGACTAGACAATCTAAGAATACAATCAAATATGTCATTCTTATGTATCCAATCACACAACTATCACGGAATTAAAAGAGAAAAAATCGAAGCTACGATTCATTGAGCATACCTTGAGTAATCGAAACCTTACACCCACTGTTCGGGACTAGAAACTAGAAAGGGAACTTAGCCACTCATCATAATGGATATAAACATCAATTTTATAGATGAAAATCAATGTTTACAAACAAAATCACAAGAACCAAGCAAAACCCTAGAGAGAGAAAGAGAGAGAAAAACTATGGAGGCTAGATGTTGGAGAATGAATGAATGAGAAACAAAACCCAAATCTTAGGGTTTTCCCCTCTTTTAACAAGTATAATGACCTATTTACCCTTACAAAGCTTGCTCCCATTTGTTACATTTGAGAAATACCCAAAAACCCAGCTCAATTAATCATTCTCGGAATGCAGAAATCGGACAACTGTTCGGACGGTTGAAATCTGTGTGGACGATTAAACCTTCTGGTTCCAACTGTCCAGATAGATTATAGGGTGTTTGGACAGTTTGTGCAGATTTTCATTTTTTGCTGTAGCTTCATGATTCTTTGACCTTTTTGCCCTTGGATTCAACTATCCGAACATCCAATGAAGGTGTCCGGACAATTCTTCATCTCTATGCACTTTTTTTCAGTCCCGAGAACTTCCAACTTTGTCGGTTTAATCATATTTTCTACAAAACCAAAGAGAAGCAACTATAAGAGTAAAATTAACTTATTTAAACACAAATACATTACTTAAGATACTAGAACCCCTTATTTAGATGGTATTAGGACCTCAAAATAGAGGTCCGATCACCAAAGTAGTTGAGAGTAGGTCGGGTACATGACGTCGTTTTGCGATCGCATCAGAGAAAAATGAAAGAGCAATGAAGTCGTTTTGTGCACAGATCTATAGAAAGAAAAACCTAAAACAAAACGACGTCGTTTCAAACAGAGATATGTCAACAAAAAAGCTAACGCGCGAGTAGGGAAAATGGGCTGAACTCGCGTCCAAATCTAGGAACTTTAAAGTAAAGTAAGTATGGATAAGTAATAAGTAAAGTCATAGATAATCCCAAATTTCCATATATTTTAATATATTTCGATGTTGGAAATCATACATCACAAAACACCAGTGTTCTTAACATTTTGTCGAAAATCCAACTCACAAAAGCCTTCCATTTAGTGCCTGGACCCCACCATTTGCCATTGCCCCACTCTTAAAACTTACATTAGTCGACACGTTGAAGTCTCTCCCTCAACGTCTCTCCGACTTTTCATCAAACACTTATTATTATCGTACATTCTGCCCTGCCCAGCCATGGCTAGCTGCGTGACCGACACGGCTCGAGCCCTGGCCTGCCGAGACGGACCTGCAGCAAGCAACCTGAAGTTCGTCTCCCTCTTTATAATCTTCTTCACAAGCATCTTCGGCATCGCCTCTCCGGTGCTCCTCGCTCGCTACTTCCATGGCAAACCAGTATACGACAAGGCAATCCTAATAATCAAGTGCTTCGCTGCGGGCGTGATACTATCCACTTCCCTCGTTCACGTTCTCCCGGACGCCTACGCAGCCTTGTCAGACTGCCACGTGGCATCACATCATCCTTGGAAGGATTTCCCGTTCGCCGGACTAGTAACTCTAATCGGTGCTCTGCTGGCTTTACTAGTGGACATAACTGCGACCGCACACGTGGAGGATAGTCATAGGTCACCGAGCGAGTATAAGCCGATTGGGACACCAGAGGAATTAGAGGGAAAGAGGGCGGGGGAATTGTCAAGGTTGGAGAGAGGGGAGGACCTGGCGAAGCTAAAGGAACGGTTGGTTTCACAGGTTTTGGAGATTGGAATAATATTTCACTCGGTGATAATTGGGGTGACGATGGGTATGTCACAGAATGTGTGCACCCTAAGACCTCTGGTTGCTGCGCTGTCGTTTCACCAAATCTTTGAAGGGATGGGCCTTGGGGGTTGCATTGCTCAGGTAACTTTACCTTCTTGCTAAATCTTACCCATTCTAATTTCTATAAAAGCTCTTAAATTTTCGGTTTCTTTTTTCATGGATTTGTGGGCCCTTAGTTATGTCTTGTAGAGATTTGAGTCATTTGACTAATCGTGTTAGAATTTAGGGCATCTTTGAATTATGCGAATTTTAGGCTAAGTTTGTGATCTTAAAACTTTAGATTGCCGAACAATCTTTACGTCATTCTATTGACGAATGTGGTATTATTTTTTTTAAAATATCTTTTAGAAATATGTTTTCGGTTTATATTCTATGGTGCAAATTTTTATGTTTTTTTTTCCCTATTAAATTTGATTTTTTTTGGGACAAAAAAATATATACTTGAATTCGTTAAAATCTTAATTACAGCAGACTCTAAAACAAACTAGGGCGGACAACGCCATCAGTTATGAGTGGTGTTGCCACCTACATAATATGTTGATATGTACGGTGTTATGGCGATGCCTACTTCAATAATTAGGTTGCTTTGAGTAGCCCTGCCTGCGTGATTGGGTACTGTTTAGTGTCAAATTCTTCAAAAATCAAATTTCAGACTTACATTATATGGTCTTATATATATATTGATCATAAGTTGATCACTGGTACATGCAAGCTAGTATTTGGTGAACCAAAATACCAAATGTCAAATAATGAATTGGTGGGTGCACTGCAGGCAGGATTTAGCGTTGGAACAGTAGCATATATGTGCTTCATGTTTTCAGTAACGACGCCGGTGGGGATAGTGCTGGGGATGATTGTATATTCATTGACAGGTTATGATGACAGTAACCCTAATGCCTTGATCATGGAAGGACTGTTGGGGTCTCTCTCTTCTGGTATACTAATATACATGGGTCTTGTTGATCTCATTGCTGTTGATTTTTTCCATAACAAGTTAATGAAGTCTACTCCAAGAATGAAGAAGGCGTCTTTTCTTGCCCTTCTTCTTGGCTCTACTTCTATGTCCATCCTTGCCCTCTGGGCTTGAAATCTTATCCACACTTTATGTGTATGTTAGAAGGTATGAAGTAATTTATATATTCTGAACAAAATCCCATGTCGAATTCACCATATTGTGATCATATTATATGGCTTATTGTCTTTAAAATAGGAAAAAGTAAGCTAAATGGCTTATGCATCAGCATATGGGAAAATGTTATTTGTCCCATCACTTTTTATCCCAAATCTTCCCAGCCCCATGTGACATTGCCACCTAAGCTTGTTGACATGGAAAGCATGTTTATAGGGGGTCTATTTGGAGACCCATGAAATACTTTCTAGATACCCATTTTGTACTTTATTATTTTTTAATATATATTCAAATATTGTTTCATGATTATTCTTAAAATAACAATATTTACATTTTCAAGTATTACTTATCAAATCTTGTTTTCAGTGCAGGTCTTTATAGAGCATTTTAACAAAACACTTTATTACATGTGAAACATGTGTACAATTTTCGCCTACATTTTTCTACACTTCACGTGACTAACTTACTTTTGTGCATCAATTATTTGTGCTTTAATGATGTAAGAATATTCTTTCAATAATTAAAGTTCTTTTTATTTGGTTTTAAAAAAAAAATTGACAAAATACTCTCAAGAGACCCATTTCAAGTTTATTATCTTACTTTAACTATAATTTGTAAGTTTTTCTTTTTCTTAAGGCTTTTCTAATTAATAACATTAAACTAACATATAATTTATAGATAAACTTTAAATATTATTATGCTATTTTAAATTTTACAATATTTTATGACTAACAAGTAATGAAATTGCATATATTAAAAAAAATTCATTATAAGAACTAAAATTATAATGATAAATAGATGGCCAGTATGCCGCACATTCATATCTGTATCTATGCCATTGTACCATAATAGATGGCATCAGATGATTTGGTACCATAGACACTCCGACATAATGATTTTGTTTGACAAATCAAATACAAATCACAACTTGTTCTGATGGTGGTTTTGGTGGAAAAGACCGCAGCGGTAGAAATGTTGTGCATTGTATGTCGCTAATCAAAATAAAAAAATAACATTGTATCGAGATGCAATTAAGTGACTCATGTCTGGCATACTCATCCAATGAACCAACGGTGCAGGTCTATCACTCTAAAAAAAATGTTAACACATCTCTTATAGCAAACGCCCTGTCATAACCTCCATACAAAGCTGCATATTCATCGTGGAAGTCGTTCAACTCTTTAAGCAAATCATATCTTACATGAGCCCATGAATTTTGTCCTTCATCCATCTGCAACAAGTTTGCAATTGCTTGAAAACCACAATTTCCGTCAACAACAACATCTGTGACACATGTAATAAATGGCCGCAATTGAACTAGAAATGGGTTGATATAAAAACTCTGTGAGCCCATCCATATGTTATTGTTTTCTTTCTCATGAACCGACATTCTTCTGCTTTTTATTGACGGAGGAACATAAGTTGATGAACAACTATGTCTATGTGGTACAACTGGAGAATCTTCAGCTAGTACATACTCAAAAGCAGATGGATTCTTGCGAGTTGACGTGTCAACTTTTTTATTTGAGGACGGTCTGTCGCGTACTTGTTTCTTTACCTCGGGCTCTACAAGTGAAGTGCTTGAAGGATTGATAATTTTACGTAATTTTCTTAACAATACAATTTTACCTGATCGAGGCTTATTCTTGAATTGTTATGTTAACAATTCTAACTCAACGGCGCAACTGATATCTTCATCTTCTTCATTTGCATTTTGTGCGAAGTCTAGCTTCCTCCAAAAAAATCGACAGAAGAAAGCGGAATTGGACGACATTGCAGAATCTAAAGTGATATCTCATGGGCACATGGTAAACCATGCGTGCATCGGATTCTACAACCACAAGTTTGTGCATCAATACCAACATTCTTAGAACGTTGCACCTTATTTAAAATGTGATATAATCCCGCAAATGCAACAAAACCTTTAAGTTCTTTGAATATCTTCGGTTTGAAATCATGTTGCACCACATTGATACTTTTTTCCAAAGAAGTCTATATGACAATAGATTGTCTCTTTAGTAGGCTATGAATGACTGACCATACAGGCTCAAAATTTCCCGTTGAATTTCCCATGTACCTTTTCAACTTCGAATGTTGGCTCTCAGCTCGATTAGTCATCCTGTTTCCAAAGTGCATGCATTTATCAGACTAGACGGCAAAAAATTTATCTTTATAAGTGTCAAGCCATGCATTCTTTATATATTTGATAGGCATGAGATACTGGTGAAATAACCCCCCAAGTGTTTCCAATCTATGAGCATATTCTTCAAGAGATTCAGAGTCAAATCAAATCATGCCACTTCGAGTTAAATCCATCCCACGTCTTTTTGTCTTCAAATAACTTCTTGCAATTAGTGAGAACATTCTTCCCAATATGTCATTTGCATAGTAAATGTGTTAATGCAGGAAAAACAATACCAACATCTTTCATCAGTGCTAAATCTCTGTCTGTCAAAATCACACGCGGTAATGAACGTTCATCCATTGTTGTTCGCAAGCAACTTAATGCCCACCTGTAATTTTCTTCCTTTTCATACTAGAGGAACACAAATGCAATACAAAAAGTCATCTCCGTTGATGTAACACCAATAATTTCAAATAGAGGCATACAAAATATGTTTGTCTTATATGTTGTGTCCATAATCAAAACAAAAGGAAACGCACGTAACAAATCTAGCGAATGAGGATGAAGAAAAAGTAACTCTTGAAGTTCATTCGACCCACTACCACTTCTATTCCACCATATGTAGTCATGTTGGCTAATCTCAAACATCAGTTGTTGTAATTGAGATCTCCCAGCCTTTTCTGCAACCCGATAGCTTTGACGAGCATTGTAGATTGTCTTCAATGTTGACACATTTTGTAGATCCTTTGCCTTTAACGTAGACAATATTTCACGAGGTTTAATCAGGCTTCTTGACATATCTATCAGCATGCTAGTTTCATCTTGTGATAATCTACTAGCATATGAATGTCCCTCCATAAAAGTTACAGTAGGATGATTATGAACCCCATAAGTAACCCTTAATATCCAGTCATTATCAGTTTTCAACTTCATTCCTTTTAATCGGAATGGACAATTGCAGTTTTTAGTATCTGTCAATTTCGATGAAGGTTTACTAGGTCGATATTCTCAACTTCGCTCACATTGCATAAGCAATTTAGGCTGTCTACCTAATCCACCTTGGCGTGAACTAGATATAGCTAAAACAAATCCAAGAGCTTGTCCAGTAGATCGCACCCATTCAATCAAGTTTTCGCGGCAAGTAAATACCTATATATAATAGAAATGTTATTATGCATTATCGTACTAAAAAAAGAAAAAAAAATCAATCGCATACCATATTTGTAGTAAATTGATCTGTGTAATCAACTTCTAATTGATTATTCCTTTCTAAAGGGTTGTTAACTTCATGTTTTGTTGTAAACGAATCTTCCTAAAAAATAAAATACAAAGCCGAATTACAAGGATTATCATCAAGAAAATCGCATATAATTTATTAACAAATTAATTTTACCTCACTAGAACCGCTTGATAAACGAAGATCTTCTGCCCATTTTCTAAGTTGATCATCCATGTTTAATTTCAGTACAAGGTCTTGAATAACATAGACGAATTCTCACAAGGAGAGATGATCCTTCTATTATGCGAATACGGAGATGGAAGAATGGTACGATAGATGAAGAGATAAGCACCAAACCCACGAGTCTATGCATGATCTAGATATATATATATATATATGGATTTACGATTTTATAAGAGAAGAAATAAAGTTCCTAATAAGCTTAGCTCTGTCAGATTCAAGTCTCCCTGCAACAATCTCTCTTCTTAGTTCTTACCAATGAAAAGGGCAAAAAACAAGTGAAGAGAGAGATGTGGTTAAAAAGGTAGAGAAAAAAGATACCCTTCTTTCATTCACTACCCCTAGGCCTGGCACAAATAATTGCTGAACAAAAGTAAGTTAGTCACGTGAAGTGTACAAAAATGTAGGTGAAAATTGTACACATGTTTCACATGTAGTGAAGTGTTTTGTTAAAATGCACTCTATAAAGACCTGCATTGAAAACAAGATTTGATAAGTAATACTTGAAAATGTAAATATTGTTATTTTAAGGATAATCATGAAACAAGATTTGAATATATATTGAAAAATAATAAAGTACAAAATGGGTCTTTAGAAAGTATTTCATGGGTCTCCAAATAGACTCCCCCATGCATATATGGAAACACATTCGAAATTTAAGTTTCCCTCTTCTCTCTCCACTTCTCTTTTGTTCAAATTTTGAAAATCAAATCTCACACTTTTATCTCCATATTCTCTCATACTTTCTGTTGGAAACATGCAACTCGCGGAAGCGTAAAAAGACCTCATAGACATAAACGATAGCTAGACAAGTTTCAAAATTTTCTTATCAAATACTAATCACCATAGCATAAACCACATCTCAATTAATTGCAAGTAGATTATATACCTTGAGATCTCTCTGATTTGATCTCTAATAATCAGGAACAAAGGATGGAGTCAGCGAGTTTGATACTAAGCTCAAACCTACGGATCTTCCACCGTAGGCACCAATTCTCAAACTTGGATTGAGAGGGTGGTCTCTTTTCTCCAAGAACCTGAAGAACACAAACCAAAACTAGTGGAAACGATTAGAGAGTAGAGAGGCCAACTGGTGCTCAAAACTTGTGTTAACAAAACACAAACTATGTGTGTATTTATAGGGTTTCGCCACACCTAGGGTTTTCTCCCTAGGTGGCTGGCCCCTAAGCCTCTCCCTCTCCCTCTCCTAATTCCGGTCCGTTTTGGTTTTCCTGTATCTTCTAGTATTGGGTTTCTGGGCTACAATGGGGACCAACTAGGAAAAATAAAACATGGGCTTCCTATGAATTTAATTATCAGCCCAAACCCATGGACATAATTATAATTCATAAATTATAATATATTCCACTAAAATATTATAATTACTCCCCGTTTTATCTCAAATTAGATCTGAGCTTTTCGTTATACTTGTTCATAAGATTCTTTACGTTAAGTTACAGATACCCGTCAATTAAATATGCCACTGACATATAATATTTAATTGACATCTTTAAATATTTCCTTGAGCTTATCCCTTAACTTATTTGAATGTGTCAGATTAATTAAAATCCACCTGCAGGGTTTTGACACAATCTCAAATCCTATAAGCATTCTCAAGAGGGTATCATCAATCCATAATTGGACGCAAATTTTATTAATGGATTATTTTCCATCGTACAATTAATGCGGTGACCCAACTCACTTGGTGTTTGTTGGCCTATACAAAAAGACCTCACCCTTTAGTAAATCAAAGTCCCGTACATTAAATGCACATGTACTAATACTCTTTAATAAATTAAGAGTATGAACAATTCTATAACGTTTGTGTGAGTGTACAATTTTCCATATAGTCAGACTGAGAAAATTGACTCACACGTAGTCCTGATCAATACACTCCAAGTGTACTGGTACAGTAAGTTCAAGCTTTGCTGCTCTCCGTAACCAAGATAGGTATACTAAAATACTATACCACAGCCAAGCCTACTGTTTGTCCAATTCCGTCTTAGCTGTGATCGCTTACTTATATTTGATAGAAACTTATGAATTGATCTTCCATGTGCAAGCTTAAACTCTACACACCAATTCATATACCATATAGAATAAAAGACACTGATGCCAATATGTCTTTTCTCATTTTAAATGCTAAATATATTTTATTCAAATAAATAAATCGAGTTTGAACATTATATAAAATAATGGTCTTTAGCATACTATTCCTATCAATCTCCCACTTCTGCTCAAGGCCATGACGACATCACCTCTCTGTACGATCTCTCGTATCAAGTGATACTTGCGTTCAATATGTTTTCCTTTTGAATGAGGCCTTGGTTCTTTTGAATTTGCAACTGCTCTGCTATTATCACGGTAAAGTGTAATAGGCGACAGAGCTGTAGGCACCACATTCAAGTCTATAAGAAAGTTCCGGAGCCACACTGATTCTTTAGCTGCCTCAGAGGCTGCTACATATTCAGCTTCCATAGTGGAGTCAGCAATACAAGATTGCTTGACACTTCTCCAACTAATGGCTCCACCTCCCAATGTGAAAACATACCCTGAAATTGATTTCCTGAAATCTTTGTCTGACTGAAAATCTGAATCTGTATACCCTGTGAGTATAAGCTCATCAGACTTGTAAACCAGCTCATAATCTCTCGTTCTCCTTAGGTACTTGAGTATATGCTTTACAGCAATCCAATGTTCCATACCTGGATTAGACTGATATCTGCTAACTAGACCAACCATATAACATATGTCCGGTCTAGTACACATCATGGCATACATGAGGCTTCGCACTGCCGAAGCATATGGTACTTGACTCATTTTCTTTATCTCATCAACATCCTTAGGACACTGATCTCGAGATAAAGTGACTCCATATCTGTAAGAAAGAAATCCTTTCTTGGAATCTTTCATGTCGAATCTTGCCAGGATGGTGTCAATGTAGACTCCCTGAGATAGGCCCAACATTCTTTGTTTCCTATTTCTCAATAGTTTGATCTCAAGAATGTGGCCGGCTTCTCCCAAATCTTTCATTTTGAATTGACTACTCAACCAGACTTTAACAGTAGATAATATAGCTACATCGTTTTCGATGAGTAATATATCATCTACATAAAGTACTAAGAATACCACCACACTTCCATTGCTCCTCCGATAGACACAAGGTTCATTAGAACATTGCTCAAATCCCTAGGATTTTATGGCCTGGTCGAATCTTATACTCCAAGACCTAGATGCCTGCTTGAGTCCATAAATGGATCTCTTAAGCTTGCACAACAGGTGCTCTTAGTTTCTCGCTACAAATCCATCTGGTTGCACCATATAGATGCTTTCGTCAAGACTTCCATTTAGGAAAGCTGTCTTGACATCCATTTGCCATATTTCATAATCATAATATGCTGCAATGGATAAAAGTATCCGGATAGATTTAAGTATTGCTACCAGTGAAAAGGTTTCCTCATAATCGATCCCTTCTTTCTGAGTGTACCCTTTCGCAACAAGCCTAGCTTTGAAGGTTTCAACCTTCCCATCCACCCCCTTCTTTCTCTTGTAGATCCACTTTCAACCAATGGGTTTTACACCATTCGACGGTTCTACAAGTTCCCATACCTGATTTGAGTACATGGACTCCATCTCAGATTTCGTAACTTTCTTCCAAGATATTGCATCTTTATCTTGGAGTGCTTCTTTGTAGTTACTGGGATCAGTATCTTGTTCAGTTGGGATCATTTCATACACTTCACCCAATAGAGCATACCGACTAGGTAATCTAGTTATCCTCCCACTATGACGAGGCTCTATTTATTCGTTTGGAGTATTTTGGTGTGATGATTCTGTTCAATTTGTATCAGGATCTTCACACTGATCTGGTTGATTCCCCAGCATGTCCTGATCATCCCTCTGAATAGAATCAATTTGGGATTCCACAATCCTCCCACTGTTATGTGGTACTGGATCGTTATCCTCAACTGGTGTTTCTTGAGTTGTTTGGTTTCCTTGTGTTTCCCCTCTTAATTCTTCAAGAACAATTTTACTTTTGGGTTTGTGATTCATCATATAGTCTTTTTCTAAGAATCGGGCATTGGTGTTGACAATGACCTTTTGATCCTTAGGACTATAAAACAAACCACCTTTGGTACCTCGAGGGTATCCAACGAAAAAACATACTTCTATTCTTGATTCCAACTTCCCAATGTTCCCTACCAACACATGGGTCGGACTACCCCATATCCGTATATGGGCCAAGCTCGGCTTTCGCCCTGTCCATAATTCAGTAGGAGTAGTTGGTACTAACTTAGAAGGAACTAAGTTCAGAATGTGGGCAGATGTTTCCAGGGCATAGCCCCAGAAGAAATTAGGCAACTCATAAAAACTCATCATCGATCTTACCATTTCCATAAGAGTTCTATTCCTCCTTTCTGCCACACCATTTTGTTGTGGTGTGTCTGGCACAGTCAGCTGGGATGAAATTTCCTCCGCGTTTAAGTATTCCATAAACTCCCCCGAGAGATATTCGCCACCACGATCATATCGTAGTGTTTTTATACTCTTTCCTAAACGCTTCTCCGTAACTGCCTTATAGCTTTTGAACATCTCAAAAATTTCAGACTTACGATGCATTAAAAAAATGTATCCATACCTTGAGTAATCGTCTATGAAAGTGACGAAGTGCTCATAACCTCCTCTTGCTTGGATAGTCATTGGACCACACACATCAGAATGTACCAACTCCAAACATTCTTTGGCTCTATACCCCTTGGCCGAATATGGCCTCTTAGTCATCTTACCTTCCAAACATGATTCACAGACTAGAAGTTCCTCAACTTCTAATGAACTCAAAGGTCCATCTCGTACCAGTCTAGTAATCATGTTTAGATTTATATGACCTAAGCGTAGATGCCAAAGATAAGTTTGATTTGGTTTCGAAGGTTCCTTTCTCTTAGATGGCAAAATTATTGAGTTATTCAATTCATTACATATAGCAGAATTTGGCCTTATAATGTAAAGATTATCTACCAAAGTACCAGAATAGATAAAACCTTTATTGTACCTGATAACAATAGAGTTATCAAACTCAAAACAATATCCATTCAAAGCTAAAGATAGAACTGAAAGTAAATTTAGTCTCATAGCTGGTACGTAAAGACAATCGTTCAAAATTAAAGTCCTATCACTACTAAAACTCAAATGAAAAATGCCTACTGCTTCTACTATTAGTTTTGTCGCATCTCCCAAAAGCACGTAACTCTCTTCCTTATTTGGTCGCCTGGTTTCTTGGAACCCCTGCAACGAATTGCAAACATGATTAGTGGCTCCAGTGTCTACACACCAAGATCCAGTAGGCACAACCGCTAATTGTGTTTCGACAACAAATAAAAGATAGTTACCTTGAGTATTCTTGCTTAGCCATGTTTGACATTGCTTTTTTCAATGTACCTTCTGGCCATAGTGGAAACACTTGCCTTTCGGCTTTTTCACTCCACGTTGAATACCCTTGGAGTCGACTGACTTATTCATCTTTTGAGTCTTTTTCTTCTTCTTACCTTTCGGTATGGTAGAAGATCCTTTCTCATTCAGATTGACCTTAGCTTACTTAGGTTGAAGTTTTTTCTGCTCCTTTAAGCTCATTGAGAAGTTCCGGCAAGGTATAAAGCCTTTTGTTCATGTTATAGTTCGGCCGAAAATTCTCATAGCTATCAGGAAGAGATTGAAGTACGATATCAATCTGGCTTTCACCATCAATATCAGCACCAAGTACTTCGAGCTCATTCAAAAGACTCATCATCTTAAGAGTGTGCTCACTTACATTGGCTCCCTTCATTTGGGTGTTTAGGAGTGTTTTCATGGCAGTCTGCCTTGCGGCTCTGCCTTGATCACCAAACTCTCCTTTAGGCTATAAATGATGTCATAGGCACTTGTCATATTCTGGTGTTGTGTTTGCAACACGTCTGACATTGGTGCTAACATGTAGCATCTAGCCATTTCATCAGCCTTCTTCCACTTCTTGTGAGCACTGATTTGCTCATCAGTGGCACCCTCCTCAGGAAATTCAGGGCATACTTCAGTCAACACAAATTTGTACTCTTCAGAGGTGAGCACAATATCCAAATTTCTTTTCCAGTTGACATAGTTTGTTCCATCCAACTTATGGTCTTTCAGTATAACAGATAATGGGTTGAATGAAGACATTTTGAAAAACTGCAAAAATGACATATTCAGAAATTAATTTATGGCATACATGATTCGAATTATCTAAGATTGCACCCATGATCAATCATATAATTCGTTAACAATCAAAACACTTTAGCATGAAATTTTCTATCTCGATGGGAGAATAAATTCCATGCAATTTAGTTCACATTAATTTTCATTGTCTAGACAACACGCCGTGTCAAATGTAAATTTAATTAGTTAACTTGCTTTGGTCCTATAAATAATGGTATTGATTTCAATGAGAAATATTTCCATAATTTATAGTTAAGTGTATAACCATCACTTGATCATAATCTCACCATCTTCATAAAATTTATTCCGATGGGGAAATAATTTTATAATAAATGACTACTCATTATGACTATCAAGAAAACTAATAATCTGAGATATCTGTAATCGAAAATTTTCGATAGGGGGGAAGGTCTAAGCCAACACATATTTTCAATTACATCTCTATTAAATTTTCTTACCAAT
Source organism: Tripterygium wilfordii (assembly GCF_013401445.1). Taxonomy (NCBI): domain Eukaryota; kingdom Viridiplantae; phylum Streptophyta; class Magnoliopsida; order Celastrales; family Celastraceae; genus Tripterygium; species Tripterygium wilfordii. The sequence continues at coordinate 9,574,049 of NC_052253.1, forward strand.
AATCCAAACTTAAAAAGTATTTTCGTAATTCCAAAACTCCAGGAATTGAGATATCTTAAAAAATGCATTGACCGGAATTGACGCATTTTGGTATCACCGCTCAAAACCAATATTCGTTACGGATTTTCTCCATGAAGTGAAACCGTTATCGTAGCACCATAGGTTTTCAATTTAACGATTAACAAATCTAGCAACCAAGTCATTCTCAGGAAAGAGGGGGCTTTCCGAAAAACGGCGCGCAATTAAGTAACCTCAATCCTCGACAGAACTTTCTAGACATTGCATTGTTAATCATAAATTAGAATACTTAAATGCATGGGTCGGAATTGCACACTTTGGTTCCGAAAAGAATCTTATGTTAAAAACGGATTTTCCCAAAATAATACCATAGTCACATTTAATATCTCAACTTTTCGAATTTTATTATTACATATTTTTCTTTGAACCAATGATGGAGACCGTAGGGTGATGTGTAACCCTTCTCCCACTTAATATTTTATTTTTGGGTGATTAATATTTTAATTTCCATGTTTTGATAACATCCATAAATAAATAGGAATTCTAATCTAGCATGACATTTAATTACTATCATACATGCTATTAAAATAGGAGACATAGTTAAAATAGGAAACCAAATCAATAAAGAGTCCTACCTATCATGGTCTTCAATCAAGCCCGAATCTCAACTTGATTAGAATCCCTGTTTGGAAATTGCTCGAAATACTGCAGCCCGAAGTGCCCCGCACCTGCTGCCCGATCTGCCCCCTGCCGCCCACATTTGTCCTGCAGCTTCCGGCGGTGACCGCCGGCTGTCAGATGCGCTACAGCAGCTGCTGGCTGCAACCAAAGCTGCTGCCAGCACTTGCAGCCTGCGCTGGCAGCAGTTTGCTGCCGCTGGCAGCAGCTGCCTGTGATGGCAGCAGCTGCCTGTGCTGGCAGCAGTAGCCGGCAGCTGCTGAAAAGCTGCCGGTACCCTTCGTCTCTTCGTTTCTTCATCTGTTTTTACAAAAAAATTCCTAGCCTCCTTCAAACCGGAGTTCACAATCTAAAAATTCGATTTACAAAAATTCCTACTCCTTTATTCGGAGTAAACAATTCTAAAATCAGAATTAAAAAAAAACTAGACCATGATAGCCAGAATTTCAGCCTGCAAAAAAAGTTAGCAATAACACAGAAAAACATAGATTATGCTAACAAATTAAATTTCACAAATTTTTGATTTTGTTTAGCATCGATTACGTATCTTTGACCGCTCCGATACCAATTGTTGGAAACATGCAACTCACGGAAGCGTAAAAGGACCTTATAGACATAAACGATAGCTAGACAAGTTTCAAAAATTTCTTATCAAATACTAATCACCATAGCATAAACCACATCTCAATTAATTGCAAGTAGATTATATACCTTGAGATCTCTCCGATTTGATCTCTAATAATCAGGAACGAAGGATAGAGTTAGCAAGTTTGATACTAAACTCAAACCTGCGGATCTTCCACCGTATGCACCAATTCCCAAACTTGGATTGAGAGGGTGGCCTCTTTTCTCCAAGAACCTGAAGAACACAAACCAAAACTAGTGGAAACGATTAGAGAGTAGAGAGGCCAACTGGTGCTCAAAACTTGTGTTAACAAAACACACACTTTATGTGTATTTATAGGGTTTGGCCACACCTAGGGTTTTCTCCCTAGGTGGCCCGGCCCCTAAGCCTCTCCCTCTCCTAATTTCGGTTCATTTTGGTTTTCCTGTATCTTCTAGTATTGGGCTTCTGGGCTACAGTGGAGACCAACTAGGAAAAATAAAACATGGGCTTCGTATGAATTTAATTATCGGCCCAAACCCATGGACATAATAATAATTCATAAATTATAATATATTCCACTAAAATATTATAATTGCACTCCCCCTTTTATCTCAAATTAAATCTGAACCTTTCGTTATACTTGTTCATAACATTTCTCACGTTAAGTTACAGATACCCGTCAATTAAATATGCCACTGACATATAATATTTAATTGTCATATTTAAATATTTGCTTGAGCTTACCGCTTAACTTATTTGAATGTGTCGGATTAATTAAAATCCACCTACAGAGTTTTGACACAATCTCAAATCCTATAAGCATTCTCAAGAGGGTATCATCAATCCATAATTGGACATGAATTTTATTAACAGATTATTTTCTATCGTACAATTAATGCGATGACCCAACTCACTTGGTGTTTGTTGGCCTATACAAAAAGACCTCACCCTTTAGTAAATCAAAGTCCCGTACATTAAATGCACATGTACTAATAATCTTTAATAAATTAAGAATATGAACAATTCTATAACGTCTGTGTGAGTGTACAATTTTTCATATAGTCAGACTGAGAAAATTGACTCACAGGTAGTCCTGATCAATACACTCCAAGCGTACTGGTATAGTAAGTTCAACCTTTGCCGCTCTCCGTAACCAAGATAGGCATATTGAAATACTATAACACAGCCAAGCCGACGGTTTGTCCAATTCCGTCTTAACTGTGATCGCTTACTTATATTCGATAGGAACTTATGAATTGATCTTCCGTGTGCAAGCTTAGACTCTACACACCAATTCATATACCATATAGAATAAAAGACACTGATGCCAATATGTCTTTTCTCATTTTAAATGCTAAATATATTTTATTCAAATAAATAAATCGAGTTTGAATATTACAAAAAATAATGGCCTTTAGCATACTATTCCTATCACTTTCATCTTCTCTCATATGCCTTTATGCACACTGTTCTTTTGCATACAAAATTGCGATTACATTGTTTTTGTTGCACACAAACATTGCGATTACATTGTTTTTTGCAAATAAATTGTCAAATTTATCGAAACAATGTAATTTTGAGAATAATTTGAATTGCCAAATTTATCAAAACAATGTTATTTTTTAGAGTTAAATGACTACAAAACATTGAATACTTTTGTAATTTCATTATATGCATTTCATTTTTTTACATATAATATGATAATATCAATATATGTATATCAATTATCACTTATCAAAATATATCAATATAATCAATATGTCAATATTACATCCATATTTTTTTTGGATGATCATATTTCATTATTTTGGTTTTTATTTTATTTTTTAGCATTAAGTTTAATTATAATATTTTTATTTATTAATTGAACATGCGGTTAAATCGTTGACCCACTGGTTGAACCAGTGACCCAGTCCTTTACCCGAGTTGATATTCGAGTCGTTTTTAACAACATTGGTTTTTCATGTCAATAACAAAACTTGAAAAGTTTGTACATCTCTACACCTAGTAATCGTAATACTTATTAAATAAATTTGTCTAATTATTAAATAAGACGTAGGACAATCACTACCACTAAGAATGTTTGTGGTGTCATAAAAAAACACCTAGAAATTCTTTAACTATTTTAACCAATACCCAGCCAAGTTCGTTTAGGCTAACTTGCCCTCCACTCGTCATTTCAATAAATCCACTAAGGTCATCCTTGTATTCCAAACAATCAAATAACATTTCATAAGTTGAATTCCACCTATGTGACACTTCCATTATAAACTTTCTTCTCCTACGTGATTTACATAAAATTTTAAATGCTTATAAAATTTTAGGGATCCACACAATGAAAGTTAAAGCATTTTCTTCCTTTTCTCCCAAGCATTACTTGGGATTTGGGTGGTTGTGTAAGGTTATCATTAATCGAGTAATTAAGAATTTAGACTATAATCGGGAACACAGTTAAAATCAACTATACAATCATGTTGCCTAATCTGAATACAAGAAAATAAATTTTTTTGGGACGAAAATTTCGCGATGGAATATTTTACTTCGCAAACCCTGTAATTTGCAACAAAAATATAACAAATTTTCATTGCAAAAGAGTTTGGAATTTTCATAACTTTTGCAATAGAATTTGTGAACATAACATTTCCATCACAAACATTTTTTGTTGCAAATTTTGTCACAGATTTTGGCGTAATTTTCCTTCAAAATTAGCAACGATTTAGCTATGAATTAACGAAAATAAAATACTTGTCGCTAATTTAGCGACAAACAATAAATTTTGTGTTTAAATTAGCAATTTTTGTAGCTAATTTTTTGGTATAATATTTACAATAGAATTTCCGTCGCAATTTCAATTGAAAATTTGCATTTACTATCATAACGAATTTGGTCTTTCTCCTTACTGCCTCCTTTGCCCCTTCCCTCACTCTCGTTTTTCATTTTCCCCTTTCCCTTCATCTCATCCTTGTTGCTTCTTTCTCATGAATTCCATTTTCATTTGAATTCGAAATATAATTGAAGTGCCCAAGTTACTAGAATAATTACTGATGAGTTTTTGAGGGGGATTGAGGAGTTCATTACTTATGCGTGTGAAAATAATTCACGATTGTAAAATAATCCTACTCTAAGCGAATTATGGATGTGATTTGTACATGTCTTGTGCAAGCATCAACACCTACATTGAATGATGATGAAGTTAACTATCAGATTGAGATAGATTTCACATCATGGTTCAAAGAGTACGTAAGTATTAGTCTATTATAATAATACGACACATTTTTATTTAATTAGACAATATATAGTGATTAACTTATCTTTTTTATATTTAAGGTTCATGACACACAGAACAGGATAATTGGTGAACTCATACGAAATGTGAACTTAGGACCATTTAAATGGATACAAATTCGAAACCGAAGCATGGAGCAAAGGCAAGTCAACAATCGACAGCGATGTATGCATACGGGGGACCAATTATGGACAATCAAAAAAATTCTATGGAATACTAAAAGATATTGTTCAATTAGAATTCACAGGAGTATCGATAAAGAAAATTGTTCTTATTAATTGTGAGTGTTTTGACTCAACTCCTAATCGAGGTATGTGAATCCATAAATATGATGCGCTTGTCGAGTTAAACATAGAGGAATGTACAAGAAGTTTGATCCATTTATAATTACAAAACAAGCTAAGCAAGTCGACTTTGCTCTTTATCCAGAAGGGGTAAGTGATTGACAAGATTGGTGGGTTGTGATTAGATAAAAGTCAAGCGCACAATTACTGTACAATCATAGCAAGTGGTTAATGTCTTCCAAAACGATGAAATTCTAGTTGAGCCAATTAGAGTTGATAATGACCAAATAAAGTCTATAGTCGACGATGAAGCTGAACCTGAGGAAGTAGACAAATGTTCTACAAGGCAAATGATTGAAGAAGAGACTGATGATGAAGAAGAATTGAAATCTTATGATTCTGAGAGAGTGGAAGAGCCAAAGGTTATGATGTGTGTTATGAAGATGAATAACGATGTGTACTTCTCTTATTTTTTAAACGCTAGATTTTTGTTATTACTATAAGTAATATATTAATGAATTCATAAATATTTGATTTTTGATAATATCACATTTTTTATGTTATTACGAAGAATGGAAATTAAATAAATCTTTATAAGTTAATAAACAAATGAAATGAAAATATATTATATCCCCGACAAAAACGCCAAAAACTTGATCGACAACCAAATGTATGTTGTAAACTACCCCAAGTGTAGCTGTCTAGACAACTAAGGAGGGTGTCCATACAGCTATAGTTCTGCCTCAAGGGTGTAGTTCAGTAATGGAATATTTAATTTCATCAAAAATTATAAGAAATGAGGGAAATGGCCTTTTTTTTTAAAAAATTTTGATATGTGAGCGATTGCATGGTTAATTAGAGTTCCTTCTTATTTTCTCTCCTTCTCCTTCTCACTCCCAATCCCAATACTTTGGTTAGTATTTTTGATTTTTTGTGGAATGCGAGTTAAGGTTTTGAGTTTATTGGCTCATAGGCGTTTCTCGACTATGAAAGCAGTGGCTTAGGTATAACTTCTTTTACCTATTTCATTTTACTTGAAGACCTTGTAATTTTCAACAATACCAAATAATTGACGTTGTTTGATAATCTTGTTGCTCATCATTGGGATGAGAGTTGCATCATTTAGTGTTGACTTGTTCTGTGTAAGACGCATAAGTTACTAGCCAGCTGTTTGCACTTGTTTTGGATAAGATGCAATGTTTATTTTGCATAATTCTATTAGGTTTTCTGTATATTCTATTAGGTATTTGAATTCTGTATAGGGTCTGTGGGGATTCGGTTTTTCAATTCTATTTAGGTTTTGTGTGGATTTAATTTTTTTGAATTCCAAGGAATTTCGGCCCAACACCTAAGATCAATTTTAAATCTTAGGGAATTTAGGGTTCAACAATACACTTAAATATTGCTTTCTAATTTTTGGTAAATTAAGAGGAATACAATCATGGGAGAAACCAGAGTACTAGCAGAAAAGAGAGTTGAAATAGATGAACGAGCAATTGAGGCTGGCGGGAACGTATATATTGTTGGCTCTACGCCCTATTAAGAAAATGGTAAACTTTTAATAAAGATAACAATTTCAAATGTTTATCTAGTTTAAAATCGAAATGACCTTGACTTCTAATTTACATTGCAGAGAGCCGAACTAGGCCGAGACCCCAGCTGTGCAAAGGTATTTCTTAATTCGCACCCATAAGAAAAAGGGTACGCAAGAATTCGTTGATCAACGATCAACTACAATATATGTAAGTATTATTATATTCATATATTACTGTGTTATTTAAGTAATAATATTTTAAAATTTTTACTTTTGATACAGGATAATTTCACCAAGGTGAGGGAAGATATGTTGACACAACAATCAACTTCACAAAAATTCCATCGCTAATTGATTTTTAAAATTCATTAAAAATATTTATTTAAGATAATAAATTTAAAGAATTCACAAAAAAATATTAGTGATGGAATTTAACAATATTTCAGTAGCTAAATATTTTCAAAAAAATACAATTATCAAAAAATTAAATTAAATTTTTGTCGCTAACTATAATATTAAGCGAAAAAATTTCATCGCTAAATGTCGTGGCTATTTGCGACAGCCATGATGGATATAATTTCCATCACAAAGTGAAAAATATTTGTCTTTTATTTATTATTTTGCAAAGGAAATTTCGTTGCAAAGTGGTTCCTTTGTTAATTTTGATGGATCGTACTTAACACAAGAGGGGGGGTGAATTGTGTCCCCAAATTCCGATAGGAATCTCTTTTTATAATTTAAAAGGAAATCAATGTCAATTAACAATTAGCACACAAATTTGGACTCTAATAATTATCTTAATCAATATTCATTTCAATGCAAGATGTGATACAATATGGTGAATGATCAATTATCCAATAATCAAGGAATTGCAAAAACAGATTTTTTTAAACAACACACTGCGCACAGATTTTACAACTCAAATTTCACCTAGCAAATCAAGTCAGAATTCAATGAAATTTGGTATGCAGTATCACAACACCCTAATGAATACTATATCAAAAATTCAGATTAAAATTCAAAGTTTAGCTATGTGAACAGTGCACGGACAGACTAGTGGTTCAGAAAATTCTGCAATCAAAACACTTAATCAATCAACAAGCAAGCAATGCAATCAAGAAAGTCCACACAGCAATTTATAGTAGTTCGGAGACTCTTCTCCTACATCTACTACCTAGGTTCACCAACCTAGGATTTTTCAACCTCCACTAAGGATGTGGTTTTCTCAAGAGCTCCACAAAACTCACAAGGGTTTTTAGGCCACCCTTAAAACTGAAGATTTCAAGATAATCTTCAAACTTTACAACCAAGGGTTTCAAGCACTCCCTTAAACTCAACCTCAACAAGGTTTTTGCCCAATGAAGGGACTTTTACAAGTGTTCGGTATAAATAGTTCACTCAAGGTTTGCACTAAGCAAATGGGGTTGAGGAACACTCAAGAATCACAATATCACCTCACGGGTTGGATAGAAAATGAAGAATAATGAGGATTTTCGAATCTGAAAATAAGAAGCCAAATGAGAAGCACTCCCTCCTTGCAAAAGCAAAATAGTGAGGAAGCCTTTAGAGTGGCTTGGGTAGAAGCTTGGATTCAATGGCACAAACTAGCTTGAAAGCTTTGAGAGCAAGAATTTCTTCAATGTAATTTTGGCTTCTCCAAGTTGGAATGAGGAAGAACCCCTCTTTATAATTTACCAAGCTCTTGTGATTTCCACCATTGGATCTTTTTCTATCTTCAAATCTCGACCTTCAATTACATGTGCAAATCTTGGCCATTGAATGAATAGATCATTAAATCTCAACCTTGCAATATGTAGCCGTTGCACTTGCATCATTTTCCAAGTCTAGCTTTCCAAGATTTGAGTTGTCATGTGCACTTGCAGCCATCTTTGACAATTTGATCAAACTTGCACCAAATCTTGACCTTGGTATCTCCAACAATTTTGTCATCTTTGACCATTTGATCAAACTTACACCAAATCTTGGCCTTGGTATCTCCAATGATTTCCTACAAAATGTGTAGCAACTTGCAACCATCTTTGACTCCAAAAATCAAGTAAGATCTTCTTTTAAGTCAAAAATTGCAAGCAAGAATATGGTCTTATGCACAACCATTGGATTCACCTTTTAAATGGTCATCTTAACCCTTCAAGTCTTGTTGTAATCTGATTCATTCATAATTCAAAACAATTCAATCTCAGCCATAGATTAGTGTACCATTGGAGCTTGTAGTCTTCAAGAATATCTTCATAATCTAAGTCTTGTCTAGTTGCAAAATATACTTTCTCATCTCTTACAAATTTCAACAATTGCATTTGTCCTTTAGCTTCATCAATTGTCTTCTCACAAAAATCTGATCATTGACCTCAATAAAGGAAGCATGTGCAAGATCTTGTTTGATGAAGACAAGAGATCCTTCACATGACCAAACATGTCCCAATAGCAAGGCTGACCCTTCACACGTGCTTGCAATAACATTCTTGAAAAGTCCTTGTTGGCAACTTCATAGCCAAGCAAATTTAAACATGTATCTCTCTTGAATTCAAATGAGCTCTTTAACATTTCCTGCAATCTTTAAGCAAGCTTGGTCTCTTGATTTCAAATGTGTAGAGACATTTTCCAAAGCTTGAGACATCTTCTAGAACATTAAATCAATTAATTTCAACTGCTCTAGACTTCATATACTTGGTCCGTATAGCCTTCATGCACAAATGTCTTCATATGGCATATATTGCTTAAATCGGACACCTTGTGTAACATTTAATGTCCATGTCTGAATCTTGACTTCAAACTCTGAATTTGACAGCACCAATATATCTATATTATACAGCTCCAAGGCTAATTCCAAACATCAATCAAAATGCCTTAGTGGAAGGTTGATGAACATAGGTTTTTCTTGGTTTTCTAGAGATCCAAGCTCATACTTGAAAACCGGACTTCAATTCACTTGAGCAAACTGAATTCTGAGTGATATAACATCCTCATGATGATTAACCTACAAAGAAATAGGAGGTAGAACTCCCCAATTGCATGTAAGCTCAAAGAGCTTCATATAGAGCGCATAGGTTAATTACATTAGAAAAACAACCCAGAAAATTCATATTACTGCATGATAAATCATTTTATATATATTAGAATGTCCACATAAAATTTCATAACAATCGGAAATCGTTTGGTCACTCAACCAAGCAAATAAGTCACTAATAGTGAAACCGATAAATTCTAAGTGTAAATTCAATGTTATTTTGCAAACTCAGTGTAAATGACATTTTCTCTTGAACTTTACTAAGTCAAATATGTTCATAGTGATGAAACTAAGATGCACACGAAATTTCATTTAAATCGGAGTTCATTTGGTTCACCACGTTCACAAAGAACACATATGCACAAAATTAGGTAAAACCTAGTTTTGGCGGAATTTAAGCATATGACCAAATATATATGTGATGCACTTAATTTATCATGATTATAGTCCTAGAACATATATTAGACCTTTATGTGCGTGTGGTTCAAGTTTCAAGTCATTTGGACCTAAGTTGGTTAAGATAAATTATGATCATTAGAAGATTAATGCCCTAACTTAGTCCATGTATGTTTGTTTTCAAAACTGAATTTCCAGCACTATCTCAAAAATATATAGATATCAAATTCACATAGAGATATGCATAAGCCTTCATTTAAGTGTATATGCACAATTAAGATATTAAACAATTAACCAAATAACCATTTAAGCATGTTTTCTAGCATTTTAGGATATGTTCAAGTCAAGCATGCTCACACACATTTTAGTATACAATCATACACAATCATCAAAAACACAATGTTGACTAGACACTAAGTCTTGGTCCAACAAATTTTACGTCGCAAATATTTTCAAAGTTTTCGTCGCGAATTCCGTCACATATCTGTTTGGCGATGGAATTTTTTTATTTTATGATGAAAAATTCCTTCACAAAATACATGTTTTCTTGTCGTGAATTTGTCCATTCATGGCATTTTGCCATTTAATTTGTGCACTATCCAAGTAAGGTGCTTCATTAATGCTTGTGAGTGTGTTGTTTTGAGGATTTCTTTGCAGTAAATATAATTTTAAAAATTAAAAGACTAAGTCAAATAATATGGCAAAATATAAAAACAAATGGAGAAATAGTTGTTGTGCTTGAATCTCTTCATCACTTCAAGTTGAGAATGATTCTTCAACCAAAAAATTAAGCATCATCAATATACAAAATGAATGTATTAAATCAAATAGGATAATTGTTATAATATATAAATAAATGTTAACTTATCAATCCAAGTAATTTGCACTACTTGTGAGTATGAGAGAATTGTAAATTTTTGGGAGAATTAGAGAGATTTGAGAGTTGAGAGAATGTTGTTAGAAATGGTGTAGATTGAAGTGGTATTTATAGAGTTTGGAAATTTAGTGTGTGGACAACAATGCCCTAAAAAAATTAGCCGTTTATAGTTGTTGGGATGGGTATTTTGTCTTTCAAATTGATTTTTTTACATCTACAGTAAAAAGTGAGCAACATGATCCCAAAACTAGTCGTTATATGGCTGTTGGGGGGCAAAAATGACATTTCAAAAAAATGTTTATGGTTGTTGGAAACCAAGCGGATCCCAAGCGAGCCAGGGCTCGTGGGCTGCGAGACATATATGGGCAGTGTCAGGCTCACGAGCTTCCGGTGCATTTGTCACATCTATGCATTTCTGTTATGAAAAAACACAATTCAAACAATATGATAATCGAAATTCAAAGCGAAATTGACCAAATAGGTGTTGGAAATAGTAATGGTATGAATGACAACCAAAGACAAGTGTGCGTACAAAAATACCACATTTGAAACTTAAGACTTGGAATGCTAGTTTATAAGTGGGAGTGTTCGACTTCACATTTGGGCCCAAAGGCACCCAAGGTTTTGTGGTGTAGAAACTCTCCATAACATGGGCCATTGGGTAAAATCACTAGACACAAGCACACCACGCCATCAGAAAGTCCGATCAATCAGGCAGGCCAAGTCGGGTTGAGATCGAACACGGTCTGGGTCTGGGACAATAAAAAAATAATATTATATCTTTTTGGTAAAGTTTGAGCAAAGTCCTAATTCAATTACAATTGGTTGGATGATTAAACACTAATGAGATAGATTTTCTTCTCTGATTAAATTCCAAACTCTTATCTATTGTAAGGGATGGAATTCAAAATCGTGTCAAAATGTTGCTCGGAAAGGAGTTCTAGTTCATTTCTGATTTTGGGATTTCCCTCTACTATAAATACCCCCTTGATGGACGACTACCAAATAACACATAAAATACTCTCTCAACTTTCGTTTATCATCTGTTCTTTGTTCTTGAATGCTGTCAGTTCAAGTAAGTTAAACAGAAGTCTATTCCTCATAGTGCTGCGACCAGGGGTGGAGGGAGGGGGACTGTACTGGGCTAAAAAAAATTAAATATACTTATAACAATTATAACAATTTCATTTCAAATTTACTAAGATATGTAATTATACTATTAGATGTTTTTATTTTGCCTTAAATTAATTTATTATCTTTTTTGACCTATTTGGTATTTGATATTTTGTAGTATAAAAGGTGTAATGTTGTGAATAGTCCTAAAAAATTTTTTGGGGGCAGCTCCTACCAAAATTTTATAACCCCCCTAACATGAATTCCTGGTTGCGACGTTCAGGTTAAGGTGTTGTATCTTGAGAGATGAAGTTTGGTAATTTGTAAAACACCTGATAAGAAGTTATCGCCTTAAGAAGATTCGAGGATACCCATACCTCACCTTGCACAATCAGATACCAGGATCAGATTCTGATTTTTTTTTATTATTCAAATATGTATTCATTCAATTTTGATTAATGAAATTTTTTTCTTGTTTTCTGTCTTCTATTTTCTGTAACTTTATTTACTATTACGACAACAAGAAGCTCAGTCGATTATTTTTGGTCTGACTCATCACTTACAAGAAAAAGATAAATACTCCCATTTCTCTTATTAAGCAAGACAAAAACAACTCTCTAGGTTTGGCTTGGCCATTTTATTTATTCAAACAAAAATGCTTTTTAGTAATTAGATGCGAAGATCAATTTAACAAGGAAAGCTAAACATACACGTTAAGTAAGAAAACTAATTTCAACCAATTAGGTGGTCTTTCTTTCCTGTCTTTCATTCTAACTTTCTTAAGCCTTGCATTACTTTTTTCTATTATTGCACACATGAAATCACATCTATATATATATATAAAAGTAGGATACACTTAAGCTTTTTTTCCCTCCCAAACTTCCAACATTTTTAGTCTTAATTAATTTCTTAATTTATTCTTCCTAAACCAACAATAAAATATTTTTAAATCAAAAATATAGTGGATAATAGGATATCTCCTCGTAAACTTTCAAGCTTTTTTTCAAATATTTTAAAGATATTCAAAAAATATTTTGATAACCAATATTTCAAAGATTTTTCAAATATTTATAACTATATTTAAAAATTAGTTTCTCCATCTCTCCCTCTCCCACTCCCACTAATATTTATATATTTATCTCTCTCATGAGGAGCTTTGTTTAACTCAATTGTTTTTTCAACTTGATTATGGTTTTACACCTCATTCATATGGCTTGCCCTCTCACAATTCGGTGTGCATTGATCTCTTTTAATATTCATAGATATTTTAATTACAATGAGTCTAAACATAATTTTATCGATTTTTTTTTCAGAAATATCCTTCAAGGGCTGCTATGGATTCAGTCAATTTCACTTGCAAAATTGAAGGTTAGGATTATACACTATTTCTTTTTCTTTTTTGTAATTGTGTTTTCAATAGGTTCAAAATCAACATATTTTTTTTTCTTTTATCAGGGTTTGACAAGTGACAACATTCTTGGAACTGAAAATCAAATGGAAATTTTATGTTGAAAATAGAAAATAAATCGAAAAATTGATAGAGAAGAAGAATCGAAACCCGATTCCTTTTGTTCCACCAGTGACTAGAGCAGTCATTCCGCGATAAGATGTTATAATTTCCATTACTTTTCATTGCGGTTGGAGAGAGTGATAATTTGTGGCCATATAATTTTGATATTCACGTAGTGAAATAGACCATGTTAACTTAATTAGAAACAATGAATTCGTGAGCAAAGTTATATGTATTATGATAATTCTATCATGAATGAATATGTAAATTATAAAAAATACACATAAATATTAAATATTACGAAATAAGCAATATTTCTCACTTGGATTTGATTAATTCTAAGAATTGTAGAACTAAGCTATTAATTTATTAGAGAATTAATCTATTAATTTATTCTCTCAACCAAAAATAATAAGTTATTATCCTTATTACTTTACCCATATTTGAATAATGATACTCATTGTATTTGAAATTTTAATTCTTAATTATATTTTTAGTTGTTATATATCCTTATCACTTTACCCATGTTTGAATATAATTTCAATTAATATGAAAATTTTGAAAATTTCACAATATTGTTTTTATCCTTATCACTTTACCCATGATTGTAATCCTTAATAATTTTCTCAGGATTTGAAACATATTTGAATTTGCTATCATTTTATTCTTCTAACAACCATTTATAAATACCCTTTATTATCATATAAATTATAATTTAATTATTTAACTATTATCTTTTATCACTACTTAATTATAAATATGATTATCTTTTATCACTATGTAAATTATTAATTGATAATTTTTATTATTTAAATATTTGTTCACAAGGATGTTAAATACTATAACTACGTCACGTTTCACCTCTATGATTACACCGTGACATTGATGAATAAAAATATTTATAAGTTGTATTATTTATTCAATTTATATATACATTATAGCTACCCCACAAACCATGAGCCATCCTTGTGAACAAATATTTTATTCACTTAAATGAATAACGATACTAATTGTATTTGAAATTTTAATCCTCAATCATTTTTTAGTTATTATCTTTATCACTTTATTGCTATTTGAATATAATTTTGATTAATATGAAATTGTTGAAAATTTCCCAATATAATAATTATAGTTGTAATAATTATATTTTGAAATTTTGCACATAACAAGTTTTATGATTATGATTATCTTTATCAGCATTAAAAATTTTGCCACCTTTTTACAATTTTAAATGAAAATTCTACAATAATAAATCATAATTTTATAATTTTGCCACCTTCTATTTTACTTTGATAAATTAAATTAAATTTATAAAAAATATAAATGTTAGATGGCTAGAATTTAAAATAATAAATTCAAATTAAATAAGAAAATTAGTTAATAAGTTTTAAATATTTGTTAACAAAGTAATTTAAATATTTATATTAAATAGTTTAAATCATATCCAAACAACTTACAACCACTTTTTAATTGGAATTAAATATAATACACAAAATTAAATTTTGTGATATATATGAAAAGTAATTAAATTTAATATTAATTTTGAAATTTCATTTTATTATGAACTATAGCATTTAATCATTTAAATTAAATTTAACTTAAGACTTTAACTAGCACTAAAGGTGTTGACTTTTGACTATATAAATCCATAGCAACACGAGAACTCGATTTCATTGTTTGGGGTAAGTATTCAAAATATATTTTTATTTTTTCATTTATTTGTAAGTTATTGGAAATTATTATATTTAGTTTAATAATTTTAAATTATAATATGTATTTTAAAATTCTACATGATAATAATAGTCACACTCAAATTTGAATTGTTTATCATCTTAGATATAAGATACACATATTTGAATTTTTTTTATCTTTTAGTCTTTTAAAAATTTATTTAAATGGACATAGTTTTTTCACTATATTGTTCAGGCTCTACTCACTTACCAAAAAAATTCAAACTTTTCTCACGATCCACCTTTGTTTGATCAAGATAAGTAAATACCCCTCAGACAAACGTATGAGAATATCGGTGAAAGTACATGTTCATTATGCAATATTTTTATTAACATATCAATGATAAACACAAAACCTTATTATTGTTGAAAAAAATATTATAGGCAAAGAATACAATCCACCATCGTCATATAAAGTTGGTTTTTATTCTAAATTAGCTCAAGATGGTTGTATGATTGCGATAGTTCGATCGATAAATCAAAATATCCAATGAATGTTATCTCATATAGTAAGTTCATTAGTAAAATAAGTTCAGATTATCCTAAGTTATTTGATAAAGAAATGAATTATTTTTTAAAAGTGTTGCTTATTGTATAGAGCCAAAGAAGAAAAATTACAAATTGCTGGAAAAATAAAAGAAATTTTCAATTGATAAAATACTTTTTTTGTATCTTTGTCCTTTACAGGTCTGCATGTTGAAGACCGTAATAATAAACTCTCTATATTTGTGAAATTTTACAAGGTCTTAAGATTGACAAAAAAAAATTAGGCTTTATCAGATAAGTGGCCATGATTTTGCATTAAACAGTATAAGATAGTTCTCATAATGTATATTAAAAATAGAGGATGGTGAAATTGGATATCATAATGATTGTGAGAGAATTGTAGAAATTATAGATGATCTCTTTATCAAGAACTCAGACAATCCCTTGACAACAATTGTTAATAGCACATATCTTTCATTACTTCAAAAAATGGGTGATTCTAAGTATGTGCAGGAGAGGACAATTCTTGCGCATACATTTGAAATAGTTTAAACAATGAATGACTTTATGTTTTCATTAGTTTCAGGTGAAGAAATAACTTATTTTAGTTCTGACAATGTTTGCAAAGTAGATATGAATGTCAATAGTCATGAATATTTGTGCACAACTGAATTCTTAAATTCCATGACATCTTCTGGTCTTCTAAACCATGAATCAATATTGATGATTGGTATTCCAGTAATGCTGCTCAGAAATATTGATCAGAAATCTGGTGTATGCAATGGAACCAGATTAATAGTAACACAATTGAAAAAACACATTATAGAAGCTAAGATTATTTCAGAAATCAAGGTGAGTCACAAGATATTTATTTCTCGAATGATACTATCTCCATCAGATTCTTAGTTACCATTTAAACTTAAACTCCAAAGAAGATAGTATCCATTAGCTATTAATTTTGCTATGACAATAAACAAAAGTCAAGGATAATCACTTTTTCATGTTGGTTTGTATTTCTCAAGGTCGGTCTTTAGTCATGGCCAATTAAATGTTGTAGTCTCAAGGGTAAAAAGTATTAATGGGATGAAGATATTGATTATTCATGAGGAATGACAATTATGTAATACTACAAGCAATGTACATAGTATTGTGTTTCATAATTTAATATAGGTATGTCATACTATTGTCAACTTTATATTATTATCGACTTCAATAAATTCTAGCTACAAATTTAAAGTTAATGTCAAGACTCTGGAGTGTCTTTTCACTTTTCTTAAATCTACTTTGTGTTGGTTATTTTATGATCAAGTATTTCAGAGAAATTATAATTTTATTATTATTCGTGCATCGCACGAGTCCAATAACTAGTTTTTAGTAAGAGACGGGCCTATTCGATCGCCTATATAGGCAACTTACGCATCTCGTCCTCATAAAATTAGAATCTTTTTGTTTGTATTATTAAAATTGAATGACTAAATAACCTATTTTAAAATTGCCCCCACTATTTTTAATAAACACGGCGTTGAAATAAATGAGCTCAACGTTTGGTGAGTCAAAAACGTTGACCACAAAACAAAGAAGCTGGCTGTATTGTTTTGTTCTATTTTCGTTTTGTTTTTCTGTTTTTATTCAAGTTACTTATTTATTGCATTATTTATCAGGTTGTTCTGTCTCTTAATTAAGGAATCAATCGATAATCTAGAAGAAAAAAAACGAAAAATGACATGTAACTCATCAATTTAATAGCTCATGGAGCGCAACAGGTTTATTCCATTGATTTAATTAATGAAATAGTTTTATTCCACTCTTTTGTTCCATAATTAATTGAATTCATTCCGAATATGTAATTTTTTTTTTCAAAAAATCTAACATGTATTTTGAGAGTCAAAACGTTTTAAAATTTCGATTAAGAGATTTGAGTTCCGTGGACTACTGGAAGAAAAAAAAAGAAAAGAAAACGAAAGAGAGAGTTAAAAGGAAAATTTATGGTCAGCGATTTGTGTGATGTACGTTAATTTATCAATGAGAGAACTATCAGAGAAAGATTAAACAAGTTATCAAGAATTTCTGTACTTGATAAAGCATCCCCCACAATGAACAATGCGACTCTTTCTCTCAAGCTTCGAATTCGCTTCCATTGAAAGTTGGAAACACTCTGTGTTCTGAACTGTTCCTACTTAACATTCTCTTCAGTGAGTTCCCCAGAGACGACATAGAAGATGTTGAAGAAGATGTAGAGTCATTGTTCTCCGTCACATTCTCAATCGTCACGGAATCAATGGAACTAACATCAACAAGTACTATCTCAGTGTTTGACTCTGTTTCAACCTTGTAGTCATCGTTGACCAGCGCAGGAGCTCTGCAAATTGGACAGTTGGCGTGCGAATGCAGCCACATGTCAATGCACTCCACGTGAAACCCGTGTCCGCATTCTGGCAAGTTCCTTCCGATTTCCTCCTCTTGGAACATGCTCAAACAAATCACGCAGTATTCTAATTTGACGTTGTTTGATTTATACACAAACAAAGGAATTGAAGCGATTAGAGAAGCGTCGAGACCCTTGGAGGTTGAATTAGGAGCTGTGGCGGAGGCGGTGTCCTCCAAGTGGAGTGTGTGGAAATTGTGGAACCTAGAAGGGCGGAGGACGTGAGAGACGGTGACAGAGCTAGACTGCTGTCCCTGGCGGGGTTGAGACAAGAACCATTTGGCGTATATGTGGAGGAGCAAGACGAAGAGGATGACTAAAAGGAGGGATATGAGTGCGGCAAGCATAATGTTGGTCTCGTATGACGATATGCCATTGATGAGATGTCTCAGTTCACTCATTATCTTCTGGTGCGAGCTGCAATTTGACTAACTTCGCTTCAAGGGAGAGAGAGAGAGAGAGAGGAGAGAGACTAAAAGAGTGGAATTTCTTATTTGGCTACGCCTTTTTATAGTGAAAAAAGGGTTACTGTGAAGGATCCAAGATTACTTCAACACTTTGACCTTGAATCCCATTGGAGTCATTAGATTAGATTGAAAAAAACTGACGATTGCGTGAAAGCAAAGCTCGTTCATGTTTTAGCGGAATGGATTCATGTGTATTTGGTCAATTGGTAATGTATATGTACTTGGAGTCAAAGGGAATCCCTTCATCCAAGGAGCTTGATAGGAAGAGAAGAAGGAAAAGGGCAGAAATGAAGGACACGTGAAGGCGACGGCAGCAGAAAGAGTTGGGCTTTTATTGGATTCATGTGGCATTGTTTATTAGGAAAGGTAGGGATCCCAAGGCCTCGCATAATTATTTTTTTTGTCTCTTTTCGAGGGATTATTTTTTATAGTATAATTATTTTTGGCATTTGTCATTTTATGGTGTGAAAGGTTGGAGTGGAATTAGGGTTTAATGGGTCAGAGTATCCACAATGAGATGATTTTGGAGTACTTGAAATGATACTTTCTTGATAAGTTAAGTGCTAAATGTTCACAACGGGTATAATAGAGTGTATTTCAAGTACTTGAAATGTTACTTTTTTTATAAGTATAGTGCTACACGCACATAATGGGTGAAAAATGACACTTGAAAATTTAGTTGTGGAAAATAATACTTGAGAATTGGAGTATATATATAGTTGACGAATAGTGAAGAGAAAGATGATGAAAAGAAAGAGAGTGAAGATTAAAAGGAAGAGAGAGACGATGGAAATAAATGGAGAGAATATAGAAAGGAAGAGAGATATGAAAAGGAAGAGAGAGAAAATAGAGAAAATGAGTATAGAATGTTGGAATGTATGGAGTGTTGATGAATAGTATTCATTGTGGGACCTACTCACCCAATTAAATTGTGTCACATAGGAGAGAGGAGAAGAGAGAGAATGATTTTGGAGTGCTGAATATTTATGTTACTACTGTGGATGCTCTCAATAGGTGTCAAAAGACTAGTGTGTGTTGAGGGGTCCCATGTGAATATAAACCAAACCAGTTCCACCGCCTAGGCCAGTATTTGTAGTTAGTGCTAGGCTCCACCTTTTTCTCCTCCGCTTGTTTTATCGCAAGTGGCTCCAAACCTTCTACTTTTAGAGCAGCTTCTAGGGCTTGTGACCCATCTCTTTAAGGGCGACGTGCTAGCTCTGACACACCTACAACTGCAAGTGCAAGCGCATGTGCAAGCGCATGTGCAAGTGCAAGTGCAAGAGACGCCCCTCTGATTGCTCAGCAATAGCAGAACCAAAAGTTTGAAAATAAGAGATGCTCGGAAATCAAATATCCATCTCCCTTGAAATATTCCTTGTCCTCAAGGAATGAACAACCAAATAACTGAAACAGCAAAACATAATTGTTATATCAGCAAAAGTGACCAAGAGGATTATGAAGTCCAGTAACAGGAACTCGAAGATGTAAAACAGATTTTGTAACGGCCCATCCCGCAGGATCCAGCCGGGCCCATGGACCGCTACCCCCAACCCATCACCACACTAGAGCCGCCGCACAGTTCTCTAGTACCTGGTAGGTTGTCGGTGAGAGTCGTACCCACGACCTCCCCCACCCTTTAACATAAGACCCTATTACAAGGCGACTTATGCTACCAGCTAAGCCATGGCTTAGTTGGTAGCATGTGGTGCCTTGTAATAGGACCCATGTTAAAGGCGAGGTCTTGTGTTCGAGCCCCGCAACAACCTACCTGTTCTTGGCAAGGCGTGTGGCGCGGTCAGGGGGTGATGGGTTGGGCTGCTTGGTCCATGGGCCTGGGAAGTAGACGGTTTGCGGTACAGCTTGGGCTGCGCAGCGTCGAAACTTATAAAAAGGCAGTTTTTATGTAACGGCCCATCCCGCAGGATCCAGCCGGGCCCATGGACCGCTACCCCCAACCCTTCACCACACTAGAGCCGCCGCACAGTTCTCTAGTACCTGGTAGGTTGTTGGTGAGAGTCGTACCCACGACCTCCCCCACCCTTTAACATAAGACCCTATTACAAGGCGACTTATGCTGGCTTAGCTGGTAGCATAAGTCGCCTTGTAATAGGGTCTTATGTTAAAGGGTGGGGGAGGTCGTGGGTACGACTCGCACCAACAACCTACCAGGTACTAGAGAACTGTGCGGCGGCTCTAGTGTGGTGAAGGGTTGGGGGTAGCGGTCCATGGGCCCGGCTGGATCCTGCGGGATGGGCCGTTACAGATTTAGCCTTATAGAGATGAGAATTAAAAAGAACTTAATGAAAACAGCCCCAAATGGAAGTATTCCTCCTATTAGAATTGAGAATGCGGGATTCATGTATCAAGCCTACTCAATAATTTGCCTTGGAATCTTATTTGCCTTCATAGGATCCTTAATTGCTGGTTTCCTAACCCCAACATAGCTACCCAAAAACACGAGTGGAACTGATAAGCCAGACCATAAGAACTCCATAGCAAAATAGTGCCAAATGGCACAGTCCATATGATTTTTCGTCCCATATAAGAGTATTCAATACAAAGAAAATGACTGAAACAATTCCTTGGCAACAGATTGTCCACCAAGAATGCCACTCAAGGGTCAGAGAATATCCATAAGCAAACATCATAGGAAACTCACAATCCCATGGATCCTCTACTGTGACAATAACCAAGCCAGATAAATGACAGTCCCATTTTTTCTGATCATTCACCTGATAATACAGAGGAATAGCATAAGAAACATTTCCCCGCCAACTTAGATAATTACAAGAAGTCCCATAATCCAGGGTAGTGCAATCTGATAGACTACAATAATAGCCTATGCTACGAGCCAAATCAGCCAAATCTACCATTTGCGGATCAATGACACACCATTGTCTCTGCCTATATTCCACACCCTCTACTAGTACCAAACCTTCATTTTCCTCCCCACCTGAAAAGTCCAATCCGTATTTTGGCTTTCCAGTAAACTCCAATGATAACCTCTCAAAGCTTGCAAGGACAATACTTTTCGCGTTCTCATCAATAAGACTGAAAATATAAACTTCAAGTGTCCCTCTTCTAGCTGGGTTTCCATTTTTACTCAAAATATACCTAAGCAAGCCTTGGTTGCATCTCTTGGTATTTTGTGTATTTGCATTCTCAACTCCATCAGTAGGACACCCAACTTCTCCAAATATGACTGCCATCTCAAGGTATCCAGCTTTCTCTAGAGGCCATATGAGTGGATCAAGACTTGCATCAAACACATTGGTGTATGTCACACCTCCTTTGTTAACATGCTTGTTTGTTCTATTGAAGAATGAAAAATACTGGACCATTTCAATTGTGAGGCCCTTGTCTTCAGGTTGAAAATTTCCTACAGCAACATACTTTGCAACTAACACAACTCTTATAGAATCTGTGAGCTTGTCAAATGTCTCATCCATCTCACAAAAAAATTTATCCAACCAAAAGAATCCAGCCCTCAAAATGCTATCTATGTCAATCATTAAGAATTCCTTCTTTTCTGGTTTCTCACCAACAACTAATCTACTCCCAGCATGAGCCAAATCAAATACATTGTCATAGAATGGAACCCTATGATATAAACTCAAGTACAAAGGGAAAAGGCCTCGTGTATCAACCAATTCACTAATTGGGGCATCAATATTCAAAATATTGGTGATCATAGTTACATTCCTCTCTGTCATTCTAGCAGTAAAGGTTCCAAATCCACCTTCCATATCAATTCCATTTTTAATTCCTTCTCTTTCCAAAGACAACACATCAGTAATAACAAAATCATTATTATCTACAAAGATATGTTTTGGGGCATATGTGATGGCCTCCTCTCCACCAGGATCAAAAGTTAGAAGTAAAAATCCAAATTTTCCTTCTTTTTGCATAGAGTCTATAGCGTGAAGTGTACAAGATTCTATACCATGTTGAGACAAAATTTCAAACACCTTGTGTTCACCTAGGCTGGGAGATTCACCAAACACCTTCTTACTACTGGAAGAAGAAGAACACAGTACCTTCATGATATGGATTGAGATATGTTGATCGTGGATCCGACGGCTGAGATTCGTTCGTATTTGTTTCATCAATAACTTACCATGTTCAACATCCGCGCATTCTAGGTTTAACAAATTGTAAATGAAATCATTGTCATCCGAAATCAAAATAGTGTTCACCGGAGTATATTGCGAAGTGGAATGGTGAACAGAAACGGATGATCTAATCGTCTCTTGCATGTGGAGATTGCAAGCAAGATTAAGGTCGAAATTCAGATCTTCGTATTTTGTGAACTTGTTGGATCTTGAACATTGGGTTTCAGAAATTGAGAATTTCTCGGCAAAAATTGATTTGTCAGATCTGTCATCCATGGAACCAAAAACATGAAGACCTAATTCACAGTGAAGCCTGTCAAATCCAACATCAACTTTGAATCAATATGCGATTCAATCAATGCTGACAATTTATGAACAAAGTGTTGTAGATTTTTCAAGTCTCACAAAAATCTTTTCCATTCTTGCTTCAAGATTGGAGACTCGATGTTCAAGATTTTCTTCAACGAAATATACCTGATTATTCATGGTAGCGGTGAGATGAACAATTGTTGACCAGGAAGGAATCATAGGAATCAACTGGAATCAAGATCAATTGAAATCCTTCTTTCAAACCTTAACCTAAAAAGTAAGGGAACAATAAGGATCAAAGCTCTGATACCAATTGATAGAACCCCGTTCGAA
The DNA here is from genome assembly GCF_013401445.1 of Tripterygium wilfordii. Lineage (NCBI taxonomy): Eukaryota > Viridiplantae > Streptophyta > Magnoliopsida > Celastrales > Celastraceae > Tripterygium > Tripterygium wilfordii. Next base: position 9,597,239 of record NC_052253.1, read on the forward strand.
CCTTGAACTTGCAGGAGGAATGGCCTTGTAGGAGGAATGGTGTAAATGACAGAGGAATTTACAGAGAGAAAACAAGGAAACAAGAACATATAGAAGAACAAACAATTCTCATATTATTTCATAACTGGTTTCTAATACAAAGCTTTCACTACTATTTATAATTGTCAAACCAATAATATGTCGCTAAGTGACCATTACAAAACTATTAACAAGCACAATATTAACAAGTAAACCTACTAATGACTACTATAACCTCAGGTTCGTATCACCAAGAAGGATTTGCTCCCCATGAAGAACCCGTGTTAAATGAGAACCTAGAGCCTATTTGTTAAAAGTGGTATTATATCTGTTTCGTATATAATATTATATCTAAATCTGTAGATATTATATCTGTTTTGTATATGATATTATATCTGTTTCGTATCTGTCAATATTATATATGTTTTGTATCTGTCAATATTCTTCCGAAATCGAATATGAATATGCAGATATTATATATGTTTTGGATCTGCTATGATATGTTATCGATTTTGGTCCTTTTGGAACTTCAAACAGATAACATTTCATTAAGGACATATAACATTATGACAGATATCAAATTAATCGAAACAGATAACATATCACCTGGAATCTGTAGATCTCATATCAGAACCAAAAAACCATGAAAATCACCACAGAAACTGTTGAAAATAATGATGTGATGACAGATCAAAGGAAAACAAGAAGATCTATAAGTCTCATGGTGAGTATGAGTAGATCTAGTTCGAATACAACAAAAATCCGGTTGAAAAATCACTAAAAAATGTCATAGAACTCTCGAATAAACCACGAGAGGCGGAAACAAACCTTCCGGCAACGTAGACAAAGCTTCCGACTAAAATCCAAGATGAATCATGTGTAGGAGGCATGTGCCATGTTTGAGGATGAAGATAAGAGTATTTTAGACAATAAAACCATATATTTTGACTTTTTATCTTTCTTGGAATATTAGTTCAAACTATATGGACTTTATGGAATAAGACTTTTAAGAGTGTCCTTATTGGAACAAAACTTTCCAATGAGGGACTTATCCTTAATTTTCCCAAAAAAAAAAAGCCAAAGCCTGAGGCCGGGGCATGGGCTGCATTTTCCCAATCAGGCCTGGCCCAAAGTTCGATGATCAATACCAGGCTTAGGCCCAAGCCAGGCTTGGGCTTGAAAAAGTAGGGCAGGGTCGGCCCGACCCAATGCCGAGCCCTACCCATATTAACTCGATTTGACCTCATTTGATTTAAACCACGTCATCTTGTAGTCACTTAGCACCTAAATACCTAATACGCTAATACTTCTTTGTGTTTGATTGTGTTGTTTTTTCTCCCGTATCTACCCTACCCCACCTCTGGCCCTCTCATTTCTTTATTCTTGGATTTTTACTGGTAGTGAAATCATTTCAGTATCTGAGTCTGTGGGGGTCCTGGGCGAAATCTAAAAACTGGGCCCTATTAATTTTTTTTTCTAAATATCATAGTTCTTAAAAGTCTAACTCTAAAACATATCTTCATTGTTAATCTCATCAAATTTTCTTTTTCTTCGAATGATTCATACTTTCTAGGCACCATTGTCATCAAATTCAAAAATCTCAAATGCAAGTATGCAACAAACAAATGACAACGGCAGGAGCAAATAACATATATATGATTAAGTTTATGAAAAGGAACAAAATCACCTGGTAAGGATTGAGAAATTGACAGATTACAAACAGAGCCCAAGAGGTGAGATCGTGAGAGTCGATCAACCAAAGAGTCAGAGATTCAGAATTCAGCAATTACAACAACTTCAATTAAGTCCAAAAAAAATCAAAAATTAAATCATGAAGAATTGAAGATAAATTGATATGAAATAAAAAAAACCCTAGAAAATCAAAACAATAAGAAAGAATTGTGCATACAAACCTCAAGGCCCCTCTCCTCCCTCTAGTTCTCGAATTCAACAAACAAAGCAGAAGAAATTAACATCTCGATGTGAGAGAAGGGGAGATAAAGAAATAGAGATTCAGTTGAAGAAGCCAAGAAGAGGAAGTGACTGATACAGATACGAAGGAAGGAATAACGTATTACTCTATGTTTTATGTTTTTATTTTTTTTTTCCTTTATTTTTAGTGTTGAATTCTACATTGGGTTGGATAGGTTTTGTTACTTGGGCCCGCCTTAATGTTATCTTTGTTTAAAATTTTGTTTCTTTTGAATCTTATTGGGCTTCCTTTAAAGTAAATATTGTTGGGATTCAATTGGGCTGTCATTACTAACATTTTTTAAAATTTGGAGGCCTCTTGAATTTGGGGGCCCTGGGTGACGGCTCAGCTTGCCCAGGCCCAGGGCCGCCCCTGGTGAAATGTCAATTTTGTTGTTCTCATACAAATCTCTCTACCTACCTTCAAACTTGACAATTACTACCATTCACAAATAAACAAATCATGTTTTTCCTCTCTAGTATGGGAGAAAGTATCATCTACTCCCTATTCTGTTTGTAGTAGAACAACGTTTAGAAGCGCTTCGAGTTGCATGAAGAAAATCTAAACCCGAACGTAACCTCAAACCCGACCCAACCCAACCCAACGTTAAATGAGGTCGGTTAAGGGGTGAAGAACCACTCACCCGAACATATGCGAGTCGGGTGAGATATCTCTCCAAACCTGACCCATGTTCACCCCTAGTTGGCCACGTAAGCAAATGTTGACCAAAATTTATTGACTTAATTCGACATCAGCGGGAACTTGATAGAAATTGTACAAAATCTACCCGAGTCCCTGAATTATCTCATTTTGGAACTTTGGATGATGACTTTGTAATAAAATTTCATTGGGTGACTAAAGTGTAACAACCCCTATTTTTTGGTACTCTAAAGTATAATTAACCATTCTCTTTACATGTCATCAAGTCTAGTCATCATACCACATGTGTTATGTAAGGTTATGGACAAAATCTTTATGGATGTGTAGCACTACCGATCTTTGATTGATATCTTCGCCAAAATCCTATAAGGATGCACTCAAAGCAACATTGACATTGCATAATTTTCTCTTACAACACAAGAACACTACACCAGAGCTTCTTATTGCATGAAGAAAAGTTAGAGATGAGGTCCAAAGAGACATCAATTTCAAGAGGAAACAAGTAACATTAAAGTCATACTTTACAAAAGCCTCATAAATGGTTCATGTATATATAAATTTGATATATAAAGAGATTATTCATTTTATATATCAAGTGGGACCTATGTATTTCTTTTTTAATTTAGGGAATTATTAATTTATCACATTGATCCCAAATCGACACTAGCCAAAGCGAGATTATTAACTTGTCGAGTATTAAATTTTCGAGATGTACTATGCTAGAAGCCTAAAAGAAACAGATTAACAACACAATCAAGTAACTCACTTGATAAATCGCCTAAGAATGGTAAAGTTGGTAAGGAAATAATACTTACTTCTAAGTGGGTTCCAAATTCAAGTCTCCATATTAACACTTCTTGAGGAAAGTGCTCTAGAAGTCTCCCTATTTTGTAAAATTGATCAATTGAACCCTTCTATTTTTTTAGGTCATTCAAGCCCCTATACTTTGAAGAATGAGCTAAAGTGGCCCTCATGTTAATTTCCGTTATAACGGTGATGAGCTGGTAGTTAAGCAATTGAGTTGAATTTTTCAATAATTTATTATTTGCTGACTCAATGAATACATGTCCTCAGCCAATGAACTGACAACACGTGTCTATATTCTCTCTTCTCTCCATCACTGTTATTCTCGAGCTGGTTCTCTTCTGATGAACTGCTCCAAGTTTTGTTCCCATCCAGTCCCCATCTGATGAATTGGTTACAAATGCATCCTGCCCAAATAAACAGCAATAATCAACACCGATTAACATCAAACATCAACATTTAAGCCCTTGTGTGATGACTCAGTAAATTTTCACCAGTAAACTTTGTCAGGTGGATGCTCAAGCTCTTTACCGATCTCTTTGCCATTGATGATGCAGACAATGCCTCCTTATTCTTGTCATTGATGACGCGGGAGGTGGAAGGCGATGATCGCTCAAGCACTTTACCCAGGACGTCATTGATCCGCTTCCAATCTACCGCTTACGATTGCTTATTTGCTTTAGTGTGTCATCGAAGATGCGCATAGATCGAAATGTCCAAAGAAGGTTTTAATTTGATTTTGTTTTTGGGTTTCAAAGAGGACTTTCTAATTTTGATTAAATTGTTTTGATTTTGATTTTGAGATGAAGAGCCAAAGAGGGTTTTCATTTTGATTTTGGGTGTTCCAAGAGGGCTTTTGTACTTGATATGAGTTGAGATCCTTTGGTTAGGGCTTCAAATCCATAAAATTGCAGAAGAGAGATTTGACTGGGTTTATGCCACATCATAATTAACAATCTATTCTTTATTTCTTCAAAAAGTCGCATACGAAAAAATATTGCCACATAAGAAAAAGGTTAAATGCTTGAAGGGCTAACGGATTCCAATCTTCAAAGTATGAGAGCTTAAATGACTTAGGAAAAAAAAAGTAAAAGAACTCAATCGACATGTTTTACAAAGTAGAGGGGTTTTACTTTCCCCACATTTTTTCTCTAGTGACAAAAAAAAAAACCTAAAGGGTTGCCAAAAAACAACTCATGTTTGAAAAGTTTATACATGCAAATAATGTCAGAATTTGGAATGACCAATACACTAGACAAAAAGTGACAATCAATATGAGTATGATGAAAGCTATACTCGCTTCCATTTGGCTCTGAAACGGGTTTCCCTTAATAAAAAGCGAGATCTACTTTTTACTCAAAATCACTTAGAATTTAAGTTGAATTAACTGCATCTTAAAAATATGCAATTATTTTTCATATTCAAGTACTACCAAGTCTAGAGCAGCTCTAATGAGTCTGTTGGTTTTCTATTGAGGATTTGGTGGGCGGCTATTGGCAGCAGAGACCCTTGAACCCCACTCCAGGAGCTCTTTGCTGGTATCATCTTTGTGCACTATCACTTCTATGAAGCACAAACAATCTTTCTTCTCCCCAGTAGCTGTTTCGATTGCATCAATTAGTTCCTCTTCACAGCTTACCTGCAATACAAAAGTGGATATGTCCATGACTAAAAGTCCCAATACCTCAAAGCTACAAATCCTACATTTTCTAGGACGCCAATCAACAATGAACAGACCTTTCTTGTCCAGCATTTCCCTTCTCCATTGTGTATAGCATCAACTAAGGCAGTGTAGTTCCAGTTCTTGATTACATTATATGGTCCATCGTGGATTTCTACTTCTATGGTGTATCCACCATTGTTTATTAGGAAGATAATAGTCTTCTGTTCGCATCGCAGCATTGTTGACACATCTTGCGCCGTCACCTATCAGCCACATTGTCATCAACATTAAGACACATGATTTTATCATCCTTTAAGCTTTCAACAAATCAATGTCATTAACTCAAGCCAACCAAGTTTTTAAACTAGCTTGAAATAATGTGCATTTTCATGTTATGGATTGCCATTTCAACTATATACAAGTGCTAAACCTGGAAGCTCCCATCTCCTATGCAGGCAATGACACGCTTATCCGGCACTGACTGTGCATACCCAATTGTTGCACCAACAGACCATCCAATTGAACCATATTGCATCTGGAATTCATAGCTGCAACACCAACTTTTTCTCTCTTATGATCGTGATAGGCATGAAATAAGTAAAACAATTCCATGTCATATTTCTTACTTACCCACACCCTTCCGGCAACTTAAGTTTCTGACAATTGAACCATGAATCTCCTGTTTCAGCAATCACAGCAGTGTTTTCTGACAGCATCTTCTGTATGTGTTGAAATAGAATATTGACCCTCAAAGGCTCTTTAGGCTCACATTTCAGAGGAACCCCGTCGGGAACGTAGATCCTGTGGTAGTTCTCATAAGCAGTTGTGTTGTTGTTAAGCCTCTTAGCCAGTGCACTTAAAAAGTCCTTCATTAGTACACACCCAAAAGCAGGTCCATTACCCACTATAACACGATCAGGCTGGACAACGATGGCCTTCTCCTTTTTGAGGAGCAGAGAGTAGCCAACAGAGCTATAGTCATTGAATATCGGCCCAGCGAATATGTATGCATCAGCAGATTCAACAATCTCGGCACAGAAGCTAGTGCCTACAGCTCCCCAGTAAGTGCCAATAAAATGAGAGTGGTGTTCAGGAACAAGGCCTTTTGCAGAAGGCATAACTGCAAGGGCATAACCGCAAGCATCGGCTAACTCAACAAAGGCTTCACAAGCCTTCGCCACTCGAAGCTTTGGTCCTCCTACCATTACTGGTTTCACTGCTTTGTTCAAGAAGGCCGCAGTTGCCTCTACTGCTGCTTCTAGTCCCATCTTATTACTCAACCTGTATAAAAGCATAACGCCATTCGAAGCCAAATTGAGTTTAATGCTTGTAAAATTTTGATTAGAGACAATGAGAAAGAGAAAAAAAAGAACACAAGACAATACCTTGGTGAAAGAGCAAATGGAATGGGTTCTCTGCTAAAAGTGGGATGAGGAATTGCAGGCAAATTGCAGCTAACGCTAATATAAACTGGTTTGCTCTCTTTCAGAGCAGTAGAAATTGCTCTGTCAATCAGTTCATGTGCATCTTCCAAGTTATTCACCACAGCCTACATATATAAGAAAGTCCAAACATAATTACATCTTTCTCCTAAAAGCAAGCGAGTTTTTCAAGTCAACTTTTCAGTTTCTCATAGCATCACTCAATTAGATCTAAGAGCTTTTGATTAACATTCGATTAATTTTTATATTTTACTCTTGTTTTAAGCAAAAAATCAAACACAATGCTTGCATGTAAAGTCACATATATACCTGAAAGCAGGTGACAGTCTGAAAGCAGCGGAGTTCTTGGGTAAAATCAGGCAATCCAATAGTATGGTGGAGAATCCTGTTAGTCCCATAGTCATTAGTATTAGGCCCTCCAACGATACAAATCACCGGAAGATTCTCACTATAAGCCCCAGCAATGGCATTGATAATGCTAAGCCCACCAACGGTGAATGTAACAACACAAGCACCAACGCCGCGAGCCCTTGCATAACCATCTGCAGCATACCCTGCATTGAGTTCATTACAGCAGCCAACGTTGTTGAGCCCTGGCTCAGCGATCAAATGATCGAGAAGTGTCAAATTGAAGTCACCAGGGACAGAGAACACATCAGTGACGCCAATTTGGACAAGACGGTGAGCTAGGTGGCGGCCGAGGGTGGATTCCGGAGAGATCTTAATCACAGAGTCTTGGATGCAAAGGGAGCCGTTTTGAGGAGGGCCGGATACGTTGTTGTTTGAGGGTTTGCATGAGTCGAGGGAAAGCGAACCTAGTGTGGTTTCCATATTCAAATTGAGAGAAGAGAACCCAAGGAACGAAGATGTGAAGATCTTATATGGACAGAAATGGATGGATGAGTGGTAGAGAGTGAAGCAATGACTGATGAGTATATAAAGGTTAGTCAAGCGTGAAATTAGGATTTGGGATTTCTTGGGGAAGACTCGATCGTTCACTCCTGCTTATATGGTATGTATTGGACTTCAAGGCCAAGAAAACACATTTTAGGTATATTTTTACAGTGGCTGTGATAGCTATTGGATTCAATACCTCGTGAATCGCTCTTCCGCACTGAAGACAAAAGCCAAATATACAAAATTCGTAGCATATTCCAATGGGTTGAGCGGTTTAGTGGGTGGAGCATGAATGGACAAGTAGTTGAAATGCATGACACATGTACCTGTCAATAGGCCGTACAGTCCAGTGGGCCGAGCTTATTCCTAAACCATGTACTTGAGGCCTGGATACATTTTGTTCTTCGTTATGCTGAGAAGGTAGAGGGGTTTTGTTTTGGAATGAACATCATGCCTGCTTTCATCGGTAGTCATTTCCTGGATGTTCATTATCAATCCACAGCTGCAATTTCTTTTGATGGTCTGTAATGATTTTGGATGGCGTTTATCATGTTTGTTATTTTTATGTAAGGATTATTATTATATTTAACTCTCAGTGCTGGATATGGGTTAATTCACACATCTCATTTATCCTTTTGTTAACTAGTAATTATGAGTGCGCCAGCATCTTTAAAAAGGATTAACACTCGATCTAGAGAGCTGCATAATAACAAAAATATAAACCCAATAAAACTGTTCATAACAAGTAATGTTTCCTAGCTTTCCTGACTTCTGGAGCACTTCAACTGAACATGCTGACCAACATAACCAGACTCTCCACATGCATGAAAATACAACCAAAGATTAATCAAATGTTTAGAGACTCAAAACTTAAGGATGCATAGACCCATACTATCACAGACCAAAGGTTCACTAACGCAAAGGCATGAACAAATGGGTGAGGTACTACTTGTCTGAACTTGCCAATTTGGCAATCCTCTCAAGTCGCAGGCTAGTCTTTCTTCTCTGGCTCAGTCTCGGTATCTTTTTCGTCCTTAGGTGCAACACTCTTAGTTTCCTTCTCCTCACTGGCAGCAGCAGGTGCCTCCTCGCCCTTTTTTACCTTATTTTCCTCTTCTTCCACACTCAAATTTTCCAAAAGCCCAGCAGTAGCAGTAGCATCCTGATTTTCCACATTATTTGTCTGCGACTCAGCAACCTCTTGAAATGTTTCCATAAATGTTCTGCAATCTAATGAAACCAAATATCAACATTCCATATGAGACAAACGCTCCAGAAAATACCGCCCAAAAGAAATAGAAAGTATGACAATAACAAGTTCAAATACATTCAATCAGAGAAGCAAACTGACATAAGAGCCAAAAGCATTCACGTCGTCAGTGACAACTCCTTTCACCAAAATGTACAACATCAAGTGTTTTAATATCATTTGTGAGAAATCTCAAGCTCCAAAGCCTCTAATTAATCCTTAAGTACATCACCTACTACAGAGGCACTTGATTCAGATCATGGATATTCCATCATCATCTAACATTCTCATAAAAACACGCTTGATTTTCTCCCACTATATGCCAAAGGACATACTTATGTTCCATTTCCTGTAGACAACTAACCTCTAGTTACTTATTCATCGTTCGTCTTCTCACTAAAACTTACAATGTAGTTATTAAAGTGTACATCTTACCCTGTCCATACAGCAGCCCCTACATTAGTGCAAAAATTTTTTCCTCAAAACATTCATCCTCTTTTGAGAACATCAGTACAAAACCACCTAACCTTAAACAAGATATATGAGAAGGCTACACTCAAAACTGATTCAGAGGCACTTGATTCAGATCATGGATATTCCATTTCCTGTAGACAACTAACCTCTAGTTACTTATTCATCGTTCGTCTTCTCACTAAAACTTCAATGTAGTTATTAAAGTGTACATCTTACCCTGTCCATACTGCAGCCCCTACATTAGTGCAAAATTTTTTTCCTCAAAACATTTATCCTCTTTTGAGAACATCAGTACAAAACCACCTAACCTTAAACAAGATATATGAGAAGGCTACACTCAAAACTGATTCCTCGATACAAAAATTATTCATTATATTCTAAGGATTTATTCGCACAAGGTTACCAACACAATTACATGATCAACTGGGGTACTCAGATAACTCTTTAAGATTTTCCACAAGCATAATAAATCCAGAAATAGTTAGTTCAATAATTCACAGAGTGACAGGACTCATATCACTGATCCAAGATGCTGACCTACCTATTTATTAAATAATTGAAGCAATCTTATGTCGATAACTTATGCAAATCAAAATACTTAACTTCATTGCACTCAAGACCTTGTTAGCTGTTCAGTATGCGAACATTGAAATCATGCAAATGCAACATGATCAGAATACAAAACACCACAAACATGAAACATGTTAAAACGTCAGACTCAAATGGAGTGCATAAAAGGAAACACCAATACCAAGCATATGTATATTAACCGTAACCTAGATAAACTTATCTACAACCTTATCAGGACAAGAATATCATTACCGTCACAGAACAACACACGAAAAAAGTGACCAAAAGGTACTCACTCTCAATAGATCCGAATCGGATGCAGAATAGCTCTTTCTTCAATTCACCATCGGCGAAATCAGTTGCATGCCACACACACGACTTCTCGCTACCAGCGTGTTCTTGCACGGTCATGTTAGGTAAGACTGCAAAACCAAAAGGTATTAACCAGACTGAAAAGATACTAAAGCAGAAGTATATCGAATAGAAGTAAGACAAGAGAAGTAACGAACCAAGATGATTGGCACAAATCTTGAGAGTCTTGGATTGGCGCATAAGGAGGCGGACCTTTGCGGTCTCCTTGTGTTTCAAGAACTTAACAGTGCCAGCGCCTCTCTCCTTCCACTGGTTCCCATCCTTGTCAAATCTATATAACTTTGCTTTCCTGCAAAATCAAACCATAACATAAATAAAACCTTAAGTTACCAACAGATAAACGAAATTTGGGAAAAAAATAGAGGTAACCAAGCAATACATATCAAGAATAGGATCTTCATCCTCCTCGCCAGTGCTAACGGCGACCTCTTCGAGCTGGACGATCGGGGCAATCTGTGCTCCGGTGTCTTCATCCTCGGCGGCAGGGGCATCATCCTCTTCTCTGTGATCGGGCTCGTTGCTTGCCATCGCTACTGTCGCTGCCGCTAGTTCTAGCTAGAGAGAGTGTTTATAATCGTGCTATTCAACCAGAGGGTTTGAGGGTAGGTTACAGGGCCAAAAGCGGCGTTATATATATTTTTATATTGGGCGGTGAGCACCTCTGAGGGTCGCGTGAGGTTTACGGAGGGTCGCGTGAGGTTTACGTGCAATTGAAAGGGCCTTCTTCTATGTACCGTGCAATTCTTTCAAGACACGGTACATAGAGGTATTAATCTTGACAAATAAGGGTAATTTTTGGGGTAATGACACTTTTGGGTATTGAATAATTTGACCTAATTCAACTCGGGAACCTATTTTTCAAACGTTTCAACTTGGGTATCAAAATTTTAAATTTGTTCCAAAATACTCACACGTGCAGTTTTTAAATGGTTCGGTCAATCAAATCCGTGATGTGGCCAAAAAAAAGTCAAATTTAACTGATTTTTGTTGATGTGGTCTTGACAAATTGATGACTTGGACATGTATTGTATTTTTTTAAATAATATATAATGACACATAGAAAAACAAATCCAAAAAAATATTAAAAAATCCAAAAAAAAGAAAAAATTAATTATTTGATTTTTTAATGCCATCTCAGCTAGTTAAATGCCCGAATCTGCCAGTGTGAGCATTTTGGAACAAATTTGAAATTTCGATCTTTAAGTTGAAACGTTTGAAAAATGGGATCTCAAATTGAACTGGGTCAGATTATTCAGTACCCAAAAGCGCTATTACCCGGATAATTTTCTTTGGGTTTAAAAAAATATCGAAAAAGTCGTATATGACAAACTTTCACAAACTTCAACAATATGTCTATAATAAAAATGTCAAATGTCACCAACACCTTTTGTGGTTGGACTTATTTCTAGATACACCCATTCGTTTTGAATTCGTAAAAATTGGACCCCCTGTACTTTGATTTCATGTCATCTCAAGTCTCTTCATCCAGTTGACCGTCATTGATTAAAGGTGGATGACAAAACGATGTTGTTTTAACTTTATTAAATTGAAAAAAAAAACCCCAAATGAAACACTATTTACTCCAATCTCTTATTTTCTACCATTTCCTCAAGACGACCAAACCAGGTAAACTTTTGATGGTGCACCCAAGACTCAAATCTCTTATTTTTGCCATCATCAAAGTCATTAAAAGCTCTCGAACAATAAGCAAACCCAAGAAAGAGGCGGAGGAAGCGCATTATCTTGTGATTTCACACTAAACCCACCTCCACAGTTGCAATCAAAGACAAGATTTGAGTTATGACTCCAACCAATATTTTCAGATTAAACAACTTTACCAATATGCTTTTCCAGATCCAACAACTTCAATCTCCATAACTTCTCGGTACGATACTGTTTCCTTAACTTCTCGATCTTATGGCGGCACTGGATGGAAGCCTTGGGCGCACCATCATTAGCTACACAATCTATCTTTGGGCACTTTGATCCGAGACACCACCGCGAGAGACAGAGAGAGAGAGAGAGAGATGGGCTTAGAGAGAGAATAAATTGAGATCTATTGGACTAGTCAATAGAGGAAAGGGTGATGGAGTTGGAGGGGATTGATGTGAATAATGAAGACTCAATTTGACGAAACAATAATGAAAAAATAAAAAAGAGAAAAAGAGCAAGACACAAGTTTAACGAGGTTCGACAATTTGCCTAATCCTCGAGCGAAATCAATGAAAGTTTCACTAATATGAACGAAAAGATTACAAAGAAATTTCAAGATATCAGTTTTCTATGCCAAGGACTATCCAAAATCTCACCCAGAATAACAATCAACTCTCTTACACTCTTTCCAAACAAAACGGCGAACAAAACCTCAAAGTTGTCAAAGGGTTGCCGCAAAGAGAATAATATGTCTAACTCGTGTTTGTGTGTTCTCTTCTTCCCTAGGGTTTACATCATATAGCCTATTTATATTCTATGGAGGAGTTTAGGTCGTCCCAAAACCTAAAATCACTAAAAAACCCAAAACCAAATTGGACTGGAATTTGGAAATTCTACAGCTGCCCGATAGCTGTCCAGACACCACTTGAGGTGTCCGGACAGTTAACACAAAAACTGCCTCCGAGATTGATTTAACGTCGACTATCCGGACGGCCACATGTGGTGTCTGGACAGTTGTAATTCTACAGCAACATCATATTCATTTTTCACCATATTTTCAACAATCTCCACCTTGGTGACAAACGAATCAAAGAACTCCGAACCAACAAAACCAAACACAAAAGTAAGAGAGCCGAAAAACCAAAATCCAAGTAACCTCTTCAACTAAGTGAACACTTTCCAACAGTTGACTTCTCCACAAAACCTCCCATTCTCTAGGGACAAAAATTGACCACGTCCAAGACGTCTTTGGACTCTCCAATCGATACAATAACCTCACATATAGTGATAAAAGCCTGTTGACTAACCTCACTTGACTTGACATACATCGCTTTATCAAGTGACTCCGAAGCTATACCTCCCATCAAAGAACCATTGACCTGAATTCTTTGGGAACTCTCAGCCACAAACTAAAGTTGAGCACACGATGGCACTCCAATTGTTTCTCTCATCGGAAGCTCCACCTGCTTTTGAGAATCCGAACGTCTCCTCCAAAACTTCACAAGTTTATGAGACCCCGAAACACCACCTGAAACACCTTTGGTACCAACTGCACCACCTTGAAGAACATAAAGACCACCAATCTTCTTCCCGATCATCACATGCATCAATCCCCTATTGACCTCCAGAACTCCACCTTCAGCGGAATATCGATAGCCAATAGAATCAAGATAACTCAAAGATACAAGATTTTTCTGTAAAGCCAGAACATGACAGACACCATCCAAAGTTCTAAGAGCCCCACCATGCAATTGTATCAGAACTGAGCCTTTTCCGACTATCTTGCAAGGCTTATTGTTGCCCAACAAGACTGTACCACTTTTGATAGACTTGTAGGTAGTAAACAAATCCCTATGAGGGGACACATGAACTGGTACTTCCGAAATCCAGAATCCACTCCTTTTTGGGGAGTACACGTGGACCTATAACAGAAAGAACTTCACACAAATCTTCTTCACCAAGATTTGCTTCAGCATCTGTAGCTTGCTTGCAACCTTTGAGCTTTGGACAATCTGATTTCATATGCCCAAACTGATGACAATAGAAGCACTTAACACTTTTTTTTTAGATTTACCATAGTCTTTCTTTGAACCACTACCACCCTTAACAAACAACCCTACAGACTGCGAATCACTACCCTCGTCATTCAACTTGGTCCTTAACTCCCTCGAGTTCAACGATGACTCAACATCGACCAATTTGATCAAATCTTGTCCATAAAGTGTGAAATTAACAAATGAACTATACGATGCAGGGAATGAACATAATAAAATAAAAGCTTCATCCTCCTCGTCTACTTTGACATCAATATTCTTCAACTTCACGACAATCTAATTAAAATTATCAAGGTGTTTGAGTAAAGACATACATGGATCCATCGTAAGAGTATACAACCATTGTTTTAAATACAACCGGTTAGTGAGAGACTTCGTCATATACAAGCTCGCAAGCTTGTCCCACAGCCCTTTGGTTGTCCCTTCGTTTAAGACCTCCTTGAGCACCACATCCGTAAGAGATAATTGGATCACGCTGTGAGCTTTTTCCTCCATCTCTGCTACTTGGTCCTTGGTCAACATGGCTGCCTCTTCCGTATCCAAGATCTTCGCACAACCTTGTTGTCTCAAAAGTGCGTGCATCTTTACACGCCATAGACCAAACCCATTCTCTCCATGAAACTTTGCTACGTCAAATTTAGCAAGAGCCATCGAACCTTTAAGCTCTGATACCAATTTGTTGTGAATAATAAAGGCTCAATTTGACGAAACAATAATGTGGAAACAAAATAGAGAAAAAGAGAAAGACATAAGTTTAACGAGGTTCAACGAATTGCCTAATCCTCGGGCGAAGTCAATGAAAGTTCCACTAATACGAATGAAAAGATTACAAAGAAATTCCAAGAGATCAGTTCTCTATGCCAAGAACTACCCAAAATCTCACTCGGAATAACAAAACCCCAAAGTCGTCAAAAGGTTGCCGCAAAGAGAATAATATGTCTAACTCTTGTTTGTGTGTTCTCTTCTCTTCTAGGGTTTACAACATATAGCCTATTTATACTGTCTAGAGGAGTTTAGGTTGTCCCAAAACTTAAAACCACTAAAAAAACCCAAAACCAAATTGGACTGGAATTTGGTAATTCTGCAGCTGTTCGGACAATTAACACAAAAGTTGCCTCCGAGACTGATCTAACGTCGATTGTCCGGACGGCCACATGTGGTGTTCGGACAGTTGCAATTCTACAACAACATCATACTCATTTTTCACCATATTTTCAATAGGGATGGTGGGACAAATGAGGTATTAAAGGTTGACAGTGGAGATTTTGGAAATTGAGAAATTTTGGGAGATTTTAGTAAACATCAATTTTATTTGGGTTTTTTTTCAATTTTATTAAATTAAAATGGTGTCATTTTATGTTTTTTGGTGGTCAAATAACGGTCAAAAGACAAAAGGACTTGTGATAATATGAAATCAAAGCACAGGGGGTCCAATTCTTACGAATTCAAAACAAGGGGGTGCATGTAGAAATGACCTCAACCACAGAGGGTGTTGGTGACATTTGGCCTAAATGTTGCACTTTCTGTCCATCAACTATGCAAATCTTTGATTACAAAAGAGATTAACAAACCCTAGATCTATGAAAATGGTTAATCATAGTTTAACCAAGACTCTTGTAGGAAAAAAATAACAACAATATAGAACAATAAATATTTTCTTCTTCGAGCCTTCTTCTTTGTCCATCTCGTTTATAGACCATAACATTCACCAAATTCATGTAACCAGAAATCAATTTAGTCCAAGACGTAGAAGTTTTCCTCAATTTCTCCTCAAAAGCCTCCGACACCCTTGATTCCCACATCAACACACCCTTTTAGAGTGTGTTTGGATTGAGTGATTTGGAGGGAAGAGAAGGGAAATGGAGTTTCCTTCCAATTCCCTTGTTTGGATAGTTTATAAAAAATTAGGGGGAAGGAATTGAAGGGATTTGGGAGGAAGATTTCATTAAATTTTTGTCAAAATTCTTTCCTCCCAAAATGGAGTCATTTAGAGGGAAGAGATTACTAATTAAGTTATTTATAAGTTAAAAACCTATTTTACCCTTGGACTTAACAATTAAACATAAAAATTATGGATAAACTAGTAAATTAAACTACTTTTCTTTTCTTTCCTTTCTTTTTTTTATCTATCCAAACATGAGAGAAGGAAATGTATTTTCCCTTCCATTCTCTTCTCTTCCCTTCTCTTCCTTCCCTTTCCCTTTCCCTTCTCTTCCCTTCTCTTCCCTTCCCCCGAAATCCCTCAATCCAAACACACTCTTAATGTTGGGGATGACATTGGTGGAAAATGGATTTAGTAGAGATGAAGATTCGAGGCATGTTACAATGTCGCTCTCCTTAAGGGTAAATTAGTCCCCCACCAATTCCACAGTATAACGGGTTACCAGCTAATTTCCTTTATAATACAATAAATCTTCCTTTCACTTGCACTTGTACTATTGAAAGTGAAACCTTAAAAGATTGGAAGAACAAGAATGCGAATCCTAATCTGAATCTGAATTTTGATGTTTGTACGGAGCACCAAAATTTTGTGATGCCTTTAGAGAAAAGTGTAGAGAGAGAGAGAATGCTTGAAATATCAAGTTATGTCTTTGATGCACCCTTTCAAATGAGATACAACTAATTACAAATATGAGTCATGTCCATTCGATAGAGTCAAAACCCATACCCCTTTGGATGAGACATGACCAATCATGAATGTCTTTCTAGTATGGTTATTTCATTGTACTTTAAAATTGAATATGGTGATAGGGTAATCCCACTAGCCTCCTAATATGAATATTATGCAGATGATGTTTTCCTTTGGCAACATTACTTTTTTCACTCTTTTTTTTTTTCCCCTTTTTGCACCCCCTTGTCAGAGCCTTATTTTAAATGGCAAAAATTGTCTTTCAAAAGCCTTCATTTCAAAAAAACATGATCTTCTGGACGATTCCTAACGTTTTCTTTTATTGTTTTTGTCATATTTTTTCAAAAAAAATGTTGATTAACTAGGGTAAACGACTGGTCCTTTTTTTTGTTTGCTTTTGCTTTTGGGATTTTTGTTTTGTCATACTTTTTTAAAAAAAAATGTTGATTGACCTGAGTACTTGAGTCCAAATTAAAAAATGTGGTGCAAAAATGACCTCCTTTTTTAACTAAAATTAGTTTTGTTTTAAACAGAATCCTAATTCAAATTAAAAATTTTGTGTGGTTTTTGTACACATAAAAAAAATTTATTTATCTTTTAATAATTTTATTAGAGACAATGACATGATTTCATGCTGGTTTCATAATGTGGTAAAACTCATTTATTGAAGGCATAGTTATGGATTTTACATCTCTATTCTCCCACAACTCTTACAAATTCTGTAAATTATAAAACAATGGTTTCAGGAGGAAATATAGAACTACTACACTGAATATATGTTGTAAGTTGTTCCATATACGGTGTAGCCCATGCGGCTGCGCAATCATACCTGTATATAAACCACTGAATGATAATGGGAGGTATTGGATAACCTTCTGTCAAGCCAACTTGGATAAAGTGATTATTATTAATAAACCCGATTGTGATAGTAACATGTTCATGGTGGAGCCATTGATTACAGTGGCAAAAATGTCAGGCACTGCTCAGAACTAAGAAGATGTAATATGACATTGCACCTTCAAGCAATCAAGTGACCCATGTCAGGCATTGTCATCCAGTTCTGAAGTGACGCTGGTCTATCTAATTCCCAGAAGTTCAATGAGTTGTAAATAGAACATGCCCTATCATAACCACCAAATAAATCAATATACTCTTACCATAATGCCCTTAACTCATCAATCAAGTTTTGCCAGACGCTGATCCATGCATCCTTGCCAATACCAAGCAACCTTGCAATAGCTTGGAATCCACAATTTCCATCAGCTTTTATATCTTTTACGAACGTAATGTAAGGATGCAATATAAGTGGGAATTGACTAAGATATACTGCCTATGGTCAACAGAACTTGATCTTAAACTCCTTTGTGTAGGGAATGGTAGAGTATTGTAGAGAGATGAACAATTATGTCTACATGGTTTTTGAGAATGATTCGAATGTCCCTGAGTGTACTCGAGTAGATCCGTCAAATTTCTTATTTAAGGGGGGACGTACTAATGAACAACTGCGTGTACCTGATTCTTGAGAATGATTCAAATGTCCCCAAACAAACTCGAATGTAGACAGATTAGCACGAGTAGATGTGCTTACTTTCTTCTTTGTTAAGGTGTGTCCATAAGTATTTGTCTTAACAACTGGATCAAGAAGTGTAGTTATTGATGGATTAATTATCTCCCTCAACTTTCTTAGTAGACTAACTTTACCAGGCCTTGACTTATGCTTAAACTGTTCTTGGAACATTTGTAGCTTGACATTGCAATCGATATCATCATCTTCAAGAGAAACACATGACAGTAGGTCAAGTTTCTTCCAAAATTTATCAATACATGCCAGTGGTATTGGATGACCTTCATTCATATACATTGCAAGCTTGTGTGCACATGGTAGTCCATAACTCGTACGAAGTTTACATCCACAAGAGTAGATATCTTCTCCGAGAACTTTAGACCTCTCAAATTCCACCCAAATCAGATTCAGTGCATCAATTGAAACAAAGCCTCGTAATTCTTGGAACTGCTTTATTTTGAGTTGATGTAGGACAATAGTTCTACACTTTTCCAAACTAGCTTGTATTGCTATGAACTGACATTGGAGGAGTTGATGAATAGACGACAGTGCTGACTCCAAGTTTGACTGTGATGTACCCAAATATCATTTCAACTTAGAATGTTGACTCTCAACTCTGTTAGTTGTCTGGTTTCTGAAATGCATATAGGTATCTATCCAGCCGGATATGAACATCTCCTTATATGGCGTCAACCATACATCTTTAAGGTAATTCATGATAGTGGAGTAGCTTTGTAAAATTATCTCATGATTGTATAAATTGTACACATATGCGTTCTCATTCTCTGATTCCAATAATGTGTGCCAAATGGAGTAAAATGCATCCCAAGATTGCTTGTATCGAAATAATTTTTTACAGTTGCCAACAACAACTCTTTTGATGTGCCATCTACATAGCAGTTTCTTCGCCTCGGGGAAAAACTTGGCCGCACGACTTCATCAATGCCAAATCTCTATCGGTAACTATAGCTTTTGGAGTAGGGCATTCATCCATTGTTTACCTCAAACAATTCAGTGCCCAAGTATAACTGTCTTTTTTCTCTGATTGTGAAAATACAAATGCTATGCAAAATGTCATCTTCGTTGAAGTCACACCCATAATCTCAAAAAGAGGCATCCTGAACCTGTTAGTTTTGTACGTCACATCCATCAATAATACATGTGGGAATGCACGCAATATTTCTAACAAGACTGGATGAGCAAAGAATAAATCTCCAAGCTCATTAGTCTAAGCATTGCTTCGATGAAAGAAAACATACTCGTATTGGTATTGACATGAGTTGTTGCACTTGGGATTTACCGGCTTTCTCTGCATTCTTAAACTTTTGAAGAGCAATGTATATAGTTTTAAGGGTGGAAACGTTGTTGGGATCCCTATTCTTTAACGTATACAAGATATTTTGTGGCTTCACCGAATTCTTAGACATATCTACCAATATATCATTTTCAGTAGCATAAAGTCTATCGACGTATAAATGGCCCTCCATAGATAATGTTGTGGAATGGTTATGCGTTCCACATACCAGCCTTACCATCCAATCATCATATGTCTTCAATTTCATCCCTTTCACTCTGAATGGACAATCTCATTTTTTTTTGTTCCAGATACCCTTGTGGAGGTTTTCATACTTTTATATGTGCCAACATGATCACATTGTAACAATAATTTGTGCCTCCTTTTGAAACCACCAATCTCTGACCTTTTTGTGACAATAACAAATCCCAAATTACGTCCTATCTTTTGAACCCCATTCAATTAACGATTGACGTGAATTGAATACCTGACAACATATTAATTTTGTTAGAAATTAACTAAATATAGCATATATTAATTTAGTTATTTATCATACCATATCGATGGAAAATTCATCTGTAACATCAACTACAATATTTTCAACACTTTCTTCTACAAGATCAGGTACTTCTTCTTGTTTTATTTCATCTCTAATAATATCATCTTGCCAATAATGCAAAATGACTTTAATATCTGCAATTAATCAAAATAACTTTAGCAAAAATAAAAATTGATATATTTACCTTATCACTAGAACCACTTGACAATCTTAGATCTTTAGCCCACAACTTCAGATGATCCATTTTTTCTCAACCTTAGATGAGAGAAAGTGATTATAAGCAGAAAATTTAGCAAACACTAGGCTATATTTATAGCAAATATTTCGCACACAAATTAATAGAGTACACATTTCAATTACACATTACGAGTACAAATACCAATATGTCTAACACCATGTGTAATACTGGCAATGGAGTTCTGACACCATGTGCAACACTGGTGATGGAATGAAAAGGTGAGGCTGTTATGAAAGATATCTGACATAAACAAACAAAGTTGAGTGCCGTGTAAAATATAACTTTTATTTTTTTATTAAATTAAGTACATGAATAGTGATGTGTGTCAATCCATTGTCAGTTTATCATTATTTTTTTTGAAATTAAGATAAAAGAAAAGCAAAACTAAGTTATCAACGTCAGTCACCATTTTTTTAAAGTTAAGATAAAGAACAACATGTATTGGTGATTTGTACGAGAAAAAGAAGAAAAATCAAATAAAGCTGACAAGCCTCTGACAAGGGAGTATGAGAAGCAAAAATGGGGTGTATATAACAGCACCCTTCCTTTGGTCGTGGGGTCTTAATCATAGAGTAATGATTGTATTGTGATAATCAATAATTTTAAATTGAGTCTTGCATTTTAACTTGCTTTTGCATATCTTGTTTTAATGAAATTGGACCTCTAAAAGGTCAATCCCATAGTTTGTATGGTTATTGCATTAACAATGAAATTTATTCATGAATGCACAAAATACTATGGTTCATAGTTTAAACCTCAATTCCATTGTTTTAACCAACTACAAATATGTTCTAATATCTCATTTCAATGAAATTCGACCTCAAAAGGGTCAATTTCATAGTCTATAATGGAATTTGTTCATGAATGCATAAAACAATATGAATCATATTTGACACCTCGATTCTATTATTTTAAAATCCATTATTTTTTAAAGCGCAATCTAAAATCCATTTTTTTCATCCAAAATCCTTTTTTTTAAAGGTTAATCAATAATTCATTGTTTTTAGTCCATAATCCATTGTTTTTAAAATACAATCCAGAGTTCATTATTTTTAGTCCAGAATCCATCATTTTTTGAAGTTCATAGAATCCATTGTTTTTTAAAATTCCATTATTTTCAAAACAACGGAATTAAGAACGCGCATATTACAAAAAATTATATTTCAAATGGTGGTGTTGTGGACCCAACTTTATGTAGCTCAACCTATCCCAAGTCTATGTGGTAAGCTACCTCAGCAAATGATTATGCAAATTAAAAAAAATGACTGTAGATCCTAAAATTTGTAATCAATTTGTTATCGTCGATCGAGGCCTATGACAACCCTGCAATATCAAAAAAGGCTGACCGTCAAACTTGGACACTGGTGTGGTGTCGGCCGAACAAGCTCCGATGGTCAAGTCAGTCAACGGTGGGAATATTTAAGTGAGAGAAGTGAAAGGCTTTTAGAGAGAGAGAGGTACTAGGTAGTTGAGAGAGTAAATGAAGAGGACCCCTCCTCTATTTATAGTGTTCCTAATCACGTGGTCAACACGTGTTGACCGTACGGACGAGCTTGGTCATTGGGTCGTGATTGGGCCTGTGGCCCCATCTGATACTTACAGGATATCGTGGCCTTGAGATGCCTTTACGCCCAATCCAGATATAGGTCTTGGGCTTTGCCAAGACATGGGTCAAATAGGCCACCGAATGTATATCCGGGCAGATCAAACCAGGGCCCACTATAGGCTTCTAATCATGTGTTCAAATATTTCGGGCCAATGGTTTTTGGCCCATAAAGTTTGTCCCCACTCTCGGAGTCAAGTTTCTTGACTCTGAGAGTAGTCAGGTCAGAGGTCATTGGTTATTCGGGTTTGAACGTTAAGACTCGTGGGTCTAGTTGTTTGTTCGGACGAAGGTCCTTGGCCACTTGGGCTTGAACGTTAAGACTCCATGGGTCTAGTTGTTCGTTCGAACGAAGGTCCTTAGCCACTTAGCCTTGAACGTTCGGACGTTATACTTTTTCCACGTGGTCAAATTATATGGTGATATCTTTATATTAATTACAGCTGTCAACTTCTGATGTTTTGGCTTACTCAAGGCAGGCTTAGGGTTTGGGGGCATTTAATGCAATCCCTTATTCGCACGCTTCCTCAGAGCATTTATAGCGAAGGAATAGGGATGCCATCGTTTCATCTTCCGAAGTAATCATTACTAGGGTAATAAATGAGCTTCCTTTCTCGTGTTACTTCTTATAAATTATGAGGATGGTTTCTTCCCTCACTTCGCTTCCGCGCTCTAGGTTTTCTCCTTTGTTCTATTCGTTATTCCTCTTGCTCCGACGCCATTCTCCTCCACGTTCCAGGTGATTTCCTCGCTTAATCCTGTAGTTCTTCTGTCATTTTGTCAATTTCGTCACTATTCCTAGCATTACTTGGTCGCTTTTCAGATTTCTTTGGACAGTTCGTGTCTTTTCCATAGGTTCTGGGATTTTTCTTTCGTCATATTTAGGTTTTCAGTGGGTGGATCTGATTACCTCACCTTCACAATTGGAAGAGATTGCTAATCTTAAGGAGTCTAATTTGGATGAATTAAGGGAGAATAAAAGGTTTAGTTCGGTCTTTGAGGATTATGCCACTCGACACGTCATCGTGGACAATACTGTGACTCTAGCTAATGAAGGTAGGGAAGAAGATAGAGCTAGTCCAAGCCGACGGACTCCTTTGAATGTCGTTCGTCGTAAAAGGAATACTTACCACTAGTCAGGGGTTCGATACGCAAAGTTAGTTGAGGAGGTTGACCAAGACGGAGGTCAAGCCCTTACTCCTATCAGAGCCGAATCGATCGAGGCTGATAGGACGCCACTGAACTTCCTATTGAAGACGGACCCTTCAGTACTTAAAGGAAATGATGTTTCGAGGTTGAAGTATTGCTATAAATTTTCAACCGGAGTGGAGGTAAAAGCTCCCGCTTGTTATCAAAGGGTTGATTGGGACGTGCCGACTAGATCGCTATGTACGTGGCTCCATTTAAATTGGGTCTTCGTTTTCCAATACCGTAGTTGGAGCGGGACGTATTGCGTTTTTTCTGCATTGCTTCGTCCCAGCTTATGCCAAATGGATGGAGACTTTTGCTTACGGTCGAATGTCTCAGTGAAAGGCTGAGACGTCTATTCGGATATAGGGAGTTATTAAATTGTTATTATTTGAAAGAGCATCTAGGGGATCCCGGTCGATATACCTTCAATTTATATAGGAAGAAACAAGGCCATCCGATTCTAAACTTGACTACAGCCGATCGAGGCTGGAAACCCTACTTTTTCTAGGTTCGAGGGGAGATGGTTTTTGGTCCCAGTGGATCGGACAAAATTCCTTTTTCCTAGAGAAAAACTAGTAAGTGTAATGTGCTGTGTACTCCGTTCGCACTTGACTGACTGGAACTTATATTTCTATTCTTGCAGGGAATCTGAGCACGAAACCCTCTTGCGATAATTATGAGCGAGCTTTCAACAACTTTGTCAGGGACTTGACTATCAAACAGAGGGATTGGAAGGATATCCTGAAGGAAGCTAATCTGCGTTGGAGTTCTTTGTGGTCGCAGTTTGAGGATATTCAAGAAGGTACCCCTGTGCCTAAGTTTAAAGATTTAAGTACTGTTTTGTGCACTATAAGATCGTACGAACTGTTAGGATACCAATTTTATTTTCTCTGAAATTTGAATCTAGCTGGAAAAGGATTGTCGGACGACGTGATGGCTGGTCCTGTTGATGTTAGGAAAGTTGGGGATGCCTTTGAGCGGAGAAAGAAGGCTGCCCAGGAGGCTAAAAAAGACAAGTCCTCCAGGAGAAAGGGTGGAAAGAAGGCAGCGGATAGAGTAATAGATGTCGTGGAGTCAACAGATCGTGGTGTTATGGAAGTCGAGCGTCCTCCTTCACCTCAAGAAGCTAGGTCAAAACGGAAAGGAAAAGAGTTGGAGGATTCGACCAACAAAGTCGTATTGACTTTTCCTGAGGGGACGTCTACTTTCGATGATCCTAGAGCATTTATGAGTGTTGCAAGCGGGTTAGTATTTCCAGTCGACGTTGAAGAGTTCACAGACTTTACTACTGAGAGCATCACGGACTTTGGTGCCGCTCGTGCATTTCAGGTACGTCTTTGTCAACCGAAACATTAAACCATTTTGACCTCTTGAAATCAAGAAGTTAAAAGTAAGGGCGTGTTTGATAAGAGTTTCCAAAATGATTTTCAATTTTTGAAAACAATTAATGAGGTAAAAATTCATTTGGTTGTAGTTTTTATTAAACAATTTTAAAAACGAGTTTCTGATTTGTTGTTTTTAAAAACCAAAAAATGAAAACACCTTTTAGTCGTTTTCGCCTGTTTTTAATTAAAACACGCGAAACTGTTTTCAGTCTTGACGAGAACAGTTTTCCATAAGTGTACCTCTCGACATCGCTCATAACCCTATCCGCAGCTCGTCTTCTCTACTACCTCTCCCCTTGGAAGATCCAGGTATGCAATTTCTTGAACTCTCTCCAACTCTATTACCATTCGTTTATATCCATGCATCATAGTCTCTCTCCCAATCTCTTTGTTTATTTCTATGTGATGAAGAAGTTGCGAAATCTTCTATTATTGTGTCTGTGTAGAGGTGTAGAGAATGATAATGAAGTTCGATGGTTTGATTTGCGAGTGAGTCTGATTTGCGAGACGTCAGAATTTGTTTCCCCAATTTTTTTTTCCATATCCCCTACTTGTGAGAGTTTCGGAGGATTCCCATTCTCATCTATACATGTTTGTTGTGATTTATTTGTTCAAATTCTCTAGGAACGGTAGTGTGCTGGGCATGGTTGATGATGAATAATAATTTGTCTTAGATTCTGATATTTTTATCAAGAAAATGATTAATATTTCTATCTTAGATTCTGATATTTTTCTAAGTAAAATGAGGAATGTTTCTGTTTGTTTGTGGTGATCTGTTTAGATTTAGCTTCAATTTAAGCGCCAACTCATCTGTCTTAGATTATGATATTTTTATCAAGACAATGACGAATGTTTATGTTTGTTTGTCGTAATCTAATCCTCCTCCCACGAGTTTGTTTGAATTATGAATTGATTCTAAGCATTTAGTGATGTATCCAATGTATCACGTTTATGAAGAATGTTGCTTTGCCCTGTTTATTTTCGAATAGAATTGTGCATGCAACTTTCACTATTTTTGGCAATCTGTATTTAGTTATTTAATGATATTGAAGTGTTATTTACTTATATTGATAGCACCTACTTTATATGGATACCCCGCAAAAGATTGTTGACGAAAATTCTTTGTGGAGCCTTGTCACGGAGAAGTTATTTGTAGATATTATGGTTGAACAAGTAAGTTGGGGGAACATGAAGAATGGGGTATTCCATAACAAGATTTGGAGCTCAATATTGGTGGAGATGAATACCAAGACTGCAAGGAATTATCAAATGAAACAAATTAAGGCTAAATTCCATCGGCTTAGGATGAAGCACCGTGCTTTTTCTAATCTACTCAACCATACTGGGTTTGGCTGGGATGCAACTACTAATACTGTCACTGCTAATGAAGAAGTGCGGGAAAATTATTTGAAGGTAATAATAATTTCATGCTATAATATGTCTATTAAGGATCCTTCAGTTCCTACTATTATGTCTAATGTATGTTCAGTAACTTTACGAAAACATCATATTGCATTGTCAAAATTATGACATATGATTGTTCTGCTTTCAAAATGCAGAAACATCCAATTGCTGGCCAATTCAAGAAAAAAGGGTGTGAAAATTATGTCAACCTTGGCATACTTTTTAACACAGGAACGACCACTGGTGTTCTACATCATGCTACGATCGTGAGTCCTCCGAACACTGATGACGAGAAGGAGTTGGATGCTCAATTTAGGCAAACAAGGGTGCACATTAATGTGGATGCTGAGGATGATGAAGACCACTTCGATGCTAGAATATTGGAACCCAAGACTCGCAGTGGTAAAAGATTGGCCCCGTTGCCCACCAGAGGGTCGAATAAGGAATCGAAGATGAGTGCCGTTAGTGAGGCACTCAACGCATTCGTCAATGTCCAAAATGCAAAGGCGAAGAGGTTGAAGACTTCTAGTTGTGATGCTACTAGGGCACATGTTGATGACTCCTTAGCTGTTTGTATGCGGATTCTCAATGGCATACAATTCCCAGTTGAGTACCGTGTGAAGGCCATGTCGATGTTTATAAGTCCAGAGTGGAGGAAGATGTTCATGGAGATGTCAGATGAGCTCAGGGAAGCTTGGCTTATGGGCTTGTAGGAAAGGAATGTTTGGATGTGCTATGGGGTCTACTACATTGCTGGTTCTCCAACTTTGATGAAGTTTGATGTTTGAATCATTTATCTTGGCTGCCATGCCAATGTGTTTGTTGCACTGTTATGTATTAGTTTAATACTTTGTTTTATTGTATGTTTGCTAAGGCCATGCCTTTTATATTTGAAGTATGACTATGTCCAGCATTTTAATTATGTTTGTGAACTATTGAATGGGAATTTGTGTTAATGAATTTTATGAAGAATGGCTATATATTTACTTTATATAAGAAGCATGCCCTGTTATGTGGATTGGCACTGTATGTATACAATAGCCTTGTTGGAGAATGGCAGATTGCTACCTCAATGCAGTATTAGCTATGCTAGCCGATTGGCTATTAGCTATGCAGTATTAGCACCTGCTTATACCAAGAGACAATAGACAAACTTCTGACCAAGGTCAATAACTCCTGCAAATTTTAAAACCCATGTGACTTCAAGCTCACTGAATGTAGTCAGCCATGTTGTTGATTGCGCATGGCAATTTGCTTGGTCAAAGTCTTGGAATTTAGACAGCAAGTTCTCACCTCACGGGTCCATCCCCAAGGAATGCTCACCTATTACCATGTGAATGAGGTACAAAATATCATTACAAATTTGACCCCTTAGCAACTGTAAGTAGTAAAAGAAACAAAAATATATAGAGACTACATAGAGTGAATGATGATAGCTAAGAAATGTTATAGTGGGACAATGAAATCCATGTGGACCATTGTTACTCGTGTAGTATTTTCGCATACATATAACTTCGGTCTGGAGCTTCAATAACAACCATTACACTTTGTGAAGGTTGCCCAACCAAATTCTTTTTCAATTTCATGGAGAACCACATGGACTCAAGTGACTCAGATGATGAAGAATTACTGCAGTTACTTGTATTGCTTGATCTTGCTGATGATGAGGAGCAACATCTTAGTAGAAATCCGATGCGGACGTCATCGTTATCTGGCCGTGCGTAAGGTAAATTTCATACACTTATGTGAGGAACTAAGGTCACGTAATTATTTGGATGATTCGAGGGACGTGTATCTAGAAGAAAAGGTGGTTATATTCCTGTACATAGTTAGACATAATGTGAGGCATGGAGTTGCAGGTGATCGATTCCAACATTCTACGCAGACTTAATCAACTCATTTTCGTAAAACTTTAAAGGCGATTTATAGATATGGGAAGGAACTCATAAAATAAGGATCAACTGAATTACCGGATAAATATAAACAAAACTCAAAATATTATCCATGGGTCGAGGTAAAACCAAAAAGTATTATTTTTATCATTCATTTATTATGTAGGATCCTTGGAAGTTTGTTGACTTTGCACTTTTGTGTTTGTAGAATTGTATTAGGGCCATTGATGGCACTCATATAAGTGCATGGGCTCCCGCAGAAAAACTTACTGCTTGCAGAGGGAGAAAATCAGTGGTTACTTCGAACGTCATGTGTGTCTGCGACTTTAATATGATGTTTACCTTCGTATACACGGGGTGGGAAGGCACAGCAAATGACTCAAGGGTCTTTCTAGATGCAATAATGAGACCAAAAAATAATTTTCCATATCCAGTTGGAAGTATTCACATAACTTTTCATATAAATTCAGTTTTATTTTTTATATTTATGTCAACTAATGCAAACAATTTAAACCATGCAGACCAATATTATCTTGTTGATTCTGGATACCCTTGCACCGCTGGCTTCTTACCACCTTACAGAGGAGGTCGATATCATATACAAGAGTACCATGGTCGAGGTAGAGGACCACGGACACGCAATGAATTGTTCAACTATCGACACTCATCAATGCGGATGGTGATTGAAAGATGTTTTGGAGTTTTAAAGGCTCGCTTCCCAATTTTGAAATTGATGCCTCCCTATCTGCCTACTCGACAAAGACTTATAGTAGTTGCTTGTTGTGCAATTCATAATTTCCTACGTATACAAACACAACAAGATCCACTTTTTCATACGTGGGAAAATATGGATCGTTCAATTATCCAACCATCAACTTCAACAGGGGCAAGCTCAAGCAACAACAATAATAATATGTTCGATTTGACTGATCAAGGAGCTGCTGCCATGTCCGGATATCGTGACTATATGGCTAATTTAATGTGGTTCGATCATTGTAACACACCAATTGTTTAATAATTCCTCATGTTGATGTTTTAATATATATTCAGGTTGTTCTTTAATATATATTCAGGTTGTGTTTTAACAAATCATCTATCCAAATGAATTTTTTGTTTTCTGTTTTAGAAAACAGTTTTTGAGAACCTACAACCAAATGAATTTTTAAACTGTTTTCTATTACTTAAAACTCTTTTCAAAATCTCAACTCAAAATCATTTTTAAAAACTAGAAAATGAAATAGTTTCCAAACACACTCTAATTCTTTCTAATGCAGGTTTTCGAAAGTTTTCTCTACATGCGCGAACAATACGGCGTGATGAAACAAAAGTACGTAGGTGCTTTGCTCAAAATTCAAGAGCTATCAGCAGAGGTTGCCCTAAGAAAGAAGAGTCTGTAGCGGTCGCCAATGCAAATATTCTAGAAGAGAAGGCAGGGTCATTCGAGAAAGAGATTGAAGATCTTAAATCGCAGATCAAGTCCTTGAAGGTCAGTCACAAGTCTTCAGAGGATGAGATTGCAGACTTGAAGAAGCAGTTGGAGTCTGCTGTTGATGATGCGGTCATTTGTACGACTGGAAACCTAATGAGGGAGTTCAAAGAGGGGAAGTCCTCTGAGTGGGAAGTCGACCTACATATCCGCAATCACAAGGAATACTTGAAATTGTTCACTGAAGATGAAGACGAAGAGGAAGACAATGGTGATAAGGTTGATGATGGCAATAACGTAGTCGACGACAATGATGTTGGCGCCCCCCCTAAAGTCTAAATTTTATCTCTGTTTGTAGTAGTTAACGGTTTCACAGCTTAGCGTCGTCCGTCATTTTGCATATAAATTCTTGGGGGGGTTTTTGGGATAGATAAGTGAATATCGGACAATTGTCTTTTTTGATGGTATGCCCGTTGTGTTGGGACTTTTGGGATAGTTGACTGTCTTGTATTTCTTGAATATTTTGTTTCGATCGTATGTTCCTTGAATATATAATATTGGTTGATTTACTCATCTATAGCATATTGATAATAATCGTTCGAACAAAGCTAGAATCAAAAGAGAGGAGTTCATTTCACTTAAAAATGATATAACTTGAGATGGATAGCGTTCCAAGTATTCTTTAACTCCCGGCCGCCTTTGGCTGTAAGCTTATAAGCCCCTCGTCTGAGAACTTCCCTAATCTGATAGGGTCCTTCCCAAGTTTGTTCAAGCTTTCCTGCTCCATGCTCTTTGGTGTTCTGAAAGACTTTTCTAAGTACGAAGTCTCCAACTCGAAAAATTTGGGCTCGAATGTTTTTGTTATAGTGGTGTGCCATCTTTTGCTGATAGATGGTCGTTCGGACCCTGGCCTCTTCTCTGAGTTCATCGATCATGTCAAGGTTATTCTACAACAATTTGTCGTTGGTGCTCTGGCCGATCTATTGACATATGGGTGAGGGCAGCCCGACTTCGATGGGAATGACCGCTTTCGACCCATACACTAGCGAGAATGGAGTTTCACCTATCGGAGTTTTGGCCGTCGTCCGATAAGACCATAGTACACCTGGCAATTCTTTCACCCATTTGCCTTTAGAACCTTCAAGCCTTTTCTTCAAAGTGTTCATAATGGTTTTATTGGAAGACTCAGCCTGTCCGTTCGATTGCGGGTTGCGCGGAGTGGAATAATGTAATTTAATCCCATATTTACTACAGAAAACTTGAAATTGATGACTCAGGAACTACGAGCCATTGTCGGTCGTGATTTTCTTGGGAATGCCGAACCTACAGATAAACTTTTTCACCTCGTTATCCCGGACTTGCTTGAAAGCCTCTGTCTCGACCCACTTCGTAAAGTAGTCCGTCAAGACAAGGACGTATACTATTTGGCAGGAGGTGACCGGTAATTTGCCAATTATATCCATTCCTTAGTGCATGAAGGCCCATGGTGCGAGCGTGGGGTGAAGTTTTTCAGGGTGAAGGTGAGAAACTTGGGCGAAGCGTTGGCATTTATCACAAAGTCAGACAAAGTTGGTGGCATCAGCTCGCATTGTGGGCCAGAAATAGCCGCTTGTTAAAGTTCGATTGGCCAGACTTCTTCCTCCTGAATGGTTTCCATATTCTCCCTCATGTAATTCTGAGAGAATGTTTCCACCTTGCCTAGTCATCACCCAACAGCGTAACGGACCTAAGTACAACTTCCTATAAAGTTGGCCTTCGTAAAGGGTGAAACGAACTGCTCCTGCCCTGAATCGTCGGGTGACATTCTTGTCGATCAGCAATTCTCCACTATCAATGTATTTGATCATTGGCATCATCTAGCTATCCTCAGTGGAAATTGCTAGGATTTTGTCAACGCTATTGGTTGCTGGGACTTCTAGGTGCACGACTGGTATCATTTGGGGTTCACTCGTCTGTAGGGCAGATCCTAGGTTGCCCAACGCATCCGCATGTGAGTTTTCTAGACGTGGCACTTGTGTTATAACGAGTTTCTCTAACGTGTCTCGGAGCTTCTTTGCTAGCTCCAAGTACGTCATCATATTGGTTCCGTGAGCCTGATAAGTCCCATGCAGTTGATTAACAACTAACTGTGAATTCGACCGAACGAAAATTTTTCTCACCTTAAGTTCCCTTGCGAGCTCAAATCTAGCAATCAGAACTTCGTATTAGGCTTCGTTGTTGGTAGCTCGGAACCCACAACGGACGGACTGTTGCATTATTTCCCCTTAAGGTGAAATGAGAACGTCTCCGAGCCCGTTTCTGTTCACGTTGCTTGAACCATCGACCGAAAGGGACCACATTCCTCCTTGATGTTCCGTCAGGCAAAGCAATTCGTGTTTTGTTTGGATCTCTATTGGCGGAGTAAAGTAGGCGACAAAATCAGCCAGTACTTGAGACTTCATCGCTGTCCAGGGCTGGAACATAATGTCATGTTCACTGAGTTTCATGGCCCATTTTGTCAATCGCCAGACAATTTGGGCTTGTGGAGTATGCTACGCAGCGGGAAGGTTGTCACAACGATGATCGAGTGACATTGGAAGTACGGACGTAACTTTCGGGCAGCTACCATAAGTGCCAAGGCTAACTTCTCAAGTTGGGAGTACCTCATTTCTGCATCAAGCAGGCTTTTGCTGACGTAGTAGATTGGTAGTTGTCGATCGTTTTTTCCCTGACTAATACCGCACTAACGGCTGTTTCAGAAACTACAAGATATAATAGAAGTGACTCACCCTACTTTGGTTTGGAAAGTAATGGTGCTTATACCAAATACTGCTTCAGCTGTTATAAGGCTTCTTTTGATTCGATCGGCCATTCAAAGTCCTTGGACTTGTAAAGAATGCTAAAGAAACTATGGCACTGGTTGGAGGAGCGAGAGATGAATCTGCTGAGGGCTGCCATGCTTCCAGTTAGCTTATGCACATGCTTCCTGCTTCTCAACGATAGGATACTGAGAATCGACAAAATTTGGTTCGGATTTGCTTCTATTCCCCTCTGAGTCACCATGTATCCAAGGAACTTTCTGGCCGACACTCCAAAAAAGCACTTGGTTGGGTTTAGCTTCATATTGTACTTTCGAAGTACTTCGAACG
The DNA here is from genome assembly GCF_013401445.1 of Tripterygium wilfordii. Classification (NCBI taxonomy): domain Eukaryota; kingdom Viridiplantae; phylum Streptophyta; class Magnoliopsida; order Celastrales; family Celastraceae; genus Tripterygium; species Tripterygium wilfordii. The sequence continues at coordinate 9,629,380 of NC_052253.1, forward strand.
CCTATCGCAGGTGCTCCAGATGGCATCAGCTTTCAAGGATTTGACCAGCATGTCATCGATGTAGACCTCCATAGTCTTGCCCAGCATAGCAGCGAATATTTTGTTGACCAACCTTTGGTATGTCGATCTTACGTTTTTCAAACCAAAGGGCATAACTTTATAATAGAAAATTCCTCTTTCAGTGATGAATGAGGTTTTCTCCTAGTCGTCTGGATGCATGAGAATTTGGTTGTAGACAGAGAAAGTATCCATGAAGCTGAGGAGTTCATGCCCAACAGTAGAATCGACCAGCATATCGATGTACGGGAGAGGGAAGGGATCCTTTCGAGATGTTTGTTCAAATCGGTGAAGTCGATGTAGACCCTATACTTTTCGTTTTTCTTTTAAACCACAACTACGTTTGCCAACCAATCCAGATATTGGACCTCACGAACAGAGCCTATGTAAATAAGCTTTTGGACTTCCTTGTTGATAATGTGGTTACGCTCGGGCACAAACTTTCTTCTTTTCTGCCTGATAGGCTCATGATCTGGATCAACCTGGAGTCGATGGACGGCAACCACTAGATCTATTCAGACCATATCGGCGTGCGACCATGCGAAGCAGTCATGATTCTCTTTGAGAAATTCAATCAACTTTGTTCGGATATCATACTTAAGACGTGCGTCGATTTGTACTTTGTGGTCTGGGTGGTCCAGATGGATCTGTATGTCAACCAATTCCCCAATATCTGGCGTACCTTGATAGACTGGAGCAGCTTGATCCATCGAGGTCATCAGGTCCTGTAATTGCTATAAGTCATTTGTTTTGCCTTTCGCATTAGTGTAGCAATTCTGAGAAGCAGGCTGCTCTCCTGTAATCTCCTTGACCACCCTATTTGGTAGGGAAGTGTATCAGTTGATGGTACATGGAAGTTACTGCTTTCATTTCATGGATCCATGGCCGATCGAGTATAATGTTGTACGGAGAAGCACTATTCAGCACGACAAAGTTTGTGTTGAGATTTACCCCCTCAATGTAAACCAGCAAGGCAATTTCTCCCAAGCTATAAACCTGCTCTCCGCTGAACCCCACGAGTATGGTCGACCGACCGACTATATGAGTTTCGTCGATTTCATTGCCTTGATACATCTTAGGAAGAGGACATTCGTCAAGCTACCATTGTCATTTAAGACACGTTTAATCGTATAATTTATGACTAGAATCCAGATTACCAGAGTATCGTGATGCGGATTGAGTAATTATGTGGCTTCATCGTCAATGAAGCTTACCATTTGATCGGATAGCGGAGTGATTGGTTCAGTCGAGCGAAGGAGTAGATTGACAACTTTTTGGGCATTCTTCTTTGCGGCTGAATGCGATATGCCACTGATCTCGGATCCTCCAACAATTACTCCAACCGACCCTTTTGGTTTGGGATGAACTGGTGGGGTCAGTTCTTGCTCCTTTCTTCTGGCCATGGTTTCTTTCCCCTTTTCAGTCAGCACATCCTTTAGATGTCCACAGTTCAACAATTCAATAACCTCATCATGCAAGCCCCGACAATCTCGAGTAGTATGGCCTTGGTCTTGGTGGAAGTCACACCATTTCGATGAGTCTCGTCGGTCTGCTGGAGACCTCATTTTGCTGGGCCACTGTACTTTGTTTCCCAAGCTTTTGAGAGTAGAGACATTTCAGTTGGTTCGATACTAAACGCGTATTCTGATTTTCGACAGCAGGATGAAGCTGATCGAGATCGATCGTATTGTCGTAGGTCGTGATGCGATCATTCTGACCCATGGGGTCGATGATCTGGGCTACGGTCTCTCATGACCCCGCGATTTTTTATTTTTCTTCCGATCGAAGATAAAGGCTAATTGCTCTCATCTTCGTCCCACTTCACCTGGGCCCACGCTCGAGCTAGCACATCTTCCATGTTGGTGCACGGGAACTTGGTCAACTCCTTGTAGAGCTCGTCGGAGGGTGACAAACCCTTTCTGAAAACTGTGACAGCCGTTTCCATATTACAACTGGGGATCAGTACTTTCTCTGCTAAGAAGAGGCCAATGTATGCACGAAGTGACTCTTTCGACCTGTATTTGATTTTGTAGAGGTCATCCAAAGCCTTTAGCAGCCTCCTGCTGCTAGCGAACTGTTCAATAAAAAGGTCTGTTAATTGAGCGAACGAGTTGATAGAGACATTCGGGAGGTTGATGAACCATTGTAGGGCCAGGCCGGTAAGACGACAACATCCAAAGGCTTTGCACATTACGCTTCGCGAGACTCCCTTGACACCGTGAGGGCGAGCATTCTTTGTCTATACTGAGCTACATGGTCGTCCGGATCGCTAGTTCCATCGAAAGAGCGCATGTTGGGAAGATGGAATTTCTTTTGACATTTCCACCATTGCGATGCGATCGGTGAATGGGGAGTCAAAATAACTGTCAGGTAAGCTTTTTTGGATCGCCACTGGTACTCTGGGAAGTCATCGGAGGAATGTTTCGACTTCAATCATCCTTTGAGCGTCGATCAACCCTTCCGAGGAGTAGGATAATCCGGCACTGGTAGTGATGGTATGATGAATTGGTGGGGGCGGAGGAAGCACATGGATGGTGTTAGATTGCTCACTGACCGACAGAGGGAGTTGCGGGATATGGAATGATTGAGAACGCGGCTGACAAGAAGTCTCAGCTGGATTGGGAGAGTCAAGTGATTGCATAGAGCCAATGTTGAGGTGGACCTGTAAGGTCGGGGGCGGCGTGGAAAGCTGAGCCATCAGCTGCTCAACCTTACTCCTTAGAGTGATTTTTTTGCCCGGACAGAGGCATTCTCGACCTTCGCTGCAGCCTTATCTTTCGCCATTTAAGCCTTCAACGCAGCCAGCTGGGTAGAGAAATCGTTTGACTCGTCTGAAGATATAGTAAAGTGATGAGTCGATCGAAAATATTTGATCTAGTCGAATGATTGTAGATCCTAAAATCTACAATCAATTTACTATCGTCGATCGAGGCCTATGACAACCCTGCAAGATCAAAGAAGGTTGATCGTCAAACTTAGACACTGGTGTGGGGTCGGCCAAACAAGCTCCAATGGTCAAGTCAATCAACAGTGGGAGATATTTAAGTGAGAGGAGTGAAAGGCTTTTAGAGAGAGAGAGAGGTACCAGGTAGTTGAGAGAATAAATAAGGAGGACCCCTCCTATATTTATAGTGTTCCCAATCACATGATCAACACTTGTTGACCGTACGGACGAGCTTGTTCGTTGGGCCGTGATTGGGCCTATGACCCCATCTGATACTTACAGGATACCGTGGCCTTGAGATGCCCTTACGCCCAATCCAGATATGGGCCTTGGGCTTTGCCAAGACTTGGGTCAAATAGGCCATCGGATACATATCTGGGCCGATCTAACCAGGACCCACGTTGGGCTTCTGACCATGTGTTCAAATATTTCAGGCCAACGTTTTTGGCTCATACAATGACTTTCAAAGTGTTACATGATTTTCAAAGCATTACTTCGTAAATTGAGATCCATTATTTTTTTAACCAAAATCTATTGTTTTTATCTTATGTATTCCATTGTTTAAACTTAAATTCATTATTTTATAACAATGGAGTCACATATTAAGATCAGTGGAATAATCAATGAGCTAACACGCTACTAAAATCAGTGGAATGGCATAATGAAATCAATGGAATAACTAAATCATTTTTTAAATCAATGAAATAACTATATGTTTGACATAAAATTAGTGGAATGACATAATGAAATCAATGGAATAACTAATCCATTGTTATAAATCAATAGAATAACCAGTGAGCTGACACAATTTTAATGTAATGTCATTATTAAAATCAATGGAATAACTAAATCATATTTTAAATCAATGGAATAACTAATCCATTGTTATAAATCAATAGAATAACCAGTGAGCTGACACAATTTTAATGTAATGTCATTGTTAAAATCAATGGAATAACTAAATCATATTTTAAATCAATGAAGTAACTATATGTCTGACACTAAAATCAGTGGAATGACATATTGAAATCGATGGAAAAACTAATTCATTATTATAAATCATATGTAATAATCAGTACGTTGACACAATTTCAATATAATGCCATTGTTAAAATAAATGAAAATCAATTAAATAATTATATGTTTGACACTAAAGCTAGTGGAATGACATACTGAAATCAATGAAATAACTAATTCATTGTCATAAATCAAATTGAAAATAGAAGGACTAGTGAGCTGACACAAATTCAATGTAATGTCCTTGTTAAAATCAGTAGAATAACTAAATAATTTTTTAAATCAATAAAATAAGGGGCGAACATGGCACTTTACGATAGTTGAGACATGAAATTGGGAAAAAAAAGTTTAAGTAGAACATGAAACCACGTGTATAGTTAAAGGATGAAGAGTTATATTTTGCCCCTTACTAACTATCTATCCTTGTTTTTCTTATTTCAAGTTATCTTTCTTTTTTCGTTTTCCATCATTCTTATTTACTAATTAATATTAATTTTATTTTTAAAAAGAAGGATTAATTAGCAATTGGTCCCTCAGATCAAATTTTTATTCCCATAAGTCCACTCTAATTTTTTTCAAGCCATAAGTTCTATAAGGGGATAAGATTTATTCCATTAAGAATACATTATTTAAAATATATTTTTATTGATCATACTACTCTCAACCTTTACTGTACTTCTAAATTTCAACAATTAAAGATGTCAGTATGATTGGATAGGCATAACTCACTCGTTTGAGATTTGATTGAAACGATTTTTATGGCACTGACAATGAAAGGTTTATTAAATCAACTGATGTCCTCATTGCCTCCCCCCCAAAAGGGGTTTAGCAATTTTGCATTTAAGATAGCAATTTTACATTTAAGAGCATACATCTGATTCTCTCACAAATAATTCTATAACATTCCACAAATTTAATGACCAATGGCAAGGCACCACGTGTAGATTGATGGTGTCAAATGTACAACATTTTGACATAATACCGATAATAATAGAATTCAAATTTTATGGGTAGAAGATATATTTATTTTTATAATTGAAATTGGTATAATTAAGTAGTTTAGATGGGAAATGAGTTGGACAGGTGCTGTTCGGACACCTGTGCTAAAAAATTCAAGTTTCAAGATTTTTCACTCCAATAATGTGAAACGTGATATCTGTCCAGACACCTCGAGTAAGTTTCCAGACACCTATCACAGATTTAGCCTTTTGAGTAGATTTAAAGGTATGTTAGTTGGTTTGCTTTGTTTAGAAAATTAAGAGCTCCGTTTGAGGTATTAGTGGAGTGATTAAGAACATAGTTATAAGGTTTAGTTGTGGAGTTAAAGATGGGAAAGGTTGGGCATCCAAAAGGTTGGTTGGTGTTATGAAGACTTAGCTTATAAAAGAGAATGTTGTCTTCATGAATCGTTCTTGTAAAAATCCTCTAAAAGGGAGTATTCCAGAGCTGTGTTGAGGTGCTGGAAGTGTAGAAATTGGGTTATAGATAAGGTAAGGTTCCTGGATGACTCCATTTTTGTGTGGTTAATATGGTGTTCAGATTAGATGAATTTCTTAATTGATTTGATATGCAGTATTGTCAGGTATTAGGATTTGTTAAGTAAGGTGTTGGCATTGGTTTGTTCGGTATTGTGATATAGGATTGAATCGAATCAAGGTTGTATTCAAGGATTTATTTTTTGGTAAGTTTCCCAATAAATCGAAGATAGTAGACATGTTATGATTTTTGTATATAAGTTATAGGTAAACAAATCATAATGTTATAAGATTGTTGATTCATGATTGATTTGAGTATGAATTATTCTCAAAGTTCATAAGGTTATGAATAGATTTGGTGGTTCGGTGTTAACATGAATTGTGGTTAGGAATTTGTTCTTGTGGGATTGTTTTATGCTTTTTTGGTGTTCCGTAATCTATTGGCATGTTGGTTTTGATCAAGAGTTTTAGGGATTTAATATTTTAAAAATGGCATACAGAAGAAATGGTGTATTCATATCAATTGAGCAATCTGTCAGTTTGCTAAAGTTACAAAGGAATACTATTTGTTTAGTATAAATTCAATTCATACAAAGCAATTTCTGTTATGTGTTCCTGGTTAAAATTGAGCACAAAAGGGTGAGAAGGGTTGCATGGTGATTAGTACAATTTGTATAGGTTATGGTTGGTATTGATTACTGGTTTAGGGTTGTTTGTGATATATTTATTTTATTTGATTAAATAGGGCAAGTGGACGAAGGTCCTGATTTGGTGTTCGATAAACATAAAGGGAAGGTACCCGCTTAAGAATTTAGTAGACGCTAAAAAGGTGAGGCATTCTTGTGCTATGACATATTAAATATTTTATTAAACTTTTATAAAATGTCTTATAAAAATATGTGGAAACTTCTTATGATTCTTTGTTTGCTTGTTTACAAAGAAAAAAAAAATATTTGTGAGATATACACAACTTTGGATTGTTTGCCCTCGGGTTGATTTTTGATTTACCTGCACCAAAACACCTCACAACCAACCTAGACAGTTTTCAAAACAAGCAAAACATATATGTACATGAAAATAAAGCAAATAAAATGACATAGGGAACAAAGTTACCCCGGTTGGGTTGCCTCCCAACAAGCGCCTAGTTTATAGTCGATGGCCCGACTCTTGTCGCTTATTGTTGTGGATCTTGGAGGGGAAGAGTGGCATTCCTCCCAAAAATTCAGCTTCATAGTAGGGTTTCAATCTCTGCCCGTTCACTTTGAATGAAGTTCCCATTTCTCCATGCTTAATCTCAACGGCTCTGTAAGGGAACACCGCTGTAAAAAGAAAAGGACCCAACCATCTTGATTTGAGCTTTTCGGGAAAGAGACGGAGTCTTGAATTGAATAACAACACTTGTTGTCCCACTTTGAACTCCTTTCGAACAATATGACTATCATGCCATTTCTTGGTCCGCTCCTTGTAGATTTTTGCTTTCTCATAAGCACCAAGGCGGATTTCATCTAGTTCATTCAATTACAAGATACGTTTCTCCCCTGCACTAGCCATGTCAAAATTTAGAAATTTAATAGCCCAAAAGGCTTTGTGCTCCAATTCAACCGGAAGATGACAAGCTTTCCCAAAAACCAAGCGAAAAGGGGACATGTCAATAGGAGTTTTAAAAGTCGTACGGTAAGCCCATAAGGCATCATCTAGCTTCAGAGACCAATCCTTCCTTGAGGCATTCACCATCTTTTCAAGAATTGTCTTCAACTCTCTATTAGAGATCTCCACTTGGCCACTAGTTTGAGGATGATAAGGGGTGGTGACCTTGTGAGTTATGCCATACTTGGCAAGTAAAGAGTTGAGCCGGTTGCAAAAATGGGTACCCTTATCACTAATAATTGTCCTCTGAGTACGAAATCTTGTAAAAATGTTCTTCTTTAAAAACCTCAAAACCCCCTTAGAGTCATTGGTGGGTAACGCCATGGCCTCCACCAATTTAGAAATATAGTCAACCGCCACGAGTATGTAATGATTGCTCAAAAAGTTAGGGAATGGCCCCATGAAGTCTATGCTCCACACATCAAAAAGTTCCACCTCAACGACGTTGGTTAAGAGCATTTGACTTCTATTTGAAATGTTCCCCGTGCGTTGACATTCATCACATGCAAGAATAAATGAATAGGCGTCCTTAAACAAGGTAGGCCAATAGAAACCGGATTGCAAGACTTTAGCGGCGGTCTTGTTACCTCCAAAATGGCCACCACAAGGAAGTGAGTGGCAATGTTGCTAGATACTAACTGTCTCCTCTTCCAAGACACACCTCCGAATGACTTGGTCCGTGCAATGTTTCCACAAGAAGGGTTCCTCCCAATAATAGAACCGAACAAGATGTAAAAACCTCTTCTTTTGCTGATGAGATAACTCCGGAGGAAGGATCTCCTTGGCAAAAAATTTCACATTATCCGCATACCAAGGAGTTGTAGAGGAATGTATAGCAAATAATTGTTCATCCGGGAATGTTTCTTTGATAGGAATAGTGGCTTCTTCTCGGCCTTCCAATAATCTAGACAAATGATCTGCCACGACATTCTCAGATCCTTTCTTGTCTGAATCTCCAAGTCAAATTATTTTAAAAGAAGTACCCATCTAATCAACTGTGGATTAGCTTCCTTCTTTGACAAAAGATATTTCAAAGTCGCATGATCGGTGTAGACAATCACTTTGGAGCCAATCAAGTATAAGTGGAACTTGTCAAGGGGAAAGACAACCGTCAGGAGTTCTTTCTCCGTTGTTGAGTAATTAACTTGAGCATCATTGAGAGTGCGACTAGCATAATAGATTACATGCAGAATTTTGTTCTCCCTTTGACCAATAACCGCTCCCATAGCATAATCGCTAGCATCACACATGAGCTTAAATGGAATGTGCCAATGCAGAAAACTTATGATAGGGGCTGTAGTAAGTCTCTCTTTGAGAGTAGTATAGACTTCCAAGCATTCTTTAGTGAAGTGGAACTTGGCATCTTTCAACAATAGTTCACACAAAGGCTTGGTGATTTTTGAGAAATCCTTGATGAAACGCCTATAAAAGCCCGCATGTCCCAAGAAACTTCTCACCTCTTTAACCGAAGTTGGTGGAGGGAGTTTCTCAATAGTTTCAATTTTAGCTCTAACCACTTCAATGCCCTTTTGTGAGATTCATTGTCCCAAGACTATCCCTTGTTGCACCATGAAGTGGCATTTCACCCAATTAAGTACTAGATTGGTCTCTTCGCATCTTTGAAGTACCACGGACAAATTCTTCAAACAAGAATCAAATGATGAACCAAAAACAGAAAAGTCATCCATAAATACCTCAATTGTGTGCTCCACCATATCGCTGAAAATGCTCATCATACACTGCTGAAAAGTTGTCGGTGCATTGCATAAGCCGAAGGGCATCCTTTTATAGGCAAAAGCGCCAAAAGGACAAGTGAAAAGTAGTCTTTTCTTGGTCTTCTAGAGCAATGGGGATTTGATTGTACCTTGAATAACCATCCAAGAAGCAATAGTAAGAGTGCCCCGCAAGCCTCTCTAGCATTTGATTGATGAATAGCAAAGGAAAGTAATCCTTCCGAGTGACATTGTTAAGCTTCCTACAGTCGATGTAAACTTGCCAATCGATAGTAGTCCGGGTGGGAATCAACTCATTCTTCTCATTTTTCACCACCGTGATTCCACCCTTTTTGGGGACAACTTGTACCGGACTTACCCAAGAACTATATGAAATGGGGTAAATAATTCCCGCATCAAGAAGTTTTAAAATTTTAGCATTTACCACATCTTTCATATTTGGATTTAGTCGGCGTTGATGTTCACCGAATACTTGTAGTCCTCCTCCATTAATATACGATGCATGCACATAGTGGGGCTAATTCATCGAATATCCGCTATTGTCCACCCCAATGCCATTTTGTGCTTTCTCAACACTCTTAAAAGCTTGTCATCTTCTTCCCAATTCATTTCCAAATAAATAATAACCAATAGGGTATCAAAATTTCCCAAGTAAGCATATTGAAGATGGGAAGGAAGAGGTTTCAATGTAAGGGTATGAGCTTCCATAATACTTGGTTTCGGCCTAGAAGGCAAGGCACCAAGAGGTTCAAATTTCTAGAATCTCCTCGGTTTAGACTCTTTCATAGATTCTAGGCAATTCATAAGCTCCACCACATCATCATCACCATACCATAAAGCATCCTTACTCACCAAACAAGTCTCAAGAGGGTCATGGCAAGAAGTTATGGCATAAGTGTGAGCCAAGGTATGATCCATCGTATCTATTCGAAAACAAGATTCTCCATCTTTCGGGTATTTAGTGGTTTCAAACACCTTGAATATGACTTGTTCATCCGCAATTCTCAACACCAAAGTCCATTTTTTCACATCAATAAGAGTTCTCCCCATACGCAATAAAGGTCTCCCCAAAATAATTAGAGTATTAGAATCCTCCTCCATATCAAGAATAACGAAATCCACGGGCAAAACCAACTTGTCTACCTTGACAAGAACATCCTCAATAATACCATGGGGATACTTGATAGACCGATCCGCCATAACAAGAGACATCGTAGTGGGGCTAATTTCATGCAAACCAATGAGTTTGGCTATAGATAGTGGCATTAAATTAATACTCGCTCCCAAATCACACAGCGCCCTTTCAATCAACGTTCTACCAATGGTGCAACGAATGGTGAAACTTCCCGGATCTTTCTTTTTAATTGGGAGTTTTTGTTGCACTATCACGCTACACTCCTCCGTTAATTGTACTCTCATACTCCTTCATCCTCCATTTCTTGGAAAGAATTTCCTTCATAAATTTTGTGTAGCTAGGCATTTGCTCCAAAGCCTCTGCAAAAGGTATTTTTATCTACAACTTCTTGAACACGTCGAAGAATTTGGAAAATTGAGAATTCTTCTTGGTTTTTTTCAACCTTTGTGGGAAAGGAATTGGAGGTACATATGCCTTAACTGGAGGTGCTGATAGTGAACTATCAAGCCAATCCAATTCAACTGCGTATCGGGGTTACACATTCCTGCTCTTCTGTAACTTTTTAGAATTTTCTGCATGTTCTACACTGGTCTGATCGATCGGGATTGGTTCGATCGATCAGAATTGGGCTCTGTCTCATTTTCAACTTCAGATGTGTGGAGGGTCCGATCGATCTGGAGTGGTGTCCGATCGATCGAATCTGGGCTCTGTGACTCTTCAACTGCATTTTCCTATAACTCTGTATTTTTTAGTTTTTGGGCTTTTTCAGCATCCAGTTCTGCAACAGTTTTCACTAGATTTCCATTCCGAAGAGTGATGGCATAACAATGATCTTTCCCTTTCGGATTCACTTCCATTTGGCTAGGTAGCCCACCTTTTTCTCTAAACGATAATGCATTAGCTAGTTGCCCCACTTGTATTTCAAGATTCCTAATGGAGGCTCCTTGATTCTGAATCAATGGTGCTTGAGTTCGTAAGGCGAAATCAGTCTTGCTAATGAAGTTGTTTGTGTTGTTAACTAGTGCCTCCATACTTCCAGCCATCTTGGCAAACATTTCATCAATGTCCCTTTTCTTCTCTTGGGGCTGAATTTGTTGAGGAGAAGGGTTTTGTACATTCTAGTTGTTGCTCCAAGAAAAGTTAGGATGATTCCTAAACCCGGATTGTAGAAATTGGAGTATGGGTCATTTCTTGGGCATTGTAGTGGCCACCTACAATAACATTGGCTTGCTCGCTTTGAGAAAAAGATGCTTTAGTAATCAAGCATTCTCCGGTTTGATGGCTAGCACCGCAATAATCACAAGACACCATAGGCATTCCTTGAACCATATGTACTCTTTGAGGAGAATTCATCGCTAAAGCATCAATCTTTTTAGTCATAGTGGCTAATACGGTCATTCCATTAGCATCTCTTGGATTTCTTTGCCTTTGTGGTAGCCTCTCCGTTGGCCAAGAAGTATTTGTCTTGGCAACCTTGTCAAGCAAAGTTCGAGCCTCCTCTTGAGATTTAGTCATAAAAGAGCCACCCGCGGCTACATCTAGCATTTGCCTCGTCTACATACTCAATCCAGAATAAAAAGCTTGATAAACAATCCACTCCACAAGTCCATAATTGGGGCAACTCCTCAAGATAGTTTTGAACCTTTTCCAAGCTTCGTGGAATGATTCAAGATCAAGTTGGGAAAAAGTCGTAATATCATCCCGGATTTGAACCGCTTTAGCCGGAGGGAAAAATTTAGATAGAAATTGCTCTAATAGCTCCTCCCATGTAGTAATGGAGTTGGGAGGGAGTGACATCAACCATGCTTTAGCTTTATCCCTCAAAGAAAATGGAAACAACCTCAATAGAATTGCATTACGTGAAGCACCATGAATATCAAATGAAGCAATGTGCACATTTGGCTCTTCGCGAGGAAAGCCGTGGAATACAACGAAGTTGGAAATCATGGTAATAATAGCCGGCTTGATCTCAAAATGAGTAAAGATGATAGGCGGATATGGGATACTAGAAGGAGTGGTATCCCAAGTTGGTCGAGCACATTCCTCCAAAGAACGAGGGTCAATTTGCCTTGCTGGACCATCTACCTCATTAGCTCCATTTCCACCATTTGCATTGTTCGCACCTCCACCAATAGCATTTCTCTCATTCAAGCCATTGCCCCTAATGGGCCCAACACTATTCCTACCATCCAAGTTGTCTCCTATGCCTTCAATCGGATTATGATTTTGCTCCCGTCTAAGCATACGAAAAGTCCTCTCAATCTCCGAATCCATACCAACCAAATCCACGCTAAGAGTACACCTTCCTAAGCTCATACAAGAGAAAGAATTTCTGCAGAAAAATTAAAAACCAAATTAGCACAAAAATAACCTAAATTGACACAAAAATAAAATTGCCTCAATCTCCGGCAACGACACCAAAAACTTGAGGTGAAATATTTGCAAGCGCACAAATCGCATAGGTTATAAAGAGTGAATAAAGTATCGTTCCCTCGAGGATGTATTGTCAATTTCTATTAAGTACCAATCTAAGCAATTATCACACTAAAATGGGAAAGCGAATTGTTTGGGTTGATTTATCTAACACTAAAGCTAGAAATTAAAGAGATTAACACTAATCAGCAACTTCGAACTTGAGTCAATCAACCAAGCAAACAAACATGAAAAAGAGTTTTCAAGAGAATCAAACACTAGGGTTCCTAATTTCACCTCCACTTATCCAATTGAACTCCATTAATCCACAAATCCCCAATTCCCAATCCAATTACTGACAATCGATCTCCCAACCTATTCAATGTTCTATTCCTAGCTACATCGAAAGTATTTTCAATACAAATCCCTGAATCCCCTTGCTCAAGCTTCAATGGCTGTTGTAAGGAGAGACTCCAAAACCCTTGCTACTTCCCAAAAGTTATAGCATCCAAAAACCCTAAAAATCTACCCTTTTATACTTCCAAAAACCCCAGAGTCATTTTTCTAACCAGTCTATGTCGTTTTTAACTAGACCCACATGAGTTTGGGATATTTTTGAGCATTTGAAAATCTCAGAAATCGTGAATTAAGTCTAGCCGATCAATCGGAATATGCATCCAATCGATCAAATTTACTGTCTATCGCTTACTCCATCAAAGTGGTCTGATCGATCGAACTTAGCTTCTGTTATTAGTTTTCTTGAATTTGATCCGATCTGGCTCTTTTTCTTCAATACATGCCCCGACACCTAAAATGTGCAAATAACTACTCTTTAGGCAGTATCAATCCCAAATTGACTCTAAACGATGCATGATTTCATGTAAAAAGATGCACAATTATATGTATATAATTAGCACATCACTTACATAAAGCATTGAGAACTAAACTGAGTTTTAGCATTGCTTATCATCCACAGACGGATGGATAGTCCGAAAGTACAATCCAGACGCTTGAGGACATGTTGAGGACTTGTGTGTTGGATTTTCAAAGTGCTAGGGATAAATACATTCGACTGGTAGAGTTTGCCTACAACAACAATTATCACTCAAGCATTGGAATGGCACCATTTGAAGCTTTATACGATATGAAATGTCGTACGCCTGTATGTTGGGACGAGAAAGGCGACCAACTGTTAGCAAGTGAGGAAGTGATGGAATGGAAGGTGGACAAGATTAAAATGGTGAAAGAAAATTCGCAAGTTGCTCGAAACCGTCGAAAACACGCAAGAAGTCATTGAGAACGTGATTTGGAACTTCAGAAGCGTGAGCATGTCTTTTTGAAAATATCACCATGGAAAAGAGTTATGAGAGATAACAAAAGAAAAAAGCTGAGCCCCATATTTATTGGACCATTTGAGATTCTCAAGAGAATCGATCCAGTTGCATATCGTTTGGCGTTGCCCTGTAGCTTTTAGCGTTACATGTATCCAAATTGAAGAAGTACGTCTACGATGTCTCTCACATTTTGGTAGAACCACCGGTACAATTAGATCCCAAATTAAAACTCAAGACCGAGCTAGTAGAGATGCAAGATTACAAGGTACATAAATTACGTAATAAGAAGATTCCATTGGTATGAGTAATATGGAGATGATGCGTTTGAGGAGTCAACTTGGGAATGTGAAGACGAAATGTGCAAGAATCATCCACAGTTATTTGGCTAGTTTCGTATAAGGAATTTCAGGGACGAAATTCTTGTAAAGGGGTGAGAAATGTAACATTCCAAAAACCTAATGACCAATGGCAAGGTGCCACGTGTAGATTGACGGTGTCAAATGTACAACATTTTGACTTAATACCAATAATAATAAAATTCAAATTTTATGGGTAGAAGATATATTTATTTTTATAATTAAAATTGGTATAATTAAGTGGGTTAGATGGAAAATGAGTTGGATTGATAAGAAAAAATAGCTACTATTTTTACGTAGCAGGTGTTCAAACACCTAGTATGTAGTTTGGACAGGTGGTGTTCGGACGGCATACCAAGTGTCCTAACACTTGTGCCCATAAATTTAATTTTTCAAGATTTTGCACTGCAGTAGCGCGAAACATGATATCCGTTCGGACACCTCGAGTAAGTATTCTTACACCTATCGCACATTTAGTCTTTTGAGTAGAATTAAGGGTATGTCGGTTGGTATGCAAAAGGTTGGTTGGTGTTATGAAGGCTTGGCTTATAAAAGAGAATGTTGTCTTCATGAGTTGTTCTTGTAAAAATCCTCTAAAAGGGAGTATTCCAGAGTTGTGTTGAGGTGCTGGAAGTCTAGAAATTGGGTTATAAATAAGGTAAGGTTCTTGGATGACTCCATTTTTGTGTGGTTAATATGGTGTTCGGATTAGATGGATATTTTAATTAATTTGATATGCAGTATTGTCAGGTATTAGGATTTATTGAGCAAGGTGTTGGCATTGGTTTTTTCGGTGTTGTGGTAGAGGATTGAATCGGATCAAGGTTGTCAAGGATTTATTTTCTGGTAAGTTTCCTTATAAATCGAAGATAGTAGACATGTTATTATTTTTGTATATAAGTTATAGGTAAAAAAATCATAGTGTCTATAAGATTGTTGATTCATGATTGAATTGAGTATGGGTTATTCTCAAAGTTGATAAGGTTATGACAAGATTTGGTGGTTCGGCGTTAACATGAATTGTGGTTAGGAATTTGTTCTTGTGGGATTGTTTTACGCCTTTTTGGTGTTCCTTAATCTATTGGCATGTTGGCTTTGAGATACTTTAAATATAGTTTACTTGTTTATCTGTGTAATGAATCGGAACTAGAATTGTAGCTAAAGTTTTGATCAAGAGTTCTAGGGATTTAATGTCTTGAAAATGGCATGCAAAAGAAACGGTGTATATGAATCAATTGAGCAATCTGTCAGTTTGCTAAAGTTACAAAGGAATACTATTTGTTTAGTATAAATTCAATTCATAGAAACAATTTTTGTTATGTGTTCTTCAAGGGTTAAAGTTGAGCACAAAAAGGGTGAGAAGGGTTACATGGTGATTAGTATAATTTGCATGGGTTATGGTTGGTATTGATTAATGGCTTAGGATTGTTTGTGATTATGTATTTTATTTGATTAAATAGGGCAAGTGAACGAAGGTCCTGATTTGGTGTTCGATAAACATAAAGGGAAGGCACCCGCTTAAAAATTTAATAGACGCTAAAAAGATGATGCGTCCTTGTGCTATAACATATTAAATATTTTATTAAGCTTTTATAAAATGTCTTAAAAAAATATGTGGAAACTTCTAATGATTCTTTGTTTGCGAAATCTATTTGATAAAAGAATTGTTTACGAAGAACAAAAAAATCATTTGTGAAATATACATAACTTTGGATTATTTTCGATGGTTGAATGTGACTAACCCATACTTTGAAATGTGATTTGAGGCTAGTTACAACTAAGCCTAGTAAGGGATTAGTATATGACTAACCTTTACTCTGTGAACATGAATTATCTACGGTCATGAATAGTAAGTTTTGAGATGTTTGAATATTTATTATCTTGAATTAAAAGAATATTTTGAAAAAGTAATTTTTAAATTCTTAAACTGATTGTATACCTGGGTAGACCTCTCCTGCACGTTTTAATCGTATAGAAAAATAATCAAGACATTCGGAATAGAAATAAAAGAGGACGTGGCCTTAGAGATCGTGGCCTTAGAATGTTATTTTGAATAAGATTGTTTAAACTTGAAATATTGTAAGAATTGATTTTTGATTAATTTACTGTGCCACGTGGCACCTTAAAAGAGGAGTGTTACAAGTTATGTTCATCCTTTTAGCAACATTGTTGTGCTGAGGTGTCTTTGGTACTGATTTTTCTAGCTTGATGCCAAATCTTCTACAATACTCATCAAATGGTCCACAAGCTTGATGCCACCCTTGTTTGCACGTACACACTACAAATTTTTACAGTTGCCCTTTCAACTTTTGCATGAAAATGTTTTAAGATCTCCATCGCCTGATCTTTAATTTTCAAAGCCCACACTTTTCTCGAGTGGTCATCAATAAAGGTTACAAAATAAAGAGCACCACCAAGTGACTTATGACTCATCATATAGACATTAGTGTGTATCAAATCTAGAATATTAGCTTTTCTAGATGGAGGAGAACTATGAAATGTAATTCTGTGTTGTTTTCCCATGATACAGTCAACACAAGTTTGTAAGGGTATACCTTTCATGCCTGGCAAGAGCTCTTTTTTGGAAAGAATTTGGAAGCCTTTCTCACTCATATGACCAAGTCGTTTATGCCATAGCTCGGTGGAAACTTCTATCCTGGTTACATTTACTTCTCCTCTACACAGCTTAGCTTCTGTCAGGTAGAGAGAGGTTTCCTTCTTGCCTTTTGCTATCAACAAATTACCTTTGATAAGCTTCCATCTACCTCTACCAAAGCTGTTGAAGTAGTCATCATCGTCAAACTTTCCAGTGGACATCAAGTTGAGACGTATATCTGGAACACGTTTCACATCTTTCAGAACTAACCTACACCTAAGATTAGTTTATAAAGAAATAGTACCGATGCCAACAATTTCATATTCTCCATCATTTCCCATCTTCACAAGTCCAAATTTGCCCTTAAGTGTAGGATGAGAAGAAATTCATTCGGGATGTGACATGAAATGAGGCACCTAAGTCAACTACGCAGGTTGAGTCTTGAGATGCAAATTGACATAATTGTAATCTTGAATAATGACAACTTCATCAGTGACTATTGTGGTCTCAGAAGTTTGGGTTTCAGCTTCCGATTGTCTAGACCGTTCTGCCTTCAGTTTTTCGACACTCATGAATGAAGTGTCCAAGCTTGCCACAGTGGTGACACGTTAAGTCTCGTCTGGGCCTTGACTTTGATCTTGATCGTCCTCTTTGCTGGTTCTGGCAGTGGGATTTTTATTTTTGCTTTTCCCTCGAGAATCTTGCTTGTCTTGCCTTTCTAAAACAAGCGCTTTTGACACAACTAATGTGTCCCAATTCATTGGCAAATAAATCAGTAATAGCAGTGTTTGCAATTCGTCATTCACAGTCATTTGCATATAATTGAGTTGATCAACTATGCCTTGGAATTTACTCATGTGCTCCAAAATACTACCCCCATACTTGTACTTCAAATTTATCAGTCGTCGCATTAGAGTTGCTTTATTTTGAGCGGTTGTTCTTACATATATTTTCTCCAAATTTTGTCAAAAACCATAAGCGTCGTGTTCATTAGCAAAAATCTGAAAAAAATATTTTTGTTAATCCATTGTCAGATTTGAGCAGCACACCTCCGGTTCAATACCTCCCAATCATCGTCTGCTGAGGTCGTCGATGTAGAGGTTTTGTTGTCGGTAGTAGCACTTGTCGTGGTTACCACTTTCTGTGTTGGCCTTTTGATAGGCTTCCACAAATCTTTGATATACAAAAGATCCTCCATCTTCGACTTCCTGATTACATAATTAAATGAAGTCAACTTGATCATGTTGTCAACGTTCTCCCCATTTTTGTGCTTTTCAACCAGCCTCTGATACCACAATGTTGGGAAACATAGCACAATGGATGAGAACAAGAAATAAAATCACAGGATTTTTAGTGTGGAAACCTTCAAAGAGGTAAAAATCACAGGATCCTTTAACCACTTAAAACTTTCATTATTTCAATGTGATTACAAAACTTCACTCGTAGGTGGATCACTCACACAATACAATAATTGTATAGCTTCAATTTGTGGATAAAGCTCTCAGAAATTGGTTCTCACTATTCTTCTCAGGCTCACTCTCTATGAGGTTTCCTTTTTTCTCTCAAAAGCTCAAAGAAAAGCATTTTTCTTTCTTCACGCATGCATGCAATAAATTTCTTGCATGCGTATCGACCCATGAGCATGCATTGAAATGAATGTTTTGCACGGTTTAACAATTGAATAGACTGAGACTTTGAGCATGCGTGAGTTTAATGCTTGAAGACTCTAATTAATAGATGACCCCACATGGGACATCCTAATAAAGACTTGTTGACAAATTGAGTGAATGCCAACATGATTCTTAATGATGGTATCGGAGTTGTTCAGTCTCTACGGGTGTGGATGTTTGGATCTCCTTTCGTTCAGATATGAAACTGGACTGGGCCGCCATGGAAATGACTATCAATGGATCTAGTGATATAGGTAAGGACCCTAACCCAATGAAAGACCCCCACTAAGTATAGCCAACGTGCACGTCAACTTCGTCCAGATATGAGACTGGATTAGACAGTCCCGAAAAAGGCTATCCGTGGATCTAGTGGTATGGGTAAAGATCCCAACCTCGTGAAAGACCCCTCGAGTGCAGTCGACGTGAGCGTCAACTTCATTCATGTATGAGGCTGGACTGGGCTACTATGGAAAGAGTTACCAATGGATCTGATGGTACGGATAAAGATCTCAACCCAATGAAAAAACCCCACTGAATGCAATCAACTTAGGCATAGGCTCAATAAAACGAGGGGCATTGATATCAATATCACACATTGCTTAGTTATGAGTTGTTATCTATTTATAAGAAGGGCATTTACCATTCATAATTAGAAAACAAGGTTTCCAGATAATAACCCATTGGACGGCTTGGTTACAGTCTACCCATGTGTGAGTAGTGATTGGAGAGGAAGATTTGGGTCTGCTGGGTTTATATATAGGGCCGCACCTGATTACAAAAACCTACCAATGAACGACGCTAACAAAGAAAATCATATGCACCTGATTACAAAATTCTCAAATTTCAAACCGTCTCCTTGAAAAGCTAACACGACGACCTCAGCATAAAAACCAACAATAGAGAGACAAAATAAAAACATTCACCGAATTGTCTAATCTAACCTATACAGGGTTACGCTCGCCACTTTCCTGCCCTAACTTAATCGACCTCTAAAATATTAGTCCAACCATGTGTCACTCAGCCTTCCCAATACCACCGAAAAAACCAAGTACAAGAAAGAATGTTGATACAAATGACCATAGCCCTACCATTTTGGAATGATAAGTGAGCTATCCCTTTCATTTTGTCAATATCCGAATTGAAACTCTCAAGCATAGAGAATTAACATGAAGTGATTCCCCCACGTGTAAGTAAACCATCATATCTTGCTTAAATACCGAGAACCTGAAAGTCAGTAAGGGCCCATGGGTATGCCGAAAGGCTGCATTGGTGGCATTCCCATCCCACCCATTGGCGGTGGTGCGGCGAAACCACCACCCATTCCAGGCATTGGGGGTGCAGGCAAAGCAAGAGGCAGCAGTTGTGCGTACATATTCTGCAGAAGCCAGAAACAATGTGATCATCAATTAGTTCTTATTTTCTTATGCAAAATCAAAGCTGTAATCAACACAGCACATTATGAACTAACAGATAAACTTCTTTGAATTGCATAACATAGATCTGAGAAAATGCAGTCTGTTTATAAAAGGATGTGAGAAATTATCAACTATTCCTGGAAACAGAAACCTCGTAGCCATGAGGGCTATTTACCTGGGCAGTATCAATATCCCAAGGGCAGGAGCAAACTAAACTAACTAACTCTCATGTTCCAAAATCATTCAATCTGCCTAGTGCATAGAATGCATTCATAAACGGCAGTTCATTTTATTTATTTATTTCCTCAAAATGGAATAACATTATTATATACAAAGCTATACCTGCTGAGCAACCATCTCCTTCTCCTCCTCCTCTTTAGCTTTCACAGTATTAACAGCTTCGAGCTTGTCCTTGACCAGCACATCTACTTTGCCAGTGTACTCCCGAATAAACTACAACAAAAGGGAAAAAAATGATTTCATACAGAAAAGCAGGAAAGGTGAAAAAAATGAAAGAACAGTGCTTGAGGGGGGGGGGGGGACAACCAAACCTGCAAGAGATAGGCGAATGCAAAATCAATCATGTTGTTCATCCATGCCAGCTCAAGAGCAACATCTGCACGGATCAAATCATAGCACACAAGGAGGCATGCTGCAAAACATTCTTTCTTACCCTGGCAAATAAAATAGACACGAAATTTACAAAGTCATCACAAAAGAACCCAGCAACAGGACTTAACAATTTAAGAGGGGCAAATAAAAATATCAAAAAAAAAAAAAAAGACAACTGCAAGGTTCATCTTGCTTTGGGCAAAAGAAAATCATAATAATTGAGGAATGGGATCCTCCTTAGTAGACTCATTCCTGAGTCACTCTTAATGGATACTTAGCTGCAAGATAAACAGGACCTACCCCTGTGAATTTCATCATGGAACAATCACAACTAATTATCCAGGCACTAGTAAAAGGCTCTACTAGAGAAGCTGGTCGGTTAGACTACTGAATCACAATCGACAGTGAAAATGGAAAGATAAAGAGTACTGACTCTCTTTCCAGTGGCGGCTTCACAGGAGAAACCATTAATGGAAATTACAGATGTTTCCCATTCTATTCAATACAACATTAAACCCATACCTGCTCAATGAAGTAGACAAGCAACTCCTCAACAAGGTCGCGATCACCAGATTGTGAGCATGTTTCCATGCAATCTTTATAAAGACCGTCTTTCTTTGATAAAGCAATGGACTGCTTCCATCTTCCTGCTTTCTTATAGATATATGCAGCAACACGCCTCATCTCAAGGACCTCATTCTTCTCAATCTGCCCAAGTAAAATCATTGGCCCAAAAAATTTTATTTTACCATCCCAAAAACAGTGATTAAACCTAAGGTCTTAATCTCTCACCTTTTGTGCAATACCTATCTGATCAAAGTTATCATGCAAATCTATAGATTCACGAAGTCTGTCGTAGTCCTCCTCCTCCACATAAATTTCATTCAAAGCCTCATTTACAGCTGACACATTGTTGCTCTGAACAGCAACCATGTATGGCTTGATGAGACGCAGGTGACCTGCCTGAGAACCAGAGAAAAGCATGTTAACAACATACTATACAAATTGCAAATGTCCCTAACCATTGTCACCAACAACAGTATAAGATTGAAGAGGCAGCACAAGCAGCACCAGGAAAAAAAATATCAAAGACATTGAAGGAAACAGCTTACCTTTCGCATTATGTCCACCACACGAGTGTGGTCTACACGAAGGGCCAAAGCATTAAGAACATCATTAATAAGATCAGTATGCTCTTGCAAGTAAAAGTGCACTGCCTTGTAGTAAAGCTCTACATTTGCAACTTTAGCCACAATATCTTTGAACTGCATGTGATCCCATGCTTCCAGAGAGTGGTTCATTACAGTGGTTGCAGCATTGTCAAACTCGTCATATTGGATATACAAATAAGTCAATTCTGTCCAGTGCTGTTGTTCATCACAAGCTCGTATAAGCTTGGGAATGTTAAGTCGAGTTGAGAACAGCTTGATATGCTCCATAAGCTTCTCATGACGGTATCTTGCATGTAAAACTCCTAACTCGGTGAAGATGCCCATATATGCTCGTTCCAATCCTAGTCCACTCTCCATAAGGGATATGAGCTCATTAAAGAATCCCCTGTTCTGGTAATAATCACTGACTTCTTCCAAATCATCAACCTAGAACAATAAAACACATATTGTGTTGGTTAACACGAGTTCTATTCAAATAAAGTAATTAACATCAGGCGAATGGGAGCAGAAACAAGCATTCAATAACCAAATGGATAAAGAATTCAAAACAAGGAAACTCATTCATTCAAGAGGTAAAGAGACTTGAGGAAAGGAAATGCAAGAGAAGCTTGCCAGGAATGGCTAATGACAATGAAAAACTGTAACACAGAACTTCTTGTTGCTAGATGATTAGAAATCAAAATCAGTAACAAATCTCACCTGCACAATGATGTTGAGTCCACATATCTGAGCCAATCGAAATTCTTCAGCATCCACACATGCAAAGCAGACTTCCTTCCATGTTTTTGAGCTGTTCGCTTTACGAGCTGCATCTACAGCTCCTTGGAACTGCTTCAGCTTTACAAGTGTAATAGCCAGCTTAGCCCAGTTTGAAATTAAGGCAAAAATTATTTTTGCCGCTTCATAAAGTGCTTCATCATATAAGCGATCTCCAACACTTTGAAGATTAGCAAAATTTGGCATGAGAATGAATTCTTCGATATCACCCAATCGATCAATCTTAGCATATGCATAAATGAGTTCACTGTCGACCTTGGGTTCCTTAGACTTCTGCCTAACCATTAAAAGATACCTCACCAAGTCATGATATTCATTTGCATCCTCAGCAGCCTTGATGACCTCCAAAAAATGGGTGGCGTCATCTGCACGGATAAATGACTCAATTGCATCACTCACGAACCCCTCTCGGAGCTGGGCCTTTGCCACCTGGCTCCAGACCGCATCTTCTTCAACACGGAATGCAAATTCCACAGCTCGATCAATGCTATGGATGTGATCGAGAAGCACATTAACAGCCTGAACATTCAAGTTGAACTTCTTGAAAATGGCAAATGCTTCTTCATACAGTTGAGCTTCAACAGCCACCTCCCCAATTGCGGGTCCATCAAAGTTGTCTAATCTGTTAACATAGTCCATAACTCTAGATGAATCGGCTTTAATGGCTGTCAGGATAAGAAGATTCTGAAGATTAAAGTTCCCACTAAAAGCAGAATTTTGAAGAACTATCTTTTCAAGAAGCTCAATCAACTCATGAGGAAGATCAGCAGTCATCATGAAAGCTTTAACAGCTGCAGAAAGTTGCTCAGGACTCTTGCTTTCAGGCAAAGCAGTAGATACGACCTGATCAATTAGCTGCCTCCTATACTCATTATCAGGCTTAAGAACAATGTCCCAAAGGTCATTATCCATCCTTTCCACAACATATCTGATACAAGAAAACATTGAATAAATATCCTCCAAGATCAAGTAAATTCCTCATGATTCACAATGTCAACTCAGCAAAATTTACAAACCTGGCCTGCAATTTAAACAGAGAGTTCTTATTTGTAACATTGACAAGTTCAACATCACATTGCCCTCTACGGTAGGCAACAACTGCAAGTGTTGGGTCCCGTTTCTCGCAATATTTACCCACAACACGTGAATCATAATATGGGTTGGTAGTAAGAAAATGTTCTGGATTGTTGTTACTATCAATGATGATTTTACCAAGCGCGTTGTGAACATGTGCATCTTGGCTGCCTTCACTCACAAGATGCTCCAAGAACTGAGTGAGCAGGCGTAACCGATTTCTGCAAAGAAAAAGCTATGTCGGAATCAGAAAGAAAAGATATGGGACCTATATGTTTGAGTCTCCAAAAAATGTGTATTAGAGTTTTTGGTACAATTTTATGCTCAATAAAACAAAATTTTTATTTGGATGAATTGTTTATGAAAAAACTATTTTGATATTGGAAATTAGAGAATATGTTTGGGAAAATGTAAGTCAATTTTTTTTTTTTCATTTTTTATAAACCAAAAATTTTACAGAAATGCCATTGTGTTTTCAAAAACAAGGTATATAAGTTACCTGTTTTTAGGGATCAGGGAACAAAACTATTTTTTTGTTTTCAAGAACAATTAACTAATAACAGCTAAACAAATATGTTTCATTATATTTTTGTTCTTGAAAACAAAAAGTAGCTTCCAAAAAAGTTACAAAATAAGCCCTTGACAATGGAAGAAAAATGCCATAATAAGAAAACAACCTACCTCTTTTCACATTCCTCTACTAGAGGCTCAACAGGAAGTAGTGAGCGCACTGAAAGAATAAGACCTTTGATGAAATCTTCAGGACATTCATCATCTAGCAGCTGCCCAACAACTAAAGGAGCATTTGCCGGATTGACCTAATAAGTGAAAACAATATCAAACTACCATGCCTGAAATTCATTTAATATTTACTTGGTTTGTTATGTGTGCAAAAATAAAATGTAGGATAGTTTCTAAAACTACGAATAAAAGTTATACCTTCTGAACATAACCTTCAATATATCGCAGCATGTTGTTTGAGTAAAGGTAGTGGGTGAGATCCGGAACAAAACCAAATCGATCACAGACATTAATCAAAGGACGTGCATCTGGAAGCTTGGCTTCCATCAAAAAGTTTTTGGTCTTTTCCGGATCATAAAAGTTTGATTCACGAGTCACCCTTTCTACCTCCTTAATTTGCCCCGTTTTAGCAGCTGCTTCAATGTACTTGAAGTGGATTTCAGAATCCTCACTGTCCCAAAGAGGGAGGGAAATTATAAAATTAAGAGATTCTCCAAAGCATACATTTCTTAGATTATATAATTGTTTCACATTGATATAAACGAGAAGATACCTGGAGCTCAAATATGAACCCAAGAAAAAATAGAGTCCTTCATATGACTTGAACTGCTCAAAGAGCTTGATACATCCATCAACACCCAACTGCTCAGCATATTCTTTGGCAGTCTGCAATTTCAAGATTCAATTAACCTCAATTGAATACCTGGTATTAACAACTGACCGACTCTAGAAGGAGCTTACTTTACCTGCACAATAATCTGCAGATTCCCCCTAAGATTGACTAGCAGAAGATCCTTCATACACTCAAGAGCCCATTCCCGAGAAAGCGTCCCAAAAAACTCAACAAGACCCTGACAACAAACCCATGGATAAATTAAAAATAATGCAAAACTTGCGTAGTATAAACTTTACTGGACATTTAACATGCAAACCTGAGGCTCAATGGCATGCGTATTCACAATGACACGTTTAATGTCGGGTAACTCAGTGTAATGCTGCATAACAGAGAGAATATAAATACAGCTTGGAAGTTGGAACAGATATCTTTGCAGGATATTTCTCATAAGATTAGTTATTGACATTCACCTGAAGGGCTCTAATATAGAGGCCAGCTTTTTCACAAAGTTGAGCTACTCGTGGACGATCGTAGTGACTAAACATACCATTGGCTAATATGGCATCCGCAACATTAGGAAATGTCACAAGATTGACTTCCAGAACCTAAACATAATAAATTATAGAACTCATATGAGTAAATCCATTAATATAATATATGTGTCATTTGAGCTATTTATTAATGATAATATTAGCCAATATAACCTTTGTTTGAAGGTGTCCATGATATGGTAAATTTGGCTTCAGCACATCCAACAAAAACGCAGTTGCCTCACGAATCAAGTTCCACTAAAGCAAAAATAAACAAATAATAAGAACACTCATAATGGCAATTGTGTTGATGATGATCAAAACACTGAGAGAGAATATAATCCTGGCAAGAATGCTGCAGAAAATAGGAAGCCATGATTCTAACTCAAACTTCTAAACAGCATACAAGAGGAATGCTTGACATGAACCTGAAGAAACAGATCTGTTATAGTATTGTAGTCAACCGGACAACCTCCCTCCATTTGGGACATCATAAGAGCAAAATTAACAGCACCCTGGCATTCAAACAGTTGTAAAGAATCCTACGTTAGGAACATAAGGTTGAAACTCCAGCCTATTTTCACACAAGAATTTAAAACAATCTTCCAACTTTCTTGAGCTTAAGAACCCAGATGTACAGATAACCACTCATGAAATTCAATAGATGCAAATAGAGAAAAACAGGACTACACACGACACATTAAACAATCAAATAGAAGCTAATCCTCCAATCATGTTACATTAAACTTTTAAAAGGTCAAACTCAGTTGGATTTGAATCCCAAAATTTTGATAAGTCTAAAAAGGCTCGACCGAATGAAAATAAGATCTGCCGTGAATTGGGACTCCTCTACCTGATTCAGTCAATTCCAATCAAACCTAAAACACGCACTTTGTTTTATACAATTAAAAAAATTATTCATTAGATTCAAAGACTATGCCTAGTGCCTACAATACTTCACCTTTCACACCTAGACCACTAGTGTAACAACATTATTATGAAAGGAATATCTTTTACTACTGTGAAGAGAATTCAAAAGCTGGAAGTTGACCCAACTAAATCTAATCCCGGTAGGCATCTATAAATACATTCCCAGCCAGATCCCCAGAACCAAACCAAACTGATGACCAACCCTATGCCATTGATTTATTAAAAAAAAAGTCAAAGATATGCTAAGAGAAGCAAGAAGCTTCCAATGTTATAGTCAATAAATCAATTGACATAATAAAGCAACGGAGCAGCAGATGTGCTAAGAGAAGGACACACCTGGGGGTCTGCTCGCAAAATTGTTTGCAAAAGGAACAAATAATCTGGGGTATACCCAACCTGCATTATATATCAATTGTTTAATATTAAGAACTCTAATAGTTTATAGAATGCAAGTGATCAAACAATAAGTCAACCAGGAGTAAAATTACTGAACTAGGCTCAAATGTTTATGAACATAACCTGCTTCGAGTATATGAGAATCTTGTCAAACTCTCTCCTCTCAGCAAACGCGGCAACAACTTTTGGAGTTGCCCGAGCTTTGATATATATTTTCAGTGTGAGGTCATTATCCACTGTCTACAGAAAACACATTCAATAATCGGAAAAGTCAGCAAGAAGACGATATGATAACTAAAAAAAGGAACAAGAGGAAATAAGACTTAAAAATCTACAAATGATGCAAAACCTCCAGTTCTCAAGTTAAGAAATATCAAAATAGGGTTTTATTCTAGCCAAAAACTGATTAAAGAGATAAAACCCCAAACTACTCCCCCCCCCCCCCACCCCCCCCAAAGCAGGGTCTTGCTGTAGATCTTCCACAAGAAGTTCTAAAGACACCACTGGATTCTCTTGATGCAGCCTCCAAGGGTAACTTCATCAAAGGCGTCTCAAAAAAAATGATTGTTGGCATGAATCATGTAACAACAAAGCATCAAAATAAAAAAGGTCAGATTGGAAATTAAAATGAAACCTTGACTAGGTCTCCAAGCTCCTCACTACATTCGAGCTTGTCTTCTGCCAGCCAGTTCTCCAAGAGATTCTTTTTGTTTTGATTAACTACAAGGCGTGACAACTCCAGCGACTCTAAAGCATTGAGTTTTCCTCTAGTCAACAAGGTTCCGAAGTATTGTAATAAAGGTGGTGTCATCCCGGCTTGCACAGGAACACTCTGAAACATATAAATGAAATAAGCAAAATTTGTACACACTGCCCTATCTTGCTACAGAGTTATACCAGGAGATAGGAGAAATCACAAGGTCATCTAATCTCGCATGCAAACTATCATCAACTGAAAAAGAACAAGAACTGACCAAAAGAATGAAAGCTTATACCTGGAATTTAGCAACGGTGTCGGGAGTGCGAAGGATACCCTGTGGTGATTCAGCAGCAAGTTCTGCGGCCTCCTTATACTTCGCCTGAGAAAACAATTCCTGGAACCGCTGGACAACCTGAGCAAGACAACCGGAGAAAAGGTTCATAGAAGGTATACAATTATATGCCAGCCATAATCTCATTGCCAAGAACAGAGCATGCTTGGCAAGACTTTCAAGAATATAAAGTTATTAGCGAAAAAAAAATTTAAACGAAGTTCCACTAAAATGTATGAAGTTAGGAAAACAAATTCAAGTTTCAAGTTTCTGCGCGAAAAGGTTCATAGAAGGTATACAATTATATGCCAGCCATAATCTCATTGCCAAGAACAAAGCATATTTGGCAAGAGTCCCAAGAATATACCTTAAATTATTAGCCACAGAAAAATTTAAACAAAATTCTACTAAGATATATGAAGTTAGGAAAACAAATTCAAGTTTCAAGTTTCTGCATGAAATCATGGGTATCATATAAGTGCACTAATTGCCAAATTCTTCATATCCCACCCACGGAACAAACTTTTTTGGTGTAGAATGGCAAAACAAAATCTGGGGTTAGAATGGCGAAACAAGATCTCAGTATAGGAAAAGAACTCAAGGGGACATACTTTTTTTCAACAGAAAACCAAGCTTAAA